>NC_135413.1:5919027-6257361 GCF_051991245.1 Festucalex cinctus
GAAAAGATTGGTGTGGAACTTTGAAAATTTTTGGAGAGGCGTCAGACTTAGAAAAAATTCTGGCCAGCATGGGACTTTGAAAATTTTCGGCCAGGCGTCAGACTTAGAAAAAATTCTGGCCTGCTTGGGACTTTGAAAATTTTCGGCCAGGCGTCAGACTTAGAAAAAATTCTGGCCAGCATGGGACTTTGAACATTTTCGGCCAGGCGTCAGACTTAGAAAAAATTCTGGCCAGCATGGGACTTTGAAAAAATTCTGGCCAGCATGGGACTTTGAAAAAATTCTGGCCAGCATGGGACTTAGAAAAAATTCTGGACAGCATGGGACTTTGAAAATTTTTGGCCAAGCGTCAGACTTAGAAAAAATTCTGGCCAGCATGGGACTTTGAAAATTTTCGGCCAGGCGTCAGACTTAGAAAAAATTCTGGCCAGCATGGGACTTTGAACATTTTCGGCCAGGCGTCAGACTTAGAAAAAATTCTGGCCAGCATGGGACTTTGAAAAAATTCTGGCCAGCATGGGACTTTGAAAATTTTCGGCCAGGAGTCAGACTTAGAAAAAATTCTGGCCAGCATGGGACTTTGAAAAAATTCTGGCCAGCATGGGACTTTGAAAATTTTCGGCCAGGAGTCAGACTTAGAAAAAATTCTGGCCAGCATGGGACTTTGAAAATTTTCAGCCAGGCGTCAGACTTAGAAAAAATTCTGCCCAGCATGGGACTTTGAAAATTTTCAGCCAGGCATCAGACTTAGAAAAAATTCTGGCCAGCATGGGACTTTGAAAATTTTCGGCCAGGAGTCAGACTTTGAAAAAATTCTGGCCAGCATGGGACTTTGAAAATTTTCAGCCAGGCATCAGACTTAGAAAAAATTCTGGCCAGCATGGGACTTTGAAAAAATTCTGGCCAGCATGGGACTTTGAAAAAATTCTGGCCAGCATGGGACTTTGAACATTTTCGGCCAGGCGTCAGACTTAGAAAAAATTCTGGCCAGCATGGGACTTTGAAAAAATTCTGGCCAGCATGTGACTTTGAAAAAATTCGGGCCAGCATGGGACTTTGAAAAAATTCTGGCCAGCATGGGACTTAGAAAAAATTCTGGCCAGCATGGGACTTTGAAAATTTTCGGCCAGGAGTCAGACTTAGAAAAAATTCTGGCCAGCATGGGACTTTGAAAATTTTCGGCCAGGCGTCAGACTTAGAAAAAATTCTGGCCAGCATGGGACTTAGAAAAAATTCTGGCCAGCATGGGACTTTGAAAATTTTCGGCCAGGAGTCAGACTTAGAAAGAATTCTGGCCAGCATGGGACTTTGAACATTTTCGGCCAGGCGTCAGACTTAGAAAAAATTCTGGCCAGCATGGGACTTTGAAAAAATTCTGGCCAGCATGGGACTTTGAAAATTTTCGGCCAGGAGTCAGACTTAGAAAAAATTCTGGCCAGCATGGGACTTTGAAAAAATTCTGGCCAGCATGGGACTTTGAAAATTTTCGGCCAGGAGTCAGACTTAGAAAAAATTCTGGCCAGCATGGGACTTTGAAAATTTTCAGCCAGGCGTCAGACTTAGAAAAAATTCTGCCCAGCATGGGACTTTGAAAATTTTCGGCCAGGAGTCAGACTTTGAAAAAATTCTGGCCAGCATGGGACTTTGAAAAAATTCTGGCCAGCATGGGACTTTGAAAATTTTCGGCCAGGAGTCAGACTTAGAAAAAATTCTGGCCAGCATGGGACTTTGAAAATTTTCAGCCAGGCGTCAGACTTAGAAAAAATTCTGCCCAGCATGGGACTTTGAAAATTTTCAGCCAGGCATCAGACTTAGAAAAAATTCTGGCCAGCATGGGACTTTGAAAATTTTCGGCCAGGAGTCAGACTTTGAAAAAATTCTGGCCAGCATGGGACTTTGAAAATTTTCAGCCAGGCGTCAGACTTAGAAAAAATTCTGGCCAGCATGGGACTTTGAAAAAATTCTGGCCAGCATGGGACTTTGAAAAAATTCTGGCCAGCATGGGACTTTGAACATTTTCGGCCAGGCGTCAGACTTAGAAAAAATTCTGGCCAGCATGGGACTTTGAAAAAATTCTGGCCAGCATGGGACTTTGAAAAAATTCTGGCCAGCATGGGACTTTGAAAATTTTCGGCCAGGAGTCAGACTTAGAAAAAATTCTGGCCAGCATGGGACTTTGAAAATTTTCAGCCAGGCGTCAGACTTAGAAAAAATTCTGCCCAGCATGGGACTTTGAAAATTTTCAGCCAGGCATCAGACTTAGAAAAAATTCTGGCCAGCATGGGACTTTGAAAATTTTCGGCCAGGAGTCAGACTTTGAAAAAATTCTGGCCAGCATGGGACTTTGAAAATTTTCAGCCAGGCGTCAGACTTAGAAAAAATTCTGGCCAGCATGGGACTTTGAAAAAATTCTGGCCAGCATGGGACTTTGAAAAAATTCTGGCCAGCATGGGACTTTGAACATTTTCGGCCAGGCGTCAGACTTAGAAAAAATTCTGGCCAGCATGGGACTTTGAAAAAATTCTGGCCAGCATGTGACTTTGAAAAAATTCGGGCCAGCATGGGACTTTGAACATTTTCGGCCAGGCGTCAGACTTAGAAAAAATTCTGGCCAGCATGGGACTTAGAAAAAATTCTGGCCAGCATGGGACTTTGAAAATTTTCGGCCAGGAGTCAGACTTAGAAAAAATTCTGGCCAGCATGGGACTTTGAAAATTTTCGGCCAGGCGTCAGACTTAGAAAAAATTCTGGCCAGCATGGGACTTAGAAAAAATTCTGGCCAGCATGGGACTTTGAAAATTTTCGGCCAGGAGTCAGACTTAGAAAAAATTTTGGCCAGCATGGGACTTTGAACATTTTCGGCCAGGCGTCAGACTTAGAAAAAATTCTGGCCAGCATGGGACTTTGAAAAAATTCTGGCCAGCATGGGACTTTGAAAATTTTCGGCCAGGAGTCAGACTTAGAAAAAATTCTGGCCAGCATGGGACTTTGAAAAAATTCTGGCCAGCATGGGACTTTGAAAATTTTCGGCCAGGAGTCAGACTTAGAAAAAATTCTGGCCAGCATGGGACTTTGAAAATTTTCAGCCAGGCGTCAGACTTAGAAAAAATTCTGCCCAGCATGGGACTTTGAAAATTTTCAGCCAGGCATCAGACTTAGAAAAAATTCTGGCCAGCATGGGACTTTGAAAATTTTCGGCCAGGAGTCAGACTTTGAAAAAATTCTGGCCAGCATGGGACTTTGAAAATTTTCAGCCAGGCGTCAGACTTAGAAAAAATTCTGGCCAGCATGGGACTTTGAAAAAATTCTGGCCAGCATGGGACTTTGAAAAAATTCTGGCCAGCATGGGACTTTGAACATTTTCGGCCAGGCGTCAGACTTAGAAAAAATTCTGGCCAGCATGGGACTTTGAGAAAATTCTGGCCAGCATGTGACTTTGAAAAAATTCGGGCCAGCATGGGACTTTGAAAATTTTCGACCAGGTGTCAGACTTAGAAAAAATTCGGGCCAGCATGGGACTTAGAAAAAATTCTGGCCAGCATGGGACTTTGAAAATTTTCAGCCAGGAGTCAGACTTAGAAAAAATTCTGGCCTGCATGGGACTTTGAAATATTTCAGGCAGGCATCAGACTTAGAAAAAATTCTGGCCAGCATGGGACTTTGAACATTTTCGGCCAGGCGTCAGACTTAGAAAAAATTCTGCCCAGCATGGGACTTTGAAAATTTTCAGCCAGGCATCAGACTTAGAAAAAATTCTGGCCAGCATGGGACTTTGAAAATTTTCAGCCAGGAGTCAGACTTAGAAAAAATTCTGGCCTGCATGGGACTTTGAAATATTTCAGGCAGGCATCAGACTTAGAAAAAATTCTGCCCAGCATGGGACTTTGAAAATTTTCAGCCAGGCATCACTTAGAAAAAATTCTGGCCAGCATGGGACTTTGAAAAAATTCTGGACAGCATGGGACTTTGAAAATTTTCGGCCAGGCGTCAGACTTAGAAAAAATTCTGGCCAGCATGGGACTTTGAAAATTTTCGGACAGGCGTTGGACTTTGACAATTTTCGGGCCTGGTGACCCAGGCTATTGAAATGAATGGTGTGGGACTTTGAAATATTTCGGGCAGGCGTCAGACTTTGAAAAAATCTGACAACCAGGCCAGAGAGCAGGCCGTCTGCCCAAGGAGGCCGCCCCAACCCTCCTCTTTGTCGGACATAAGTCTGGTGAGCCTCCCTTGTTCGGCCCTGGAGGTGCCTCGTCTGAAATTGCTCCCTTCTGAAATCGTGACAACTCCATTTTGCGGTTTGGGTGGAAAGGCCCCCAGATAGGGAACCGGGTGCCCTATCTGCAGCGCCTCCCGATGGTGGCCGGCGGTACTGCAACCCTTTTAACCCAGGCTATTGAAAAGATTGGTGTGGAACTTTGAAAATTTTTGGAGAGCCGTCAGACTTAGAAAAAATTCTGGCCAGCATGGGACTTTGAAAATTTTCGGCCAGGCGTCAGACTTAGAAAAAATTCTGGCCAGCATGGGACTTTGAACATTTTCGGCCAGGCGTCAGACTTAGAAAAAATTCTGGCCAGCATGGGACTTTGAAAAAATTCTGGCCAGCATGGGACTTTGAAAATTTTCGGCCAGGAGTCAGACTTAGAAAAAATTCTGGCCAGCATGGGACTTTGAAAAAATTCTGGCCAGCATGGGACTTTGAAAATTTTCGGCCAGGAGTCAGACTTAGAAAAAATTCTGGCCAGCATGGGACTTTGAAAATTTTCAGCCAGGCGTCAGACTTAGAAAAAATTCTGCCCAGCATGGGACTTTGAAAATTTTCAGCCAGGCATCAGACTTAGAAAAAATTCTGGCCAGCATGGGACTTTGAAAATTTTCGGCCAGGAGTCAGACTTTGAAAAAATTCTGGCCAGCATGGGACTTTGAAAATTTTCAGCCAGGCGTCAGACTTAGAAAAAATTCTGGCCAGCATGGGACTTTGAAAAAATTCTGGCCAGCATGGGACTTTGAAAAAATTCTGGCCAGCATGGGACTTTGAACATTTTCGGCCAGGCGTCAGACTTAGAAAAAATTCTGGCCAGCATGGGACTTTGAGAAAATTCTGGCCAGCATGTGACTTTGAAAAAATTCGGGCCAGCATGGGACTTTGAAAATTTTCGACCAGGTGTCAGACTTAGAAAAAATTCGGGCCAGCATGGGACTTAGAAAAAATTCTGGCCAGCATGGGACTTTGAAAATTTTCAGCCAGGAGTCAGACTTAGAAAAAATTCTGGCCTGCATGGGACTTTGAAATATTTCAGGCAGGCATCAGACTTAGAAAAAATTCTGGCCAGCATGGGACTTAGAAAAAATTCTGCCCAGCATGGGACTTTGAAAATTTTCAGCCAGGCATCAGACTTAGAAAAAATTCTGGCCAGCATGGGACTTTGAAAAAATTCTGGACAGCATGGGACTTTGAAAATTTTCGGCCAGGCGTCAGACTTAGAAAAAATTCTGGCCAGCATGGGACTTTGAAAATTTTCGGACAGGCGTTGGACTTTGACAATTTTCGGGCCTGGTGACCCAGGCTATTGAAATGAATGGTGTGGGACTTTGAAATATTTCGGGCAGGCGTCAGACTTTGAAAAAATCTGACAACCAGGCCAGAGAGCAGGCCGTCTGCCCAAGGAGGCCGCCCCAACCCTCCTCTTTGTCGGACATAAGTCTGGTGAGCCTCCCTTGTTCGGCCCTGGAGGTGCCTCGTCTTAAATTGCTCCCTTCTGAAATCGTGACAACTCCATTTTGCGGTTTGGGTGGAAAGGCCCCCAGATAGGGAACCGGGTGCCCTATCTGCAGCGCCTCCCGATGGTGGCCGGCGGTACTGCAACCCTTTTAACCCAGGCTATTGAAAAGATTGGTGTGGAACTTTGAAAATTTTTGGAGAGGCGTCAGACTTAGAAAAAATTCTGGCCAGCATGGGACTTTGAAAATTTTCGGCCAGGCGTCAGACTTAGAAAAAATTCTGGCCTGCTTGGGACTTTGAAATATTTCAGGCAGGCGTCAGACTTAGAAAAAATTCTGGCCAGCATGTGACTTTGAAAAAATTCGGGCCAGCATGGGACTTTGAAAATTTTCGACCAGGTGTCAGACTTAGAAAAAATTCGGGCCAGCATGGGACTTAGAAAAAATTCTGGCCAGCATGGGACTTTGAAAATTTTCAGCCAGGAGTCAGACTTAGAAAAAATTCTGGCCTGCATGGGACTTTGAAATATTTCAGGCAGGCATCAGACTTAGAAAAAATTCTGGCCAGCATGGGACTTAGAAAAAATTCTGCCCAGCATGGGACTTTGAAAATTTTCAGCCAGGCATCAGACTTAGAAAAAATTCTGGCCAGCATGGGACTTTGAAAAAATTCTGGACAGCATGGGACTTTGAAAATCTTCGGCCAGGCGTCAGACTTAGAAAAAATTCTGGCCAGCATGGGACTTTGAAAATTTTCGGACAGGCGTTGGACTTTGACAATTTTCGGGCCTGGTGACCCAGGCTATTGAAATGAATGGTGTGGGACTTTGAAATATTTCGGGCAGGCGTCAGACTTTGAAAAAATCTGACAACCAGGCCAGAGAGCAGGCCGTCTGCCCAAGGAGGCCGCCCCAACCCTCCTCTTTGTCGGACATAAGTCTGGTGAGCCTCCCTTGTTCGGCCCTGGAGGTGCCTCGTCTTAAATTGCTCCCTTCTGAAATCGTGACAACTCCATTTTGCGGTTTGGGTGGAAAGGCCCCCAGATAGGGAACCGGGTGCCCTATCTGCAGCGCCTCCCGATGGTGGCCGGCGGTACTGCAACCCTTTTAACCCAGGCTATTGAAAAGATTGGTGTGGAACTTTGAAAATTTTTGGAGAGGCGTCAGACTTAGAAAAAATTCTGGCCAGCATGGGACTTTGAAAATTTTCGGCCAGGCGTCAGACTTAGAAAAAATTCTGGCCTGCTTGGGACTTTGAAATATTTCAGGCAGGCGTCAGACTTAGAAAAAATTCTGGCCAGCATGGGACTTTGAAAAAATTCTGGCCAGCATGGGACTTTGAAAAAATTCTGGCCAGCATGGGACTTAGAAAAAATTCTGGACAGCATGGGACTTTGAAAATTTTTGGCCAAGCGTCAGACTTAGAAAAAATTCTGGCCAGCATGGGACTTTGAAAATTTTCGGCCAGGCGTCAGACTTAGAAAAAATTCTGGCCAGCATGGGACTTTGAACATTTTCGGCCAGGCGTCAGACTTAGAAAAAATTCTGGCCAGCATGGGACTTTGAAAAAATTCTGGCCAGCATGGGACTTTGAAAATTTTCGGCCAGGAGTCAGACTTAGAAAAAATTCTGGCCAGCATGGGACTTTGAAAAAATTCTGGCCAGCATGGGACTTTGAAAATTTTCGGCCAGGAGTCAGACTTAGAAAAAATTCTGGCCAGCATGGGACTTTGAAAATTTTCAGCCAGGCGTCAGACTTAGAAAAAATTCTGCCCAGCATGGGACTTTGAAAATTTTCAGCCAGGCATCAGACTTAGAAAAAATTCTGGCCAGCATGGGACTTTGAAAATTTTCGGCCAGGAGTCAGACTTTGAAAAAATTCTGGCCAGCATGGGACTTTGAAAATTTTCAGCCAGGCGTCAGACTTAGAAAAAATTCTGGCCAGCATGGGACTTTGAAAAAATTCTGGCCAGCATGGGACTTTGAAAAAATTCTGGCCAGCATGGGACTTTGAACATTTTCGGCCAGGCGTCAGACTTAGAAAAAATTCTGGCCAGCATGGGACTTTGAGAAAATTCTGGCCAGCATGTGACTTTGAAAAAATTCGGGCCAGCATGGGACTTTGAAAATTTTCGACCAGGTGTCAGACTTAGAAAAAATTCGGGCCAGCATGGGACTTAGAAAAAATTCTGGCCAGCATGGGACTTTGAAAATTTTCAGCCAGGAGTCAGACTTAGAAAAAATTCTGGCCTGCATGGGACTTTGAAATATTTCAGGCAGGCATCAGACTTAGAAAAAATTCTGGCCAGCATGGGACTTAGAAAAAATTCTGCCCAGCATGGGACTTTGAAAATTTTCAGCCAGGCATCAGACTTAGAAAAAATTCTGGCCAGCATGGGACTTTGAAAAAATTCTGGACAGCATGGGACTTTGAAAATTTTCGGCCAGGCGTCAGACTTAGAAAAAATTCTGGCCAGCATGGGACTTTGAAAATTTTCGGACAGGCGTTGGACTTTGACAATTTTCGGGCCTGGTGACCCAGGCTATTGAAATGAATGGTGTGGGACTTTGAAATATTTCGGGCAGGCGTCAGACTTTGAAAAAATCTGACAACCAGGCCAGAGAGCAGGCCGTCTGCCCAAGGAGGCCGCCCCAACCCTCCTCTTTGTCGGACATAAGTCTGGTGAGCCTCCCTTGTTCGGCCCTGGAGGTGCCTCGTCTTAAATTGCTCCCTTCTGAAATCGTGACAACTCCATTTTGCGGTTTGGGTGGAAAGGCCCCCAGATAGGGAACCGGGTGCCCTATCTGCAGCGCCTCCCGATGGTGGCCGGCGGTACTGCAACCCTTTTAACCCAGGCTATTGAAAAGATTGGTGTGGAACTTTGAAAATTTTTGGAGAGGCGTCAGACTTAGAAAAAATTCTGGCCAGCATGGGACTTTGAACATTTTCGGCCAGGCGTCAGACTTAGAAAAAATTCTGGCCAGCATGGGACTTTGAAAAAATTCTGGCCAGCATGGGACTTTGAAAATTTTCGGCCAGGAGTCAGACTTAGAAAAAATTCTGGCCAGCATGGGACTTTGAAAAAATTCTGGCCAGCATGGGACTTTGAAAATTTTCGGCCAGGAGTCAGACTTAGAAAAAATTCTGGCCAGCATGGGACTTTGAAAATTTTCAGCCAGGCGTCAGACTTAGAAAAAATTCTGCCCAGCATGGGACTTTGAAAATTTTCAGCCAGGCATCAGACTTAGAAAAAATTCTGGCCAGCATGGGACTTTGAAAATTTTCGGCCAGGAGTCAGACTTTGAAAAAATTCTGGCCAGCATGGGACTTTGAAAATTTTCAGCCAGGCGTCAGACTTAGAAAAAATTCTGGCCAGCATGGGACTTTGAAAAAATTCTGGCCAGCATGGGACTTTGAAAAAATTCTGGCCAGCATGGGACTTTGAACATTTTCGGCCAGGCGTCAGACTTAGAAAAAATTCTGGCCAGCATGGGACTTTGAGAAAATTCTGGCCAGCATGTGACTTTGAAAAAATTCGGGCCAGCATGGGACTTTGAAAATTTTCGACCAGGTGTCAGACTTAGAAAAAATTCGGGCCAGCATGGGACTTAGAAAAAATTCTGGCCAGCATGGGACTTTGAAAATTTTCAGCCAGGAGTCAGACTTAGAAAAAATTCTGGCCTGCATGGGACTTTGAAATATTTCAGGCAGGCATCAGACTTAGAAAAAATTCTGGCCAGCATGGGACTTAGAAAAAATTCTGCCCAGCATGGGACTTTGAAAATTTTCAGCCAGGCATCAGACTTAGAAAAAATTCTGGCCAGCATGGGACTTTGAAAAAATTCTGGACAGCATGGGACTTTGAAAATTTTCGGCCAGGCGTCAGACTTAGAAAAAATTCTGGCCAGCATGGGACTTTGAAAATTTTCGGACAGGCGTTGGACTTTGACAATTTTCGGGCCTGGTGACCCAGGCTATTGAAATGAATGGTGTGGGACTTTGAAATATTTCGGGCAGGCGTCAGACTTTGAAAAAATCTGACAACCAGGCCAGAGAGCAGGCCGTCTGCCCAAGGAGGCCGCCCCAACCCTCCTCTTTGTCGGACATAAGTCTGGTGAGCCTCCCTTGTTCGGCCCTGGAGGTGCCTCGTCTTAAATTGCTCCCTTCTGAAATCGTGACAACTCCATTTTGCGGTTTGGGTGGAAAGGCCCCCAGATAGGGAACCGGGTGCCCTATCTGCAGCGCCTCCCGATGGTGGCCGGCGGTACTGCAACCCTTTTAACCCAGGCTATTGAAAAGATTGGTGTGGAACTTTGAAAATTTTTGGAGAGGCGTCAGACTTAGAAAAAATTCTGGCCAGCATGGGACTTTGAAAATTTTCGGCCAGGCGTCAGACTTAGAAAAAATTCTGGCCTGCTTGGGACTTTGAAATATTTCAGGCAGGCGTCAGACTTAGAAAAAATTCTGGCCAGCATGGGACTTTGAAAAAATTCTGGCCAGCATGGGACTTTGAAAAAATTCTGGCCAGCATGGGACTTAGAAAAAATTCTGGACAGCATGGGACTTTGAAAATTTTTGGCCAAGCGTCAGACTTAGAAAAAATTCTGGCCAGCATGGGACTTTGAAAATTTTCGGCCAGGCGTCAGACTTAGAAAAAATTCTGGCCAGCATGGGACTTTGAAAAAATTCTGGCCAGCATGGGACTTTGAAAATTTTCCTGCCAGGAGTCAGACTTAGAAAAAATTCTGCCCAGCATGGGACTTTGAAAAAATTCTGGCCAGCATGGGACTTTGAAAAAATTCTGGCCAGCATGGGACTTTGAAAATTTTCGGCCAGGCGTCAGACTTAGAAAAAATTCTGGCCAGCATGGGACTTTGAAAATTTTCGGCCAGGAGTCAGACTTTGAAAAAATTCTGGCCAGCATGGGACTTTGAACATTTTCAGCCAGGCGTCAGACTTGGAAAAAATTCTGCCCAGCATGGGACTTTGAAAAAATTCTGGCCAGGCGTCAGACTTAGAAAAAATTCTGGCCTGCATGGGACTTTGAAAAAATTCTGGACAGCATGGGACTTTGAAAATTTTTGGCCAAGCGTCAGACTTAGAAAAAATTCTGGCCAGCATGGGACTTTGAAAATTTTCGGCCAGGCGTCAGACTTAGAAAAAATTCTGGCCAGCATGGGACTTTGAAAAAATTCTGGCCAGCATGGGACTTTGAAAATTTTCCTGCCAGGAGTCAGACTTAGAAAAAATTCTGCCCAGCATGGGACTTTGAAAAAATTCTGGCCAGCATGGGACTTTGAAAAAATTCTGGCCAGCATGGGACTTTGAAAATTTTCGGCCAGGCGTCAGACTTAGAAAAAATTCTGGCCAGCATGGGACTTTGAAAATTTTCGGCCAGGAGTCAGACTTTGAAAAAATTCTGGCCAGCATGGGACTTTGAACATTTTCAGCCAGGCGTCAGACTTGGAAAAAATTCTGCCCAGCATGGGACTTTGAAAAAATTCTGGCCAGGCGTCAGACTTAGAAAAAATTCTGGCCTGCATGGGACTTTGAAAAAATTCTGGACAGCATGGGACTTTGAAAATTTTCAGCCAGGCATCAGACTTAGAAAAAATTCTGGCCAGCATGGGACTTTGAAAAAATTCTGGCCAGCATGTGACTTTGAAAAAATTCGGGCCAGCATGGGACTTTGAAAAAATTCTGGCCAGCATGGGACTTAGAAAAAATTCTGGCCAGCATGGGACTTTGAAAATTTTCGGCCAGGAGTCAGACTTAGAAAAAATTCTGGCCAGCATGGGACTTAGAAAAAATTCTGGCCAGCATGGGACTTTGAAAATTTTCGGCCAGGCGTCAGACTTAGAAAAAATTCTGGCCAGCATGGGACTTAGAAAAAATTCTGGCCAGCATGGGACTTTGAAAATTTTCGGCCAGGAGTCAGACTTAGAAAAAATTCTGGCCAGCATGGGACTTTGAAAATTTTCAGCCAGGCGTCAGACTTAGAAAAAATTCTGCCCAGCATGGGACTTTGAAAATTTTCAGCCAGGCATCAGACTTAGAAAAAATTCTGGCCAGCATGGGACTTTGAAAAAATTCTGGCCAGCATGGGACTTTGAAAAAATTCTGGCCAGCATGGGACTTTGAACATTTTCGGCCAGGCGTCAGACTTAGAAAAAATTCTGGCCAGCATGGGACTGAAAAAATTCTGGCCAGCATGTGACTGAAAAAATTCGGGCCAGCATGGGACTTTGAAAATTTTCGACCAGGTGTCAGACTTAGAAAAAATTCGGGCCAGCATGGGACTTAGAAAAAATTCTGGCCAGCATGGGACTTTGAAAATTTTCAGCCAGGAGTCAGACTTAGAAAAAATTCTGGCCTGCATGGGACTTTGAAATATTTCAGGCAGGCATCAGACTTAGAAAAAATTCTGGCCAGCATGGGACTTAGAAAAAATTCTGCCCAGCATGGGACTTTTAAAATTTTCAGCCAGGCATCAGACTTAGAAAAAATTCTGGCCAGCATGGGACTTAGAAAAAATTCTGGCCAGCATGGGACTTTGAAAAAATTCTGGCCAGCATGGGACTTTGAAAATTTTCGGCCAGGCGTCAGACTTAGAAAAAATTCTGGCCAGCATGGGACTTTGAACATTTTCGGCCAGGAGTCAGACTTAGAAAAAATTCTGGCCAGCATGGGACTTTGAAAAAATTCTGGCCAGCATGGGACTTTGAAAATTTTCGGCCAGGAGTCAGACTTAGAAAAAATTCTGGCCAGCATGGGACTTTGAAAAAATTCTGGCCAGCATGGGACTTTGAAAATTTTCGGCCAGGAGTCAGACTTAGAAAAAATTCTGGCCAGCATGGGACTTTGAAAATTTTCAGCCAGGCGTCAGACTTAGAAAAAATTCTGCCCAGCATGGGACTTTGAAAATTTTCAGCCAGGCATCAGACTTAGAAAAAATTCTGGCCAGCATGGGACTTTGAAAATTTTCGGCCAGGAGTCAGACTTTGAAAAAATTCTGGCCAGCATGGGACTTTGAAAATTTTCAGCCAGGCGTCAGACTTAGAAAAAATTCTGGCCAGCATGGGACTTTGAAAAAATTCTGGCCAGCATGGGACTTTGAAAAAATTCTGGCCAGCATGGGACTTTGAACATTTTCGGCCAGGCGTCAGACTTAGAAAAAATTCTGGCCAGCATGGGACTTTGAAAAAATTCTGGCCAGCATGTGACTGAAAAAATTCGGGCCAGCATGGGACTTTGAAAATTTTCGACCAGGTGTCAGACTTAGAAAAAATTCGGGCCAGCATGTGACTGAAAAAATTCGGGCCAGCATGGGACTTTGAAAATTTTCGACCAGGTGTCAGACTTAGAAAAAATTCGGGCCTGCATGGGACTTTGAAATATTTCAGGCAGGCATCAGACTTAGAAAAAATTCTGGCCAGCATGGGACTTAGAAAAAATTCTGCCCAGCATGGGACTTTTAAAATTTTCAGCCAGGCATCAGACTTAGAAAAAATTCTGGCCAGCATGGGACTTAGAAAAAATTCTGGCCAGCATGGGACTGAAAATTTTCGGCCAGGAGTCAGACTTAGAAAAAATTCTGGCCAGCATGGGACTTTGAACATTTTCGGCCAGGCGTCAGACTTAGAAAAAATTCTGGCCAGCATGGGACTTTGAAAAAATTCTGGCCAGCATGGGACTTTGAAAATTTTCGGCCAGGAGTCAGACTTAGAAAAAATTCTGGCCAGCATGGGACTTTGAAAAAATTCTGGCCAGCATGGGACTTTGAAAATTTTCGGCCAGGAGTCAGACTTAGAAAAAATTCTGGCCAGCATGGGACTTTGAAAATTTTCAGCCAGGCGTCAGACTTAGAAAAAATTCTGCCCAGCATGGGACTTTGAAAATTTTCAGCCAGGCATCAGACTTAGAAAAAATTCTGGCCAGCATGGGACTTTGAAAATTTTCGGCCAGGAGTCAGACTTTGAAAAAATTCTGGCCAGCATGGGACTTTGAAAAAATTCTGGCCAGCATGGGACTTTGAACATTTTCGGCCAGGCGTCAGACTTAGAAAAAATTCTGGCCAGCATGGGACTTTGAAAAAATTCTGGCCAGCATGTGACTTTGAAAAAATTCGGGCCAGCATGGGACTTTGAAAATTTTCGACCAGGTGTCAGACTTAGAAAAAATTCGGGCCAGCATGGGACTTAGAAAAAATTCTGGCCAGCATGGGACTTTGAAAATTTTCAGCCAGGAGTCAGACTTAGAAAAAATTCTGGCCTGCATGGGACTTTGAACATTTTCGGCCAGGCGTCAGACTTAGAAAAAATTCTGGCCAGCATGGGACTTTGAAAAAATTCTGGCCAGCATGTGACTGAAAAAATTCGGGCCAGCATGGGACTTTGAAAATTTTCGACCAGGTGTCAGACTTAGAAAAAATTCGGGCCAGCATGTGACTGAAAAAATTCGGGCCAGCATGGGACTTTGAAAATTTTCGACCAGGTGTCAGACTTAGAAAAAATTCGGGCCTGCATGGGACTTTGAAATATTTCAGGCAGGCATCAGACTTAGAAAAAATTCTGGCCAGCATGGGACTTAGAAAAAATTCTGCCCAGCATGGGACTTTTAAAATTTTCAGCCAGGCATCAGACTTAGAAAAAATTCTGGCCAGCATGGGACTTAGAAAAAATTCTGGCCAGCATGGGACTGAAAATTTTCGGCCAGGAGTCAGACTTAGAAAAAATTCTGGCCAGCATGGGACTTTGAACATTTTCGGCCAGGCGTCAGACTTAGAAAAAATTCTGGCCAGCATGGGACTTTGAAAAAATTCTGGCCAGCATGGGACTTTGAAAATTTTCGGCCAGGAGTCAGACTTAGAAAAAATTCTGGCCAGCATGGGACTTTGAAAAAATTCTGGCCAGCATGGGACTTTGAAAATTTTCGGCCAGGAGTCAGACTTAGAAAAAATTCTGGCCAGCATGGGACTTTGAAAATTTTCAGCCAGGCGTCAGACTTAGAAAAAATTCTGCCCAGCATGGGACTTTGAAAATTTTCAGCCAGGCATCAGACTTAGAAAAAATTCTGGCCAGCATGGGACTTAGAAAAAATTCTGCCCAGCATGGGACTTTTAAAATTTTCAGCCAGGCATCAGACTTAGAAAAAATTCTGGCCAGCATGGGACTTTGAAAAAATTCTGGCCAGCATGGGACTTTGAAAATTTTCGGCCAGGAGTCAGACTTTGAAAAAATTCTGGCCAGCATGGGACTTTGAAAATTTTCAGCCAGGTGTCAGACTTAGAAAAAATTCTGCCCAGCATGGGACTTTGAAAAAATTCTGGCCAGGCGTCAGACTTAGAAAAAATTCTGGCCTGCATGGGACTTTGAAAAAATTCTGGACAGCATGGGACTTTGAAAATTTTTGGCCAAGCGTCAGACTTAGAAAAAATTCTGGCCAGCATGGGACTTTGAAAAAATTCTGGCCAGCATGGGACTTAGAAAAAATTCTGGCCAGCATGGGACTTTGAAAATTTTCGGCCAGGAGTCAGACTTAGAAAAAATTCTGGCCAGCATGGGACTTTGAAAATTTTCGGCCAGGCGTCAGACTTAGAAAAAATTCTGGCCAGCATGGGACTTAGAAAAAATTCTGGCCAGCATGGGACTTTGAAAATTTTCGGCCAGGAGTCAGACTTAGAAAAAATTCTGGCCAGCATGGGACTTTGAATATTTTCGGCCAGGCGTCAGACTTAGAAAAAATTCTGGCCAGCATGTGACTTTGAAAAAATTCTGGCCAGCATGGGACTTTGAAAATTTTCGGCCAGGAGTCAGACTTAGAAAAAATTCTGGCCAGCATGGGACTTTGAAAAAATTCTGGCCAGCATGGGACTTTGAAAAAATTCTGGCCAGCATGGGACTTTGAAAATTTTCAGCCAGGCATCAGACTTAGAAAAAATTCTGGCCAGCATGGGACTTTGAAAAAATTCTGGCCAGCATGGGACTTTGAAAAAATTCTGGCCAGCATGGGACTTTGAAAAAATTCTGGCCAGCATGTGACTGAAAAAATTCGGGCCAGCATGGGACTTTGAAAATTTTCGACCAGGTGTCAGACTTAGAAAAAATTCTGGCCAGCATGGGACTTTGAAAAAATTCTGGCCAGCATGGGACTTTGAAAATTTTCGGCCAGGAGTCAGACTTAGAAAAAATTCTGGCCAGCATGGGACTTTGAAAAAATTCTGGCCAGCATGGGACTTTGAAAATTTTCGGCCAGGAGTCAGACTTAGAAAAAATTCTGGCCAGCATGGGACTTTGAAAATTTTCAGCCAGGCGTCAGACTTAGAAAAAATTCTGCCCAGCATGGGACTTTGAAAATTTTCAGCCAGGCATCAGACTTAGAAAAAATTCTGGCCAGCATGGGACTTTGAAAAAATTCTGGCCAGCATGGGACTTTGAAAATTTTCGACCAGGTGTCAGACTTAGAAAAAATTCTGGCCTGCTTGGGACTTTGAAATATTTCAGGCAGGCGTCAGACTTAGAAAAATTCTGGTCAGCATGGGTCTGAAAAAATTCTGACCAGCATGGGACTTTGAAAATTTTCAGCCAGGCGTCAGACTTAGAAAAAATTCTGGCCTGCATGGGACTTTGAAATATTTCAGGCAGGCATCAGACTTAGAAAAAATTCTGGCCAGCATGGGACTTTGAAAAAATTCTGGCCAGCATGGGACTTTGAAAAAATTTTGGCCAGCATGGGACTTTGAAATATTTCAGGCAGGTGTCAGACTTTGAAAAAATTCTGGCCAGCATGGGACTTTGAAAATTTTCAGCCAGGCATCAGACTTAGAAAAAATTCTGGCCAGCATGGGTCTTTGAAAAAATTCTGGCCAGCATGGGACTTTGAAAATTTTCAGCCAGGCGTCAGACTTAGAAAAAATTCTGGCCAGCATGGGACTTTGAAAATTTTCGGCCAGGCGTCAGACTTAGAAAAAATTCTGGCCAGCATGGGACTTTGAAAAAATTCTGGCCAGCATGGGACTTTGGAAATTTTCAGCCAGGCATCAGACTTAGAAAAAATTCTGGCCAGCATGGGACTTTGAAAAAATTCTGGCCAGCATGGGACTTTGAAAATTTTTGGCCAAGCGTCAGACTTAGAAAAAATTCTGGCCTGCTTGGGACTTTGAAATATTTCAGGCAGGCATCAGACTTAGAAAAAATTCTGGCCAGCATGGGACTTAGAAAAAATTCTGGCCAGCATGGGACTTTGTAAATTTTCGGCCAGGCGTCAGACTTAGAAAAAATTCTGGCCAGCATGGGACTTTGAAAATTTTCAGCCAGGCATCAGACTTAGAAAAAATTCTGGCCAGCATGGGACTTTGAAAATTTTCAGCCAGGCATCAGACTTAGAAAAAATTCTGGCCAGCATGGGTCTTTGAAAAAATTCTGGCCAGCATGGGACTTTGAAAATTTTCAGCCAGGCGTCAGACTTAGAAAAAATTCTGGCCAGCATGGGACTTTGTAAATTTTCGGCCAGGCGTCAGACTTAGAAAAAATTCTGGCCAGCATGGGACTTTGAAAAAATTCTGGACAGCATGGGACTTTGAAAATTTTCAGCCAGGCGTCAGACTTAGAAAAAATTCTGGCCAGCATGGGACTTTGAAAAAATTCTGGACAGCATGGGAGTTTGAAAATTTTCAGCCAGGCGTCAGACTTAGAAAAAATTCTGGCCTGCATGGGACTTTGAAATATTTCAGGCAGGCATCAGACTTAGAAAAAATTCTGGCCAGCATGGGACTTTGAAAAAATTCTGGCCAGCATGGGACTTTGAAAAAATTCTGGCCAGCATGGGACTTTGAAATATTTCAGGCAGGTGTCAGACTTAGAAAAAATTCTGGCCAGCATGGGACTTTGAAAATTTTCAGCCAGGCATCAGACTTAGAAAAAATTCTGGCCTGCATGGGACTTTGAAAAAATTCTGGCCAGCATGGGACTTTGAAAAAATTCTGGCCAGCATGGGACTTTGAAAATTTTCGGCCAGGCGTCAGACTTAGAAAAAATTCTGGCCAGCATGGGACTTTGAAAAAATTCTGGCCAGCATGGGACTTTGAAAATTTTCAGCCAGGCATCAGACTTAGAAAAAATTCTGGCCAGCATGGGACTTTGAAAAAATTCTGGCCAGCATGGGACTTTGAAAATTTTTGGCCAAGCGTCAGACTTAGAAAAAATTCTGGCCTGCTTGGGACTTTGAAATATTTCAGGCAGGCGTCAGACTTAGAAAAAATTCTGGCCAGCATGGGACTTTGTAAATTTTCGGCCAGGCGTCAGACTTAGAAAAAATTCTGGCCAGCATGGGACTTTGAAAATTTTCAGCCAGGCATCAGACTTAGAAAAAATTCTGGCCAGCATGGGACTTTGAAAATTTTCAGCCAGGCATCAGACTTAGAAAAAATTCTGGCCAGCATGGGTCTTTGAAAAAATTCTGGCCAGCATGGGACTTTGAAAATTTTCAGCCAGGCGTCAGACTTAGAAAAAATTCTGGCCAGCATGGGACTTTGTAAATTTTCGGCCAAGCGTCAGACTTTGAAAAAATTCTGGCCAGCATGGGACTTTGTAAATTTTCGGCCAGGCGTCAGACTTAGAAAAAATTCTGGCCAGCATGGGTCTTTGAAAAAATTCTGGCCAGCATGGGACTTTGAAAATTTTCAGCCAGGCATCAGACTTAGAAAAAATTCTGGCCAGCATGGGACTTTGAAAAAATTCTGGCCAGCATGGGACTTTGAAAAAATTCTGGCCAGCATGGGACTTTGAACATTTTCGGCCAGGCGTCAGACTTAGAAAAAATTCTGGCCAGCATGGGACTTTGAGAAAATTCTGGCCAGCATGTGACTTTGAAAAAATTCGGGCCAGCATGGGACTTTGAAAATTTTCGACCAGGTGTCAGACTTAGAAAAAATTCGGGCCAGCATGGGACTTAGAAAAAATTCTGGCCAGCATGGGACTTTGAAAATTTTCAGCCAGGAGTCAGACTTAGAAAAAATTCTGGCCTGCATGGGACTTTGAAATATTTCAGGCAGGCATCAGACTTAGAAAAAATTCTGGCCAGCATGGGACTTAGAAAAAATTCTGCCCAGCATGGGACTTTGAAAATTTTCAGCCAGGCATCAGACTTAGAAAAAATTCTGGCCAGCATGGGACTTTGAAAAAATTCTGGACAGCATGGGACTTTGAAAATTTTCGGCCAGGCGTCAGACTTAGAAAAAATTCTGGCCAGCATGGGACTTTGAAAATTTTCGGACAGGCGTTGGACTTTGACAATTTTCGGGCCTGGTGACCCAGGCTATTGAAATGAATGGTGTGGGACTTTGAAATATTTCGGGCAGGCGTCAGACTTTGAAAAAATCTGACAACCAGGCCAGAGAGCAGGCCGTCTGCCCAAGGAGGCCGCCCCAACCCTCCTCTTTGTCGGACATAAGTCTGGTGAGCCTCCCTTGTTCGGCCCTGGAGGTGCCTCGTCTTAAATTGCTCCCTTCTGAAATCGTGACAACTCCATTTTGCGGTTTGGGTGGAAAGGCCCCCAGATAGGGAACCGGGTGCCCTATCTGCAGCGCCTCCCGATGGTGGCCGGCGGTACTGCAACCCTTTTAACCCAGGCTATTGAAAAGATTGGTGTGGAACTTTGAAAATTTTTGGAGAGGCGTCAGACTTAGAAAAAATTCTGGCCAGCATGGGACTTTGAAAATTTTCGGCCAGGCGTCAGACTTAGAAAAAATTCTGGCCTGCTTGGGACTTTGAAATATTTCAGGCAGGCGTCAGACTTAGAAAAAATTCTGGCCAGCATGGGACTTTGAAAAAATTCTGGCCAGCATGGGACTTTGAAAAAATTCTGGCCAGCATGGGACTTAGAAAAAATTCTGGACAGCATGGGACTTTGAAAATTTTTGGCCAAGCGTCAGACTTAGAAAAAATTCTGGCCAGCATGGGACTTTGAAAATTTTCGGCCAGGCGTCAGACTTAGAAAAAATTCTGGCCAGCATGGGACTTTGAAAAAATTCTGGCCAGCATGGGACTTTGAAAATTTTCCTGCCAGGAGTCAGACTTAGAAAAAATTCTGCCCAGCATGGGACTTTGAAAAAATTCTGGCCAGCATGGGACTTTGAAAAAATTCTGGCCAGCATGGGACTTTGAAAATTTTCGGCCAGGCGTCAGACTTAGAAAAAATTCTGGCCAGCATGGGACTTTGAAAATTTTCGGCCAGGAGTCAGACTTTGAAAAAATTCTGGCCAGCATGGGACTTTGAACATTTTCAGCCAGGCGTCAGACTTGGAAAAAATTCTGCCCAGCATGGGACTTTGAAAAAATTCTGGCCAGGCGTCAGACTTAGAAAAAATTCTGGCCTGCATGGGACTTTGAAAAAATTCTGGACAGCATGGGACTTTGAAAATTTTTGGCCAAGCGTCAGACTTAGAAAAAATTCTGGCCAGCATGGGACTTTGAAAATTTTCGGCCAGGCGTCAGACTTAGAAAAAATTCTGGCCAGCATGGGACTTTGAAAAAATTCTGGCCAGCATGGGACTTTGAAAATTTTCCTGCCAGGAGTCAGACTTAGAAAAAATTCTGCCCAGCATGGGACTTTGAAAAAATTCTGGCCAGCATGGGACTTTGAAAAAATTCTGGCCAGCATGGGACTTTGAAAATTTTCGGCCAGGCGTCAGACTTAGAAAAAATTCTGGCCAGCATGGGACTTTGAAAATGTTCGGCCAGGAGTCAGACTTTGAAAAAATTCTGGCCAGCATGGGACTTTGAACATTTTCAGCCAGGCGTCAGACTTGGAAAAAATTCTGCCCAGCATGGGACTTTGAAAAAATTCTGGCCAGGCGTCAGACTTAGAAAAAATTCTGGCCTGCATGGGACTTTGAAAAAATTCTGGACAGCATGGGACTTTGAAAATTTTCAGCCAGGCATCAGACTTAGAAAAAATTCTGGCCAGCATGGGACTTTGAAAAAATTCTGGCCAGCATGTGACTTTGAAAAAATTCGGGCCAGCATGGGACTTTGAAAAAATTCTGGCCAGCATGGGACTTAGAAAAAATTCTGGCCAGCATGGGACTTTGAAAATTTTCGGCCAGGAGTCAGACTTAGAAAAAATTCTGGCCAGCATGGGACTTAGAAAAAATTCTGGCCAGCATGGGACTTTGAAAATTTTCGGCCAGGCGTCAGACTTAGAAAAAATTCTGGCCAGCATGGGACTTAGAAAAAATTCTGGCCAGCATGGGACTTTGAAAATTTTCGGCCAGGAGTCAGACTTAGAAAAAATTCTGGCCAGCATGGGACTTTGAAAATTTTCAGCCAGGCGTCAGACTTAGAAAAAATTCTGCCCAGCATGGGACTTTGAAAATTTTCAGCCAGGCATCAGACTTAGAAAAAATTCTGGCCAGCATGGGACTTTGAAAAAATTCTGGCCAGCATGGGACTTTGAAAAAATTCTGGCCAGCATGGGACTTTGAACATTTTCGGCCAGGCGTCAGACTTAGAAAAAATTCTGGCCAGCATGGGACTGAAAAAATTCTGGCCAGCATGTGACTGAAAAAATTCGGGCCAGCATGGGACTTTGAAAATTTTCGACCAGGTGTCAGACTTAGAAAAAATTCGGGCCAGCATGGGACTTAGAAAAAATTCTGGCCAGCATGGGACTTTGAAAATTTTCAGCCAGGAGTCAGACTTAGAAAAAATTCTGGCCTGCATGGGACTTTGAAATATTTCAGGCAGGCATCAGACTTAGAAAAAATTCTGGCCAGCATGGGACTTAGAAAAAATTCTGCCCAGCATGGGACTTTTAAAATTTTCAGCCAGGCATCAGACTTAGAAAAAATTCTGGCCAGCATGGGACTTAGAAAAAATTCTGGCCAGCATGGGACTTTGAAAAAATTCTGGCCAGCATGGGACTTTGAAAATTTTCGGCCAGGCGTCAGACTTAGAAAAAATTCTGGCCAGCATGGGACTTTGAACATTTTCGGCCAGGAGTCAGACTTAGAAAAAATTCTGGCCAGCATGGGACTTTGAAAAAATTCTGGCCAGCATGGGACTTTGAAAATTTTCGGCCAGGAGTCAGACTTAGAAAAAATTCTGGCCAGCATGGGACTTTGAAAAAATTCTGGCCAGCATGGGACTTTGAAAATTTTCGGCCAGGAGTCAGACTTAGAAAAAATTCTGGCCAGCATGGGACTTTGAAAATTTTCAGCCAGGCGTCAGACTTAGAAAAAATTCTGCCCAGCATGGGACTTTGAAAATTTTCAGCCAGGCATCAGACTTAGAAAAAATTCTGGCCAGCATGGGACTTTGAAAATTTTCGGCCAGGAGTCAGACTTTGAAAAAATTCTGGCCAGCATGGGACTTTGAAAATTTTCAGCCAGGCGTCAGACTTAGAAAAAATTCTGGCCAGCATGGGACTTTGAAAAAATTCTGGCCAGCATGGGACTTTGAAAAAATTCTGGCCAGCATGGGACTTTGAACATTTTCGGCCAGGCGTCAGACTTAGAAAAAATTCTGGCCAGCATGGGACTTTGAAAAAATTCTGGCCAGCATGTGACTGAAAAAATTCGGGCCAGCATGGGACTTTGAAAATTTTCGACCAGGTGTCAGACTTAGAAAAAATTCGGGCCAGCATGTGACTGAAAAAATTCGGGCCAGCATGGGACTTTGAAAATTTTCGACCAGGTGTCAGACTTAGAAAAAAATCGGGCCTGCATGGGACTTTGAAATATTTCAGGCAGGCATCAGACTTAGAAAAAATTCTGGCCAGCATGGGACTTAGAAAAAATTCTGGCCAGCATGGGACTGAAAATTTTCGGCCAGGAGTCAGACTTAGAAAAAATTCTGGCCAGCATGGGACTTTGAACATTTTCGGCCAGGCGTCAGACTTAGAAAAAATTCTGGCCAGCATGGGACTTTGAAAAAATTCTGGCCAGCATGGGACTTTGAAAATTTTCGGCCAGGAGTCAGACTTAGAAAAAATTCTGGCCAGCATGGGACTTTGAAAAAATTCTGGCCAGCATGGGACTTTGAAAATTTTCGGCCAGGAGTCAGACTTAGAAAAAATTCTGGCCAGCATGGGACTTTGAAAATTTTCAGCCAGGCGTCAGACTTAGAAAAAATTCTGCCCAGCATGGGACTTTGAAAATTTTCAGCCAGGCATCAGACTTAGAAAAAATTCTGGCCAGCATGGGACTTTGAAAATTTTCGGCCAGGAGTCAGACTTTGAAAAAATTCTGGCCAGCATGGGACTTTGAAAAAATTCTGGCCAGCATGGGACTTTGAACATTTTCGGCCAGGCGTCAGACTTAGAAAAAATTCTGGCCAGCATGGGACTTTGAAAAAATTCTGGCCAGCATGTGACTTTGAAAAAATTCGGGCCAGCATGGGACTTTGAAAATTTTCGACCAGGTGTCAGACTTAGAAAAAATTCGGGCCAGCATGGGACTTAGAAAAAATTCTGGCCAGCATGGGACTTTGAAAATTTTCAGCCAGGAGTCAGACTTAGAAAAAATTCTGGCCTGCATGGGACTTTGAACATTTTCGGCCAGGCGTCAGACTTAGAAAAAATTCTGGCCAGCATGGGACTTTGAAAAAATTCTGGCCAGCATGTGACTGAAAAAATTCGGGCCAGCATGGGACTTTGAAAATTTTCGACCAGGTGTCAGACTTAGAAAAAATTCGGGCCAGCATGTGACTGAAAAAATTCGGGCCAGCATGGGACTTTGAAAATTTTCGACCAGGTGTCAGACTTAGAAAAAATTCGGGCCTGCATGGGACTTTGAAATATTTCAGGCAGGCATCAGACTTAGAAAAAATTCTGGCCAGCATGGGACTTAGAAAAAATTCTGCCCAGCATGGGACTTTTAAAATTTTCAGCCAGGCATCAGACTTAGAAAAAATTCTGGCCAGCATGGGACTGAAAATTTTCGGCCAGGAGTCAGACTTAGAAAAAATTCTGGCCAGCATGGGACTTTGAACATTTTCGGCCAGGCGTCAGACTTAGAAAAAATTCTGGCCAGCATGGGACTTTGAAAAAATTCTGGCCAGCATGGGACTTTGAAAATTTTCGGCCAGGAGTCAGACTTAGAAAAAATTCTGGCCAGCATGGGACTTTGAAAAAATTCTGGCCAGCATGGGACTTTGAAAATTTTCGGCCAGGAGTCAGACTTTGAAAAAATTCTGGCCAGCATGGGACTTTGAAAATTTTCAGCCAGGTGTCAGACTTAGAAAAAATTCTGCCCAGCATGGGACTTTGAAAAAATTCTGGCCAGGCGTCAGACTTAGAAAAAATTCTGGCCTGCATGGGACTTTGAAAAAATTCTGGACAGCATGGGACTTTGAAAATTTTTGGCCAAGCGTCAGACTTAGAAAAAATTCTGGCCAGCATGGGACTTTGAAAAAATTCTGGCCAGCATGGGACTTAGAAAAAATTCTGGCCAGCATGGGACTTTGAAAATTTTCGGCCAGGAGTCAGACTTAGAAAAAATTCTGGCCAGCATGGGACTTTGAAAATTTTCGGCCAGGCGTCAGACTTAGAAAAAATTCTGGCCAGCATGGGACTTAGAAAAAATTCTGGCCAGCATGGGACTTTGAAAATTTTCGGCCAGGAGTCAGACTTAGAAAAAATTCTGGCCAGCATGGGACTTTGAATATTTTCGGCCAGGCGTCAGACTTAGAAAAAATTCTGGCCAGCATGTGACTTTGAAAAAATTCTGGCCAGCATGGGACTTTGAAAATTTTCGGCCAGGAGTCAGACTTAGAAAAAATTCTGGCCAGCATGGGACTTTGAAAAAATTCTGGCCAGCATGGGACTTTGAAAAAATTCTGGCCAGCATGGGACTTTGAAAATTTTCAGCCAGGCATCAGACTTAGAAAAAATTCTGGCCAGCATGGGACTTTGAAAAAATTCTGGCCAGCATGGGACTTTGAAAAAATTCTGGCCAGCATGGGACTTTGAAAAAATTCTGGCCAGCATGTGACTGAAAAAATTCGGGCCAGCATGGGACTTTGAAAATTTTCGACCAGGTGTCAGACTTAGAAAAAATTCTGGCCAGCATGGGACTTTGAAAAAATTCTGGCCAGCATGGGACTTTGAAAATTTTCGGCCAGGAGTCAGACTTAGAAAAAATTCTGGCCAGCATGGGACTTTGAAAAAATTCTGGCCAGCATGGGACTTTGAAAATTTTCGGCCAGGAGTCAGACTTAGAAAAAATTCTGGCCAGCATGGGACTTTGAAAATTTTCAGCCAGGCGTCAGACTTAGAAAAAATTCTGCCCAGCATGGGACTTTGAAAATTTTCAGCCAGGCATCAGACTTAGAAAAAATTCTGGCCAGCATGGGACTTTGAAAAAATTCTGGCCAGCATGGGACTTTGAAAATTTTCGACCAGGTGTCAGACTTAGAAAAAATTCTGGCCTGCTTGGGACTTTGAAATATTTCAGGCAGGCGTCAGACTTAGAAAAATTCTGGTCAGCATGGGTCTGAAAAAATTCTGACCAGCATGGGACTTTGAAAATTTTCAGCCAGGCGTCAGACTTAGAAAAAATTCTGGCCTGCATGGGACTTTGAAATATTTCAGGCAGGCATCAGACTTAGAAAAAATTCTGGCCAGCATGGGACTTTGAAAAAATTCTGGCCAGCATGGGACTTTGAAAAAATTTTGGCCAGCATGGGACTTTGAAATATTTCAGGCAGGTGTCAGACTTTGAAAAAATTCTGGCCAGCATGGGACTTTGAAAATTTTCAGCCAGGCATCAGACTTAGAAAAAATTCTGGCCAGCATGGGTCTTTGAAAAAATTCTGGCCAGCATGGGACTTTGAAAATTTTCAGCCAGGCGTCAGACTTAGAAAAAATTCTGGCCAGCATGGGACTTTGAAAATTTTCGGCCAGGCGTCAGACTTAGAAAAAATTCTGGCCAGCATGGGACTTTGAAAAAATTCTGGCCAGCATGGGACTTTGGAAATTTTCAGCCAGGCATCAGACTTAGAAAAAATTCTGGCCAGCATGGGACTTTGAAAAAATTCTGGCCAGCATGGGACTTTGAAAATTTTTGGCCAAGCGTCAGACTTAGAAAAAATTCTGGCCTGCTTGGGACTTTGAAATATTTCAGGCAGGCATCAGACTTAGAAAAAATTCTGGCCAGCATGGGACTTAGAAAAAATTCTGGCCAGCATGGGACTTTGTAAATTTTCGGCCAGGCGTCAGACTTAGAAAAAATTCTGGCCAGCATGGGACTTTGAAAATTTTCAGCCAGGCATCAGACTTAGAAAAAATTCTGGCCAGCATGGGACTTTGAAAATTTTCAGCCAGGCATCAGACTTAGAAAAAATTCTGGCCAGCATGGGTCTTTGAAAAAATTCTGGCCAGCATGGGACTTTGAAAATTTTCAGCCAGGCGTCAGACTTAGAAAAAATTCTGGCCAGCATGGGACTTTGTAAATTTTCGGCCAGGCGTCAGACTTAGAAAAAATTCTGGCCAGCATGGGACTTTGAAAAAATTCTGGACAGCATGGGACTTTGAAAATTTTCAGCCAGGCGTCAGACTTAGAAAAAATTCTGGCCAGCATGGGACTTTGAAAAAATTCTGGACAGCATGGGAGTTTGAAAATTTTCAGCCAGGCGTCAGACTTAGAAAAAATTCTGGCCTGCATGGGACTTTGAAATATTTCAGGCAGGCATCAGACTTAGAAAAAATTCTGGCCAGCATGGGACTTTGAAAAAATTCTGGCCAGCATGGGACTTTGAAAAAATTCTGGCCAGCATGGGACTTTGAAATATTTCAGGCAGGTGTCAGACTTAGAAAAAATTCTGGCCAGCATGGGACTTTGAAAATTTTCAGCCAGGCATCAGACTTAGAAAAAATTCTGGCCTGCATGGGACTTTGAAAAAATTCTGGCCAGCATGGGACTTTGAAAAAATTCTGGCCAGCATGGGACTTTGAAAATTTTCGGCCAGGCGTCAGACTTAGAAAAAATTCTGGCCAGCATGGGACTTTGAAAAAATTCTGGCCAGCATGGGACTTTGAAAATTTTCAGCCAGGCATCAGACTTAGAAAAAATTCTGGCCAGCATGGGACTTTGAAAAAATTCTGGCCAGCATGGGACTTTGAAAATTTTTGGCCAAGCGTCAGACTTAGAAAAAATTCTGGCCTGCTTGGGACTTTGAAATATTTCAGGCAGGCGTCAGACTTAGAAAAAATTCTGGCCAGCATGGGACTTTGTAAATTTTCGGCCAGGCGTCAGACTTAGAAAAAATTCTGGCCAGCATGGGACTTTGAAAATTTTCAGCCAGGCATCAGACTTAGAAAAAATTCTGGCCAGCATGGGACTTTGAAAATTTTCAGCCAGGCATCAGACTTAGAAAAAATTCTGGCCAGCATGGGTCTTTGAAAAAATTCTGGCCAGCATGGGACTTTGAAAATTTTCAGCCAGGCGTCAGACTTAGAAAAAATTCTGGCCAGCATGGGACTTTGTAAATTTTCGGCCAAGCGTCAGACTTTGAAAAAATTCTGGCCAGCATGGGACTTTGTAAATTTTCGGCCAGGCGTCAGACTTAGAAAAAATTCTGGCCAGCATGGGTCTTTGAAAAAATTCTGGCCAGCATGGGACTTTGAAAATTTTCAGCCAGGCATCAGACTTAGAAAAAATTCTGGCCAGCATGGGACTTTGAAAAAATTCTGGCCAGCATGGGACTTTGAAAATTTTTGGCCAAGCGTCAGACTTAGAAAAAATTCTGGCCTGCTTGGGACTTTGAAATATTTCAGGCAGGCGTCAGACTTAGAAAAAATTCTGGCCAGCATGGGACTTTGAAAATTTTCAGCCAGGCATCAGACTTAGAAAAAATTCTGGCCAGCATGGGACTTTGAAAATTTTCAGCCAGGCATCAGACTTAGAAAAAATTCTGGCCAGCATGGGTCTTTGAAAAAATTCTGGCCAGCATGGGACTTTGAAAATTTTCAGCCAGGCATCAGACTTAGAAAAAATTCTGGCCAGCATGGGACTTTGTAAATTTTCGGCCAGGCGTCAGACTTAGAAAAAATTCTGGCCAGCATGGGACTTTGAAAAAATTCTGGCCAGCATGGGACTTTGAAAATTTTCAGCCAGGCATCAGACTTAGAAAAAATTCTGGCCAGCATGGGTCTTTGAAAAAATTCTGTCCAGCATGGGACTTTGAAAAATTTCAGCCAGGAGTCAGACTTAGAAAAAATTCTAGCCAGCATGGGACTTTGAAAATTTTCAGCCAGGCATCAGACTTAGAAAAAATTCTGGCCAGCATGGGACTTTGAAAATTTTCGGCCAAGAGTCAGACTTAGAAAAAATTCTGGCCAGCATGGGACTTAGAAAAAATTCTGGCCAGCATGGGACTTTGAAAAAATTCTGGCCAGCATGGGACTTTGAAAATTTTCAGCCAGGCATCAGACTTAGAAAAAATTCTGGCCAGCATGGGACTTTGAAAATTTTCAGCCAGGCATCAGACTTAGAAAAAATTCTGGCCAGCATGGGTCTTTGAAAAAATTCTGTCCAGCATGGGACTTTGAAAAATTTCAGCCAGGAGTCAGACTTAGAAAAAATTCTAGCCAGCATGGGACTTTGAAAATTTTCAGCCAGGCATCAGACTTAGAAAAAATTCTGGCCAGCATGGGACTTTGAAAATTTTCGGCCAAGAGTCAGACTTAGAAAAAATTCTGGCCAGCATGGGACTTAGAAAAAATTCTGGCCAGCATGGGACTTTGAAAAAATTCTGGCCAGCATGGGACTTTGAAAATTTTCAGCCAGGCATCAGACTTAGAAAAAATTCTGGCCAGCATGGGACTTTGAAAATTTTCAGCCAGGCATCAGACTTAGAAAAAATTCTGGCCAGCATGGGACTTTGTAAATTTTCGGCCAGGCGTCAGACTTAGAAAAAATTCTGGCCAGCATGGGACTTTGAAAAAATTCTGGACAGCATGGGACTTTGAAAATTTTCAGCCAGGCGTCAGACTTAGAAAAAATTCTGGCCAGCATGGGACTTTGAAAAAATTCTGGACAGCATGGGAGTTTGAAAATTTTCAGCCAGGCGTCAGACTTAGAAAAAATTCTGGCTAGCATGGGACTTTGAAAATTTTCGGCCAGACGTCAGACTTAGAAAAAATTCTGGCCTGCATGGGACTTTGAAAAAATTCTGGCCAGCATGGGACTTTGAAATTTTTCAGCCAGGCATCAGACTTAGAAAAAATTCTGGCCAGCATGGGACTTTGAAAAAATTCTGGCCAGCATGGGACTTTGAAAAAATTCTGGCCAGCATGGGACTTTGAAAAAATTCTGGCCAGCATGGGACTTTGAAAATTTTCAGCCAGGCATCAGACTTAGAAAAAATTCTGGCCAGCATGGGACTTTGAAAAAATTCTGGCCAGCGTGGGACTTTGAAAATTTTTGGCCAAGCGTCAGACTTAGAAAAAATTCTGGCCTGCTTGGGACTTTGAAATATTTCAGGCAGGCGTCAGACTTAGAAAAAATTCTGGCCAGCATGGGACTTTGTAAATTTTCGGCCAGGCGTCAGACTTAGAAAAAATTCTGGCCAGCATGGGACTTTGAAAATTTTCAGCCAGGCATCAGACTTAGAAAAAATTCTGGCCAGCATGGGACTTTGAAAATTTTCAGCCAGGCGTCAGACTTAGAAAAAATTCTGGCCAGCATGGGACTTTGAAAATTTTCGGCCAGGCGTCAGACTTAGAAAAAATTCTGGCCAGCATGGGACTTTGAAAAAATTCTGGCCAGCATGGGACTTTGGAAATTTTCAGCCAGGCATCAGACTTAGAAAAAATTCTGGCCAGCATGGGACTTTGAAAAAATTCTGGCCAGCATGGGACTTTGAAAATTTTTGGCCAAGCGTCAGACTTAGAAAAAATTCTGGCCTGCTTGGGACTTTGAAATATTTCAGGCAGGCGTCAGACTTAGAAAAAATTCTGGCCAGGCATCAGACTTAGAAAAAATTCTGGCCAGCATGGGACTTTGAAAATTTTCAGCCAGGCATCAGACTTAGAAAAAATTCTGGCCAGCATGGGTCTTTGAAAAAATTCTGGCCAGCATGGGACTTTGAAAATTTTCAGCCAGGCGTCAGACTTAGAAAAAATTCTGGCCAGCATGGGACTTTGTAAATTTTCGGCCAGGCGTCAGACTTAGAAAAAATTCTGGCCAGCATGGGACTTTGAAAAAATTCTGGACAGCATGGGACTTTGAAAATTTTCAGCCAGGCGTCAGACTTAGAAAAAATTCTGGCCAGCATGGGACTTTGAAAAAATTCTGGACAGCATGGGAGTTTGAAAATTTTCAGCCAGGCGTCAGACTTAGAAAAAATTCTGGCCTGCATGGGACTTTGAAATATTTCAGGCAGGCATCAGACTTAGAAAAAATTCTGGCCAGCATGGGACTTTGAAAAAATTCTGGCCAGCATGGGACTTTGAAAAAATTCTGGCCAGCATGGGACTTTGAAATATTTCAGGCAGGTGTCAGACTTAGAAAAAATTCTGGCCAGCATGGGACTTTGAAAATTTTCAGCCAGGCATCAGACTTAGAAAAAATTCTGGCCTGCATGGGACTTTGAAAAATTCTGGCCAGGAGTCAGACTTAGAAAAAATTCTGGCCAGCATGGGACTTTGAAAATTTTTGGCCAAGCGTCAGACTTAGAAAAAATTCTGGCCTGCTTGGGACTTTGAAATATTTCAGGCAGGCGTCAGACTTAGAAAAAATTCTGGCCAGGCATCAGACTTAGAAAAAATTCTGGCCAGCATGGGACTTTGAAAATTTTCAGCCAGGCATCAGACTTAGAAAAAATTCTGGCCAGCATGGGTCTTTGAAAAAATTCTGGCCAGCATGGGACTTTGAAAATTTTCAGCCAGGCGTCAGACTTAGAAAAAATTCTGGCCAGCATGGGACTTTGTAAATTTTCGGCCAGGCGTCAGACTTAGAAAAAATTCTGGCCAGCATGGGACTTTGAAAAAATTCTGGACAGCATGGGACTTTGAAAATTTTCAGCCAGGCGTCAGACTTAGAAAAAATTCTGGCCAGCATGGGACTTTGAAAAAATTCTGGACAGCATGGGAGTTTGAAAATTTTCAGCCAGGCGTCAGACTTAGAAAAAATTCTGGCCTGCATGGGACTTTGAAATATTTCAGGCAGGCATCAGACTTAGAAAAAATTCTGGCCAGCATGGGACTTTGAAAAAATTCTGGCCAGCATGGGACTTTGAAAAAATTCTGGCCAGCATGGGACTTTGAAATATTTCAGGCAGGTGTCAGACTTAGAAAAAATTCTGGCCAGCATGGGACTTTGAAAATTTTCAGCCAGGCATCAGACTTAGAAAAAATTCTGGCCTGCATGGGACTTTGAAAAATTCTGGCCAGGAGTCAGACTTAGAAAAAATTCTGGCCAGCATGGGACTTTGAAAAAATTCTGGCCAGCATGGGACTTTGAAAAAATTCTGGCCAGCATGGGACTTTGAAAATTTTCGGCCAGGCGTCAGACTTAGAAAAAATTCTGGCCAGCATGGGACTTTGAAAAAATTCTGGCCAGCATGGGACTTTGAAAATTTTCAGCCAGGCATCAGACTTAGAAAAAATTCTGGCCAGCATGGGACTTTGAAAAAATTCTGGCCAGCATGGGACTTTGAAAATTTTTGGCCAAGCGTCAGACTTAGAAAAAATTCTGGCCTGCTTGGGACTTTGAAATATTTCAGGCAGGCGTCAGACTTAGAAAAAATTCTGGCCAGCATGGGACTTTGTAAATTTTCGGCCAGGCGTCAGACTTAGAAAAAATTCTGGCCAGCATGGGACTTTGAAAATTTTCAGCCAGGCATCAGACTTAGAAAAAATTCTGGCCAGCATGGGACTTTGAAAATTTTCAGCCAGGCATCAGACTTAGAAAAAATTCTGGCCAGCATGGGTCTTTGAAAAAATTCTGGCCAGCATGGGACTTTGTAAATTTTCGGCCAAGCGTCAGACTTAGAAAAAATTCTGGCCAGCATGGGACTTTGAAAAAATTCTGGCCAGCATGGGACTTTGTAAATTTTCGGCCAGGCGTCAGACTTAGAAAAAATTCTGGCCAGCATGGGACTTTGAAAATTTTCAGCCAGGCATCAGACTTAGAAAAAATTCTGGCCAGCATGGGTCTTTGAAAAAATTCTGTCCAGCATGGGACTTTGAAAAATTTCAGCCAGGCGTCAGACTTAGAAAAAATTCTGGCCAGCATGGGACTTTGTAAATTTTCGGCCAGGCGTCAGACTTAGAAAAAATTCTGGCCAGCATGGGACTTTGAAAAAATTCTGGACAGCATGGGACTTTGAAAATTTTCAGCCAGGCGTCAGACTTAGAAAAAATTCTGGCCAGCATGGGACTTTGAAAAAATTCTGGACAGCATGGGAGTTTGAAAATTTTCAGCCAGGCGTCAGACTTAGAAAAAATTCTGGCTAGCATGGGACTTTGAAAATTTTCGGCCAGGCGTCAGACTTAGAAAAAATTCTGGCCTGCATGGGACTTTGAAATATTTCAGGCAGGTGTCAGACTTAGAAAAAATTCTGGCCAGCATGGGTCTTTGAAAAAATTCTGACCAGCATGGGACTTTGAAAATTTTCAGCCAGGCGTCAGACTTAGAAAAAATTCTGGCCTGCATGGGACTTTGAAATATTTCAGGCAGGCATCAGACTTAGAAAAAATTCTGGCCAGCATGGGACTTTGAAAAAATTCTGGCCAGCATGGGACTTTGAAAAAATTCTGGCCAGCATGGGACTTTGAAAATTTTCAGCCAGGCATCAGACTTAGAAAAAATTCTGGCCAGCATGGGTCTTTGAAAAAATTCTGGCCAGCATGGGACTTTGAAAATTTTCAGCCAGGCGTCAGACTTAGAAAAAATTCTGGCCAGCATGGGACTTTGAAAATTTTTGGCCAGGCGTCAGACTTAGAAAAAATTCTGGCCAGCATGGGACTTTGAAAAAATTCTGGCCAGCATGGGACTTTGAAAATTTTCAGCCAGGCATCAGACTTAGAAAAAATTCTGGCCAGCATGGGACTTTGAAAAAATTCTGGCCAGCATGGGACTTTGAAAATTTTTGGCCAAGCGTCAGACTTAGAAAAAATTCTGGCCTGCTTGGGACTTTGAAATATTTCAGGCAGGCGTCAGACTTAGAAAAAATTCTGGCCAGCATGGGACTTAGAAAAAATTCTGGCCAGCATGGGACTTTGTAAATTTTCGGCCAGGCGTCAGACTTAGAAAAAATTCTGGCCAGCATGGGACTTTGAAAATTTTCAGCCAGGCATCAGACTTAGAAAAAATTCTGGCCAGCATGGGACTTTGAAAATTTTCAGCCAGGCATCAGACTTAGAAAAAATTCTGGCCAGCATGGGTCTTTGAAAAAATTCTGGCCAGCATGGGACTTTGAAAATTTTCAGCCAGGCGTCAGACTTAGAAAAAATTCTGGCCAGCATGGGACTTTGAAAATTTTCGGCCAGGCGTCAGACTTAGAAAAAATTCTGGCCAGCATGGGACTTTGAAAAAATTCTGGCCAGCATGGGACTTTGAAAATTTTCAGCCAGGCATCAGACTTAGAAAAAATTCTGGCCAGCATGGGACTTTGAAAAAATTCTGGCCAGCATGGGACTTTGAAAATTTTTGGCCAAGCGTCAGACTTAGAAAAAATTCTGGCCTGCTTGGGACTTTGAAATATTTCAGGCAGGCGTCAGACTTAGAAAAAATTCTGGCCAGCATGGGACTTTGTAAATTTTCGGCCAGGCGTCAGACTTAGAAAAAATTCTGGCCAGCATGGGACTTTGAAAATTTTCAGCCAGGCATCAGACTTAGAAAAAATTCTGGCCAGCATGGGACTTTGAAAATTTTCAGCCAGGCATCAGACTTAGAAAAAATTCTGGCCAGCATGGGTCTTTGAAAAAATTCTGGCCAGCATGGGACTTTGAAAATTTTCAGCCAGGCGTCAGACTTAGAAAAAATTCTGGCCAGCATGGGACTTTGTAAATTTTCGGCCAAGCGTCAGACTTTGAAAAAATTCTGGCCAGCATGGGACTTTGTAAATTTTCGGCCAGGCGTCAGACTTAGAAAAAATTCTGGCCAGCATGGGACTTTGAAAAAATTCTGGCCAGCATGGGACTTTGAAAATTTTCAGCCAGGCATCAGACTTAGAAAAAATTCTGGCCAGCATGGGTCTTTGAAAAAATTCTGTCCAGCATGGGACTTTGAAAAATTTCAGCCAGGAGTCAGACTTAGAAAAAATTCTAGCCAGCATGGGACTTTGAAAATTTTCAGCCAGGCATCAGACTTAGAAAAAATTCTGGCCAGCATGGGACTTTGAAAATTTTCGGCCAAGAGTCAGACTTAGAAAAAATTCTGGCCAGCATGGGACTTAGAAAAAATTCTGGCCAGCATGGGACTTTGAAAAAATTCTGGCCAGCATGGGACTTTGAAAATTTTCAGCCAGGCATCAGACTTAGAAAAAATTCTGGCCAGCATGGGACTTTGAAAATTTTCAGCCAGGCATCAGACTTAGAAAAAATTCTGGCCAGCATGGGTCTTTGAAAAAATTCTGGCCAGCATGGGACTTTGAAAATTTTCAGCCAGGCGTCAGACTTAGAAAAAATTCTGGCCTGCATGGGACTTTGTAAATTTTCGGCCAGGCGTCAGACTTAGAAAAAATTCTGGCCAGCATGGGACTTTGAAAAAATTCTGGACAGCATGGGACTTTGAAAATTTTCAGCCAGGCGTCAGACTTAGAAAAAATTCTGGCCAGCATGGGACTTTGAAAAAATTCTGGACAGCATGGGAGTTTGAAAATTTTCAGCCAGGCGTCAGACTTAGAAAAAATTCTGGCTAGCATGGGACTTTGAAAATTTTCGGCCAGGCGTCAGACTTAGAAAAAATTCTGGCCTGCATGGGACTTTGAAATATTTCAGGCAGGTGTCAGACTTAGAAAAAATTCTGGCCAGCATGGGTCTTTGAAAAAATTCTGACCAGCATTGGACTTTGAAAATTTTCAGCCAGGCGTCAGACTTAGAAAAAATTCTGGCCTGCATGGGACTTTGAAATATTTCAGGCAGGCATCAGACTTAGAAAAAATTCTGGCCAGCATGGGACTTTGAAAAAATTCTGGCCAGCATGGGACTTTGAAAAAATTCTGGCCAGCATGGGACTTTGAAAATTTTCAGCCAGGCATCAGACTTAGAAAAAATTCTGGCCAGCATGGGTCTTTGAAAAAATTCTGGCCAGCATGGGACTTTGAAAATTTTCAGCCAGGCGTCAGACTTAGAAAAAATTCTGGCCAGCATGGGACTTTGAAAATTTTCGGCCAGGCGTCAGACTTAGAAAAAATTCTGGCCAGCATGGGACTTTGAAAAAATTCTGGCCAGCATGGGACTTTGAAAATTTTCAGCCAGGCATCAGACTTAGAAAAAATTCTGGCCAGCATGGGACTTTGAAAATCTTCGGCCAGGCGTCAGACTTAGAAAAAATTCTGGCCTGCATGGGACTTTGAAATATTTCAGGCAGGTGTCAGACTTAGAAAAAATTCTGGCCAGCATGGGTCTTTGAAAAAATTCTGACCAGCATGGGACTTTGAAAATTTTCAGCCAGGCGTCAGACTTAGAAAAAATTCTGGCCTGCATGGGACTTTGAAATATTTCAGGCAGGCATCAGACTTAGAAAAAATTCTGGCCAGCATGGGACTTTGAAAAAATTCTGGCCAGCATGGGACTTTGAAAAAATTCTGGCCAGCATGGGACTTTGAAATATTTCAGGCAGGTGTCAGACTTAGAAAAAATTCTGGCCAGCATGGGACTTTGAAAATTTTCAGCCAGGCATCAGACTTAGAAAAAATTCTGGCCTGCATGGGACTTTGAAAAATTCTGGCCAGGAGTCAGACTTAGAAAAAATTCTGGCCAGCATGGGACTTTGAAAAAATTCTGGCCAGCATGGGACTTTGAAAAAATTCTGGCCAGCATGGGACTTTGAAAATTTTCAGCCAGGCATCAGACTTAGAAAAAATTCTGGCCAGCATGGGTCTTTGAAAAAATTCTGGCCAGCATGGGACTTTGAAAATTTTCAGCCAGGCGTCAGACTTAGAAAAAATTCTGGCCAGCATGGGACTTTGAAAATTTTCGGCCAGGCGTCAGACTTAGAAAAAATTCTGGCCAGCATGGGACTTTGAAAAAATTCTGGCCAGCATGGGACTTTGAAAATTTTCAGCCAGGCATCAGACTTAGAAAAAATTCTGGCCAGCATGGGACTTTGAAAAAATTCTGGCCAGCATGGGACTTTGAAAATTTTTGGCCAAGCGTCAGACTTAGAAAAAATTCTGGCCTGCTTGGGACTTTGAAATATTTCAGGCAGGCGTCAGACTTAGAAAAAATTCTGGCCAGCATGGGACTTTGTAAATTTTCGGCCAGGCGTCAGACTTAGAAAAAATTCTGGCCAGCATGGGACTTTGAAAATTTTCAGCCAGGCATCAGACTTAGAAAAAATTCTGGCCAGCATGGGACTTTGAAAATTTTCAGCCAGGCATCAGACTTAGAAAAAATTCTGGCCAGCATGGGTCTTTGAAAAAATTCTGGCCAGCATGGGACTTTGTAAATTTTCGGCCAGGCGTCAGACTTAGAAAAAATTCTGGCCAGCATGGGACTTTGAAAAAATTCTGGACAGCATGGGACTTTGAAAATTTTCAGCCAGGCGTCAGACTTAGAAAAAATTCTGGCCAGCATGGGACTTTGAAAAAATTCTGGACAGCATGGGAGTTTGAAAATTTTCAGCCAGGCGTCAGACTTGGAAAAAATTCTGGCTAGCATGGGACTTTGAAAATTTTCGGCCAGGCGTCAGACTTAGAAAAAATTCTGGCCTGCATGGGACTTTGAAATATTTCAGGCAGGTGTCAGACTTAGAAAAAATTCTGGTCAGCATGGGTCTGAAAAAATTCTGACCAGCATGGGACTTTGAAAATTTTCAGCCAGGCGTCAGACTTAGAAAAAATTCTGGCCAGCATGGGACTTAGAAAAAATTCTGGCCTGCTTGGGACTTTGAAATATTTCAGGCAGGCATCAGACTTAGAAAAAATTCTGGCCAGCATGGGACTTTGAAAAAATTCTGGCCAGCATGGGACTTTGAAAAAATTTTGGCCAGCATGGGACTTTGAAATATTTCAGGCAGGTGTCAGACTTTGAAAAAATTCTGGCCAGCATGGGACTTTGAAAATTTTCAGCCAGGCATCAGACTTAGAAAAAATTCTGGCCAGCATGGGTCTTTGAAAAAATTCTGGCCAGCATGGGACTTTGAAAATTTTCAGCCAGGCGTCAGACTTAGAAAAAATTCTGGCCAGCATGGGACTTTGAAAATTTTCGGCCAGGCGTCAGACTTAGAAAGAATTCTGGCCAGCATGGGACTTTGAAAAAATTCTGGCCAGCATGGGACTTTGAAAATTTTCAGCCAGGCATCAGACTTAGAAAAAATTCTGGCCAGCATGGGACTTTGAAAAAATTCTGGCCAGCATGGGACTTTGAAAATTTTTGGCCAAGCGTCAGACTTAGAAAAAATTCTGGCCTGCTTGGGACTTTGAAATATTTCAGGCAGGCGTCAGACTTAGAAAAAATTCTGGCCAGCATGGGACTTAGAAAAAATTCTGGCCAGCATGGGACTTTGTAAATTTTCGGCCAGGCGTCAGACTTAGAAAAAATTCTGGCCAGCATGGGACTTTGAAAATTTTCAGCCAGGCATCAGACTTAGAAAAAATTCTGGCCAGCATGGGACTTTGAAAATTTTCAGCCAGGCATCAGACTTAGAAAAAATTCTGGCCAGCATGGGTCTTTGAAAAAATTCTGGCCAGCATGGGACTTTGAAAATTTTCAGCCAGGCGTCAGACTTAGAAAAAATTCTGGCCAGCATGGGACTTTGTAAATTTTCGGCCAGGCGTCAGACTTAGAAAAAATTCTGGCCAGCATGGGACTTTGAAAAAATTCTGGACAGCATGGGACTTTGAAAATTTTCAGCCAGGCGTCAGACTTAGAAAAAATTCTGGACAGCATGGGAGTTTGAAAATTTTCAGCCAGGCGTCAGACTTAGAAAAAATTCTGGCTAGCATGGGACTTTGAAAATCTTCGGCCAGGCGTCAGACTTAGAAAAAATTCTGGCCTGCATGGGACTTTGAAATATTTCAGGCAGGCATCAGACGTAGAAAAAATTCTGGCCAGCATGGGACTTTGAAAAAATTCTGGCCAGCATGGGACTTTGAAATATTTCAGGCAGGTGTCAGACTTAGAAAAAATTCTGGCCAGCATGGGACTTTGAAAAAATTCTGGCCAGCATGGGACTTTGAAAAAATTCTGGCCAGCATGGGACTTTGAAATATTTCAGGCAGGTGTCAGACTTAGAAAAAATTCTGGCCAGCATGGGACTTTGAAAATTTTCAGCCAGGCATCAGACTTAGAAAAAATTCTGGCCTGCATGGGACTTTGAAAAATTCTGGCCAGGAGTCAGACTTAGAAAAAATTCTGGCCAGCATGGGACTTTGAAAAAATTCTGGCCAGCATGGGACTTTGAAAAAATTCTGGCCAGCATGGGACTTTGAAAATTTTCAGCCAGGCATCAGACTTAGAAAAAATTCTGGCCAGCATGGGTCTTTGAAAAAATTCTGGCCAGCATGGGACTTTGAAAATTTTCAGCCAGGCGTCAGACTTAGAAAAAATTCTGGCCAGCATGGGACTTTGAAAAAATTCTGGCCAGCATGGGACTTTGAAAATTTTCAGCCAGGCATCAGACTTAGAAAAAATTCTGGCCAGCATGGGACTTTGAAAAAATTCTGGCCAGCATGGGACTTTGAAAATTTTTGGCCAAGCGTCAGACTTAGAAAAAATTCTGGCCTGCTTGGGACTTTGAAATATTTCAGGCAAGCGTCAGACTTAGAAAAAATTCTGGCCAGCATGGGACTTTGTAAATTTTCGGCCAGGCGTCAGACTTAGAAAAAATTCTGGCCAGCATGGGACTTTGAAAATTTTCAGCCAGGCATCAGACTTAGAAAAAATTCTGGCCAGCATGGGACTTTGAAAATTTTCAGCCAGGCATCAGACTTAGAAAAAATTCTGGCCAGCATGGGTCTTTGAAAAAATTCTGGCCAGCATGGGACTTTGAAAATTTTCAGCCAGGCGTCAGACTTAGAAAAAATTCTGGCCAGCATGGGACTTTGTAAATTTTCGGCCAGGCGTCAGACTTAGAAAAAATTCTGGCCAGCATGGGACTTTGAAAAAATTCTGGACAGCATGGGACTTTGAAAATTTTCAGCCAGGCGTCAGACTTAGAAAAAATTCTGGCCAGCATGGGACTTTGAAAAAATTCTGGACAGCATGGGAGTTTGAAAATTTTCAGCCAGGCGTCAGACTTGGAAAAAATTCTGGCTAGCATGGGACTTTGAAAATTTTCGGCCAGGCGTCAGACTTAGAAAAAATTCTGGCCTGCATGGGACTTTGAAATATTTCAGGCAGGCATCAGACTTAGAAAAAATTCTGGCCAGCATGGGACTTTGAAAAAATTCTGGCCAGCATGGGACTTTGAAAAAATTTTGGCCAGCATGGGACTTTGAAATATTTCAGGCAGGTGTCAGACTTAGAAAAAATTCTGGCCAGCATGGGACTTTGAAAAAATTCTGGCCAGCATGGGACTTTGAAAAAATTTTGGCCAGCATGGGACTTTGAAATATTTCAGGCAGGTGTCAGACTTAGAAAAAATTCTGGCCAGCATGGGACTTTGAAAAAATTCTGGCCAGCATGGGACTTAGAAAAAATTCTGGCCTGCATGGGACTTTGAAATATTTCAGGCAGGTGTCAGACTTAGAAAAAATTCTGGCCAGCATGGGACTTTGAAAATTTTCAGCCAGGCATCAGACTTAGAAAAAATTCTGGCCTGCATGGGACTTTGAAAAATTCTGGCCAGGAGTCAGACTTAGAAAAAATTCTGGCCAGCATGGGACTTTGAAAAAATTCTGGCCAGCATGGGACTTTGAAAATTTTTGGCCAGGAGTCAGACTTAGAAAAAATTCTGGCCAGCATGGGACTTTGAAAAAATTCTGGCCAGCATGGGACTTTGAAAATTTTCGGCCAGGCGTCAGACTTAGAAAAAATTCTGACCAGCATGGGACTTTGTAAATTTTCGGCCCGGCGTCAGACTTAGAAAAAATTCTGGCCAGCATGGGACTTTGAAAATTTTCGGCCAGGCGTCAGACTTAGAAAAAATTCTGGCCAGCATGGGACTTTGAAAAAATTCTGGACAGCATGGGACTTTGAAAATTTTTGGCCAAGCGTCAGACTTAGAAAAAATTCTGGCCAGCATGGGACTTTGAACATTTTCAGCCAGGCGTCAGACTTAGAAAACATTCTGGCCAGCATGGGACTTTGAAAAAATTCTGGCCAGCATGGGACTTTGAAAATTTTCGGCCAGGCGTCAGACTTAGAAAAAATTCTGGCCAGCATGGGACTTTGAAATATTTCAGGCAGGTGTCAGACTTAGAAAAAATTCTGGCCAGCATGGGACATTGAAAATTTTTGGCCAAGCGTCAGACTTAGAAAAAATTCTGGCCTGCTTGGGACTTTGAAATATTTCAGGCAGGCGTCAGACTTAGAAAAAATTCTGGCCAGCATGGGACTTTGAAAAAATTCTGGCCAGCATGGGACTTTGAAAAAATTCTGGACAGCATGGGACTTTGAAAATTTTCGGCCAGGCGTCAGACTTAGAAAAAATTCTGGCCAGCATGGGACTTTGAAAATTTTCGGCCAGGCGTCAGACTTAGAAAAAATTCTGGCCAGCATGGGACTTTGAAAAAATTCTGGCCAGCATGGGACTTTGAAAATTTTCGGACAGGCGTTGGACTTTGACAATTTTCGGGCCTGGTGACCCAGGCTATTGAAATGAATGGTGTGGGACTTTGAAATATTTCGGGCAGGCGTCAGACTTTGAAAAAATCTGACAACCAGGCCAGAGAGCAGGCCGTCTGCCCAAGGAGGCCGCCCCAACCCTCCTCTTTGTCGGACATAAGTCTGGTGAGCCTCCCTTGTTCGGCCCTGGAGGTGCCTCGTCTGAAATTGCTCCCTTCTGAAATCGTGACAACTCCATTTTGCGGTTTGGGTGGAAAGGCCCCCAGATAGGGAACCGGGTGCCCTATCTGCAGCGCCTCCCGATGGTGGCCGGCGGTACTGCAACCCTTTTAACCCAGGCTATTGAAAAGATTGGTGTGGAACTTTGAAAATTTTTGGAGAGGCGTCAGACTTAGAAAAAATTCTGGCCAGCATGGGACTTTGAAAATTTTCGGCCAGGCGTCAGACTTAGAAAAAATTCTGGCCTGCTTGGGACTTTGAAATATTTCAGGCAGGCGTCAGACTTAGAAAAAATTCTGGCCAGCATGGGACTTTGAAAAAATTCTGGCCAGGCGTCAGACTTAGAAAAAATTCTGGCCTGCATGGGACTTTGAAAAAATTCTGGACAGCATGGGACTTTGAAAATTTTTGGCCAAGCGTCAGACTTAGAAAAAATTCTGGCCAGCATGGGACTTTGAAAAAATTCTGGCCAGCATGGGACTTTGAAAATTTTCAGCCAGGCATCAGACTTAGAAAAAATTCTGGCCAGCATGGGACTTTGTAAATTTTCGGCCAGGCGTCAGACTTAGAAAAAATTCTGGCCAGCATGGGACTTTGAAAAAATTCTGGACAGCATGGGACTTTGAAAATTTTCAGCCAGGCGTCAGACTTAGAAAAAATTCTGGCCAGCATGGGACTTTGAAAAAATTCTGGACAGCATGGGAGTTTGAAAATTTTCAGCCAGGCGTCAGACTTGGAAAAAATTCTGGCTAGCATGGGACTTTGAAAATTTTCGGCCAGGCGTCAGACTTAGAAAAAATTCTGGCCTGCATGGGACTTTGAAATATTTCAGGCAGGTGTCAGACTTAGAAAAAATTCTGGTCAGCATGGGTCTGAAAAAATTCTGACCAGCATGGGACTTTGAAAATTTTCAGCCAGGCGTCAGACTTAGAAAAAATTCTGGCCTGCATGGGACTTTGAAATATTTCAGGCAGGCATCAGACTTAGAAAAAATTCTGGCCAGCATGGGACTTTGAAAAAATTCTGGCCAGCATGGGACTTTGAAAAAATTTTGGCCAGCATGGGACTTTGAAATATTTCAGGCAGGTGTCAGACTTTGAAAAAATTCTGGCCAGCATGGGACTTTGAAAATTTTCAGCCAGGCATCAGACTTAGAAAAAATTCTGGCCAGCATGGGTCTTTGAAAAAATTCTGGCCAGCATGGGACTTTGAAAATTTTCAGCCAGGCGTCAGACTTAGAAAAAATTCTGGCCAGCATGGGACTTTGAAAATTTTCGGCCAGGCGTCAGACTTAGAAAAAATTCTGGCCAGCATGGGACTTTGAAAAAATTCTGGCCAGCATGGGACTTTGAAAATTTTTGGCCAAGCGTCAGACTTAGAAAAAATTCTGGCCAGCATGGGTCTTTGAAAAAATTCTGTCCAGCATGGGACTTTGAAAAATTTCAGCCAGGAGTCAGACTTAGAAAAAATTCTAGCCAGCATGGGACTTTGAAAATTTTCAGCCAGGCATCAGACTTAGAAAAAATTCTGGCCAGCATGGGACTTTGAAAATTTTCGGCCAAGAGTCAGACTTAGAAAAAATTCTGGCCAGCATGGGACTTAGAAAAAATTCTGGCCAGCATGGGACTTTGAAAAAATTCTGGCCAGCATGGGACTTTGAAAATTTTCAGCCAGGCATCAGACTTAGAAAAAATTCTGGCCAGCATGGGACTTTGAAAATTTTCAGCCAGGCATCAGACTTAGAAAAAATTCTGGCCAGCATGGGTCTTTGAAAAAATTCTGGCCAGCATGGGACTTTGAAAATTTTCAGCCAGGCGTCAGACTTAGAAAAAATTCTGGCCAGCATGGGACTTTGTAAATTTTCGGCCAGGCGTCAGACTTAGAAAAAATTCTGGCCAGCATGGGACTTTGAAAAAATTCTGGACAGCATGGGACTTTGAAAATTTTCAGCCAGGCGTCAGACTTAGAAAAAATTCTGGCCAGCATGGGACTTTGAAAAAATTCTGGACAGCATGGGAGTTTGAAAATTTTCAGCCAGGCGTCAGACTTAGAAAAAATTCTGGCTAGCATGGGACTTTGAAAATTTTCGGCCAGGCGTCAGACTTAGAAAAAATTCTGGCCTGCATGGGACTTTGAAAAAATTCTGGCCAGCATGGGACTTTGAAAATTTTCAGCCAGGCATCAGACTTAGAAAAAATTCTGGCCAGCATGGGACTTTGAAAAAATTCTGGCCAGCATGGGACTTTGAAAAAATTCTGGCCAGCATGGGACTTTGAAAAAATTCTGGCCAGCATGGGACTTTGAAAATTTTCAGCCAGGCATCAGACTTAGAAAAAATTCTGGCCAGCATGGGACTTTGAAAAAATTCTGGCCAGCATGGGACTTTGAAAATTTTTGGCCAAGCGTCAGACTTAGAAAAAATTCTGGCCTGCTTGGGACTTTGAAATATTTCAGGCAGGCGTCAGACTTAGAAAAAATTCTGGCCAGGCGTCAGACTTAGAAAAAATTCTGGCCAGCATGGGACTTTGAAAATTTTCAGCCAGGCATCAGACTTAGAAAAAATTCTGGCCAGCATGGGACTTAGAAAAAATTCTGGCCAGCATGGGACTTTGAAATATTTCAGACAGGAGTCAGACTTAGAAAAAATTCTGGCCAGCATGGGACTTTGAAAAAATTCTGGCCAGCATGGGACTTTGAAAAAATTCTGGCCAGCATGGGACTTTGAAAATTTTCAGCCAGGCATCAGACTTAGAAAAAATTCTGGCCAGCATGGGTCTTTGAAAAAATTCTGGCCAGCATGGGACTTTGAAAATTTTCAGCCAGGCGTCAGACTTAGAAAAAATTCTGGCCAGCATGGGACTTTGAAAATTTTCGGCCAGGCGTCAGACTTAGAAAAAATTCTGGCCAGCATGGGACTTTGAAAAAATTCTGGCCAGCATGGGACTTTGGAAATTTTCAGCCAGGCATCAGACTTAGAAAAAATTCTGGCCAGCATGGGACTTTGAAAAAATTCTGGCCAGCATGGGACTTTGAAAATTTTTGGCCAAGCGTCAGACTTAGAAAAAATTCTGGCCTGCTTGGGACTTTGAAATATTTCAGGCAGGCGTCAGACTTAGAAAAAATTCTGGCCAGCATGGGACTTTGTAAATTTTCGGCCAGGCGTCAGACTTAGAAAAAATTCTGGCCAGCATGGGACTTTGAAAATTTTCAGCCAGGCGTCAGACTTAGAAAAAATTCTGGCCAGCATGGGACTTTGTAAATTTTCGGCCAAGCGTCAGACTTTGAAAAAATTCTGGCCAGCATGGGACTTTGTAAATTTTCGGCCAGGCGTCAGACTTAGAAAAAATTCTGGCCAGCATGGGACTTTGAAAAAATTCTGGCCAGCATGGGACTTTGAAAAATTTCAGCCAGGAGTCAGACTTAGAAAAAATTCTAGCCAGCATGGGACTTTGAAAATTTTCAGCCAGGCATCAGACTTAGAAAAAATTCTGGCCAGCATGGGACTTTGAAAATTTTCGGCCAAGAGTCAGACTTAGAAAAAATTCTGGCCAGCATGGGACTTAGAAAAAATTCTGGCCAGCATGGGACTTTGAAAAAATTCTGGCCAGCATGGGACTTTGAAAATTTTCAGCCAGGCATCAGACTTAGAAAAAATTCTGGCCAGCATGGGACTTTGAAAATTTTCAGCCAGGCATCAGACTTAGAAAAAATTCTGGCCAGCATGGGTCTTTGAAAAAATTCTGGCCAGCATGGGACTTTGAAAATTTTCAGCCAGGCGTCAGACTTAGAAAAAATTCTGGCCAGCATGGGACTTTGTAAATTTTCGGCCAGGCGTCAGACTTAGAAAAAATTCTGGCCAGCATGGGACTTTGAAAAAATTCTGGACAGCATGGGACTTTGAAAATTTTCAGCCAGGCGTCAGACTTAGAAAAAATTCTGGCCAGCATGGGACTTTGAAAAAATTCTGGACAGCATGGGAGTTTGAAAATTTTCAGCCAGGCGTCAGACTTAGAAAAAATTCTGGCTAGCATGGGACTTTGAAAATTTTCGGCCAGGCGTCAGACTTAGAAAAAATTCTGGCCTGCATGGGACTTTGAAAAAATTCTGGCCAGCATGGGACTTTGAAAATTTTCAGCCAGGCATCAGACTTAGAAAAAATTCTGGCCAGCATGGGACTTTGAAAAAATTCTGGCCAGCATGGGACTTTGAAAAAATTCTGGCCAGCATGGGACTTTGAAAAAATTCTGGCCAGCATGGGACTTTGAAAATTTTCAGCCAGGCATCAGACTTAGAAAAAATTCTGGCCAGCATGGGACTTTGAAAAAATTCTGGCCAGCATGGGACTTTGAAAATTTTTGGCCAAGCGTCAGACTTAGAAAAAATTCTGGCCTGCTTGGGACTTTGAAATATTTCAGGCAGGCGTCAGACTTAGAAAAAATTCTGGCCAGCATGGGACTTTGTAAATTTTCGGCCAGGCGTCAGACTTAGAAAAAATTCTGGCCAGCATGGGACTTTGAAAATTTTCAGCCAGGCATCAGACTTAGAAAAAATTCTGGCCAGCATGGGACTTTGAAAATTTTCAGCCAGGCGTCAGACTTAGAAAAAATTCTGGCCAGCATGGGACTTTGAAAATTTTCGGCCAGGCGTCAGACTTAGAAAAAATTCTGGCCAGCATGGGACTTTGAAAAAATTCTGGCCAGCATGGGACTTTGGAAATTTTCAGCCAGGCATCAGACTTAGAAAAAATTCTGGCCAGCATGGGACTTTGAAAAAATTCTGGCCAGCATGGGACTTTGAAATATTTCAGGCAGGCGTCAGACTTAGAAAAAATTCTGGCCAGCATGGGACTTAGAAAAAATTCTGGCCAGCATGGGACTTTGTAAATTTTCGGCCAGGCGTCAGACTTAGAAAAAATTCTGGCCAGCATGGGACTTTGAAAATTTTCAGCCAGGCATCAGACTTAGAAAAAATTCTGGCCAGCATGGGACTTTGAAAATTTTCAGCCAGGCATCAGACTTAGAAAAAATTCTGGCCAGCATGGGTCTTTGAAAAAATTCTGGCCAGCATGGGACTTTGAAAATTTTCAGCCAGGCGTCAGACTTAGAAAAAATTCTGGCCAGCATGGGACTTTGTAAATTTTCGGCCAGGCGTCAGACTTAGAAAAAATTCTGGCCAGCATGGGACTTTGAAAAAATTCTGGACAGCATGGGACTTTGAAAATTTTCAGCCAGGCGTCAGACTTAGAAAAAATTCTGGCCAGCATGGGACTTTGAAAAAATTCTGGACAGCATGGGAGTTTGAAAATTTTCAGCCAGGCGTCAGACTTAGAAAAAATTCTGGCCTGCATGGGACTTTGAAATATTTCAGGCAGGCATCAGACTTAGAAAAAATTCTGGCCAGCATGGGACTTTGAAAAAATTCTGGCCAGCATGGGACTTTGAAAAAATTCTGGCCAGCATGGGACTTTGAAATATTTCAGGCAGGTGTCAGACTTAGAAAAAATTCTGGCCAGCATGGGACTTTGAAAATTTTCAGCCAGGCATCAGACTTAGAAAAAATTCTGGCCTGCATGGGACTTTGAAAAATTCTGGCCAGGAGTCAGACTTAGAAAAAATTCTGGCCAGCATGGGACTTTGAAAAAATTCTGGCCAGCATGGGACTTTGAAAAAATTCTGGCCAGCATGGGACTTTGAAAATTTTCGGCCAGGCGTCAGACTTAGAAAAAATTCTGGCCAGCATGGGACTTTGAAAAAATTCTGGCCAGCATGGGACTTTGAAAATTTTCAGCCAGGCATCAGACTTAGAAAAAATTCTGGCCAGCATGGGACTTTGAAAAAATTCTGGCCAGCATGGGACTTTGAAAATTTTTGGCCAAGCGTCAGACTTAGAAAAAATTCTGGCCTGCTTGGGACTTTGAAATATTTCAGGCAGGCGTCAGACTTAGAAAAAATTCTGGCCAGCATGGGACTTTGTAAATTTTCGGCCAGGCGTCAGACTTAGAAAAAATTCTGGCCAGCATGGGACTTTGTAAATTTTCGGCCAGGCGTCAGACTTAGAAAAAATTCTGGCCAGCATGGGACTTTGAAAAAATTCTGGCCAGCATGGGACTTTGAAAATTTTCAGCCAGGCATCAGACTTAGAAAAAATTCTGGCCAGCATGGGTCTTTGAAAAAATTCTGTCCAGCATGGGACTTTGAAAAATTTCAGCCAGGCGTCAGACTTAGAAAAAATTCTGGCCAGCATGGGACTTTGTAAATTTTCGGCCAGGCGTCAGACTTAGAAAAAATTCTGGCCAGCATGGGACTTTGAAAAAATTCTGGACAGCATGGGACTTTGAAAATTTTCAGCCAGGCGTCAGACTTAGAAAAAATTCTGGCCAGCATGGGACTTTGAAAAAATTCTGGACAGCATGGGAGTTTGAAAATTTTCAGCCAGGCGTCAGACTTAGAAAAAATTCTGGCTAGCATGGGACTTTGAAAATTTTCGGCCAGGCGTCAGACTTAGAAAAAATTCTGGCCTGCATGGGACTTTGAAATATTTCAGGCAGGTGTCAGACTTAGAAAAAATTCTGGCCAGCATGGGTCTTTGAAAAAATTCTGACCAGCATGGGACTTTGAAAATTTTCAGCCAGGCGTCAGACTTAGAAAAAATTCTGGCCTGCATGGGACTTTGAAATATTTCAGGCAGGCATCAGACTTAGAAAAAATTCTGGCCAGCATGGGACTTTGAAAAAATTCTGGCCAGCATGGGACTTTGAAAAAATTCTGGCCAGCATGGGACTTTGAAAATTTTCAGCCAGGCATCAGACTTAGAAAAAATTCTGGCCAGCATGGGTCTTTGAAAAAATTCTGGCCAGCATGGGACTTTGAAAATTTTCAGCCAGGCGTCAGACTTAGAAAAAATTCTGGCCAGCATGGGACTTTGAAAATTTTCGGCCAGGTGTCAGACTTAGAAAAAATTCTGGCCAGCATGGGACTTTGAAATATTTCAGGCAGGCATCAGACTTAGAAAAAATTCTGGCCTGCTTGGGACTTTGAAAATTTTCGGCCAAGAGTCAGACTTAGAAAAAATTCTGGCCAGCATGGGACTTAGAAAAAATTCTGGCCAGCATGGGACTTTGAAAAAATTCTGGACAGCATGGGAGTTTGAAAATTTTCAGCCAGGAGTCAGACTTAGAAAAAATTCTGGCTAGCATGGGACTTTGAAAATTTTCGGCCAGGCGTCAGACTTAGAAAAAATTCTGGCCAGCATGGGACTTTGTAAATTTTCAGCCAGGCATCAGACTTAGAAAAAATTCTGGCCAGCATGGGTCTTTGAAAAAATTCTGGCCAGCATGGGACTTTGAAAATTTTCAGCCAGGCATCAGACTTAGAAAAAATTCTGGCCAGCATGGGTCTTTGAAAAAATTCTGGCCAGCATGGGACTTTGAAAATTTTCAGCCAGGCATCAGACTTAGAAAAAATTCTGGCCAGCATGGGACTTTGAAAAAATTCTGGCCAGCATGGGACTTTGAAAATTTTTGGCCAAGCGTCAGACTTAGAAAAAATTCTGGCCAGCATGGGACTTTGAAAATTTTCAGCCAGGCATCAGACTTAGAAAAAATTCTGGCCAGCATGGGTCTTTGAAAAAATTCTGGCCAGCATGGGACTTTGAAAATTTTCAGCCAGGCGTCAGACTTAGAAAAAATTCTGGCCAGCATGGGACTTTGAAAATTTTCGGCCAGGCGTCAGACTTAGAAAAAATTCTGGCCAGCATGGGACTTTGAAAAAATTCTGGCCAGCATGGGACTTTGAAAATTTTCAGCCAGGCATCAGACTTAGAAAAAATTCTGGCCAGCATGGGACTTTGAAAAAATTCTGGCCAGCATGGGACTTTGAAAATTTTTGGCCAAGCGTCAGACTTAGAAAAAATTCTGGCCTGCTTGGGACTTTGAAATATTTCAGGCAGGCGTCAGACTTAGAAAAAATTCTGGCCAGCATGGGACTTTGTAAATTTTCGGCCAGGCGTCAGACTTAGAAAAAATTCTGGCCAGCATGGGACTTTGAAAATTTTCAGCCAGGCATCAGACTTAGAAAAAATTCTGGCCAGCATGGGACTTTGAAAATTTTCAGCCAGGCATCAGACTTAGAAAAAATTCTGGCCAGCATGGGTCTTTGAAAAAATTCTGGCCAGCATGGGACTTTGAAAATTTTCAGCCAGGCGTCAGACTTAGAAAAAATTCTGGCCAGCATGGGACTTTGTAAATTTTCGGCCAAGCGTCAGACTTTGAAAAAATTCTGGCCAGCATGGGACTTTGTAAATTTTCGGCCAGGCGTCAGACTTAGAAAAAATTCTGGCCAGCATGGGTCTTTGAAAAAATTCTGTCCAGCATGGGACTTTGAAAAATTTCAGCCAGGAGTCAGACTTAGAAAAAATTCTAGCCAGCATGGGACTTTGAAAATTTTCAGCCAGGCATCAGACTTAGAAAAAATTCTGGCCAGCATGGGACTTTGAAAATTTTCGGCCAAGAGTCAGACTTAGAAAAAATTCTGGCCAGCATGGGACTTAGAAAAAATTCTGGCCAGCATGGGACTTTGAAAAAATTCTGGCCTGCATGGGACTTTGAAATATTTCAGGCAGGCATCAGACTTAGAAAAAATTCTGGCCAGCATGGGACTTTGAAAAAATTCTGGCCAGCATGGGACTTTGAAAATTTTCAGCCAGGCATCAGACTTAGAAAAAATTCTGGCCAGCATGGGTCTTTGAAAAAATTCTGGCCAGCATGGGACTTTGAAAATTTTCAGCCAGGCGTCAGACTTGGAAAAAATTCTGGCCAGCATGGGACTTTGAAAATTTTCGGCCAGGCGTCAGACTTAGAAAAAATTCTGGCCAGCATGGGACTTTGAAAAAATTCTGGCCAGCATGGGACTTTGAAAATTTTCAGCCAGGCATCAGACTTAGAAAAAATTCTGGCCAGCATGGGACTTTGAAAAAATTCTGGCCAGCATGGGACTTTGAAAATTTTTGGCCAAGCGTCAGACTTAGAAAAAATTCTGGCCTGCTTGGGACTTTGAAATATTTCAGGCAGGCGTCAGACTTAGAAAAAATTCTGGCCAGCATGGGACTTTGTAAATTTTCGGCCAGGCGTCAGACTTAGAAAAAATTCTGGCCAGCATGGGACTTTGAAAAAATTCTGGCCAGCATGGGACTTTGTAAATTTTCGGCCAGGCGTCAGACTTAGAAAAAATTCTGGCCAGCATGGGACTTTGAAAAAATTCTGGCCAGCATGGGACTTTGAAAATTTTCAGCCAGGCATCAGACTTAGAAAAAATTCTGGCCAGCATGGGTCTTTGAAAAAATTCTGTCCAGCATGGGACTTTGAAAAATTTCAGCCAGGCGTCAGACTTAGAAAAAATTCTGGCCAGCATGGGACTTTGTAAATTTTCGGCCAGGCGTCAGACTTAGAAAAAATTCTGGCCAGCATGGGACTTTGAAAAAATTCTGGACAGCATGGGACTTTGAAAATTTTCAGCCAGGCGTCAGACTTAGAAAAAATTCTGGCCAGCATGGGACTTTGAAAAAATTCTGGACAGCATGGGAGTTTGAAAATTTTCAGCCAGGCGTCAGACTTAGAAAAAATTCTGGCTAGCATGGGACTTTGAAAATTTTCGGCCAGGCGTCAGACTTAGAAAAAATTCTGGCCTGCATGGGACTTTGAAATATTTCAGGCAGGTGTCAGACTTAGAAAAAATTCTGGCCAGCATGGGTCTTTGAAAAAATTCTGACCAGCATGGGACTTTGAAAATTTTCAGCCAGGCGTCAGACTTAGAAAAAATTCTGGCCTGCATGGGACTTTGAAATATTTCAGGCAGGCATCAGACTTAGAAAAAATTCTGGCCAGCATGGGACTTTGAAAAAATTCTGGCCAGCATGGGACTTTGAAAAAATTCTGGCCAGCATGGGACTTTGAAAATTTTCAGCCAGGCATCAGACTTAGAAAAAATTCTGGCCAGCATGGGTCTTTGAAAAAATTCTGGCCAGCATGGGACTTTGAAAATTTTCAGCCAGGCGTCAGACTTAGAAAAAATTCTGGCCAGCATGGGACTTTGAAAATTTTCGGCCAGGCGTCAGACTTAGAAAAAATTCTGGCCAGCATGGGACTTTGAAAAAATTCTGGCCAGCATGGGACTTTGAAAATTTTCAGCCAGGCATCAGACTTAGAAAAAATTCTGGCCAGCATGGGACTTTGAAAAAATTCTGGCCAGCATGGGACTTTGAAAATTTTTGGCCAAGCGTCAGACTTAGAAAAAATTCTGGCCTGCTTGGGACTTTGAAATATTTCAGGCAGGCGTCAGACTTAGAAAAAATTCTGGCCAGCATGGGACTTAGAAAAAATTCTGGCCAGCATGGGACTTTGTAAATTTTCGGCCAGGCGTCAGACTTAGAAAAAATTCTGGCCAGCATGGGACTTTGAAAATTTTCAGCCAGGCATCAGACTTAGAAAAAATTCTGGCCAGCATGGGACTTTGAAAATTTTCAGCCAGGCATCAGACTTAGAAAAAATTCTGGCCAGCATGGGTCTTTGAAAAAATTCTGGCCAGCATGGGACTTTGAAAATTTTCAGCCAGGCGTCAGACTTAGAAAAAATTCTGGCCAGCATGGGACTTTGAAAATTTTCGGCCAGGCGTCAGACTTAGAAAAAATTCTGGCCAGCATGGGACTTAGAAAAAATTCTGGCCAGCATGGGACTTTGAAAATTTTCAGCCAGGCATCAGACTTAGAAAAAATTCTGGCCAGCATGGGTCTTTGAAAAAATTCTGGCCAGCATGGGACTTTGAAAATTTTCAGCCAGGCGTCAGACTTAGAAAAAATTCTGGCCAGCATGGGACTTTGTAAATTTTCGGCCAAGCGTCAGACTTTGAAAAAATTCTGGCCAGCATGGGACTTTGTAAATTTTCGGCCAGGCGTCAGACTTAGAAAAAATTCTGGCCAGCATGGGTCTTTGAAAAAATTCTGTCCAGCATGGGACTTTGAAAAATTTCAGCCAGGAGTCAGACTTAGAAAAAATTCTAGCCAGCATGGGACTTTGAAAATTTTCAGCCAGGCATCAGACTTAGAAAAAATTCTGGCCAGCATGGGACTTTGAAAATTTTCGGCCAAGAGTCAGACTTAGAAAAAATTCTGGCCAGCATGGGACTTAGAAAAAATTCTGGCCAGCATGGGACTTTGAAAAAATTCTGGCCTGCATGGGACTTTGAAATATTTCAGGCAGGCATCAGACTTAGAAAAAATTCTGGCCAGCATGGGACTTTGAAAAAATTCTGGCCAGCATGGGACTTTGAAAAAATTCTGGCCAGCATGGGACTTTGAAAATTTTCAGCCAGGCATCAGACTTAGAAAAAATTCTGGCCAGCATGGGTCTTTGAAAAAATTCTGGCCAGCATGGGACTTTGAAAATTTTCAGCCAGGCGTCAGACTTGGAAAAAATTCTGGCCAGCATGGGACTTTGAAAATTTTCGGCCAGGCGTCAGACTTAGAAAAAATTCTGGCCAGCATGGGACTTTGAAAAAATTCTGGCCAGCATGGGACTTTGAAAATTTTCAGCCAGGCATCAGACTTAGAAAAAATTCTGGCCAGCATGGGACTTTGAAAAAATTCTGGCCAGCATGGGACTTTGAAAATTTTTGGCCAAGCGTCAGACTTAGAAAAAATTCTGGCCTGCTTGGGACTTTGAAATATTTCAGGCAGGCGTCAGACTTAGAAAAAATTCTGGCCAGCATGGGACTTTGTAAATTTTCGGCCAGGCGTCAGACTTAGAAAAAATTCTGGCCAGCATGGGACTTTGAAAAAATTCTGGACAGCATGGGACTTTGAAAATTTTCAGCCAGGCGTCAGACTTAGAAAAAATTCTGGCCAGCATGGGACTTTGAAAAAATTCTGGACAGCATGGGAGTTTGAAAATTTTCAGCCAGGCGTCAGACTTGGAAAAAATTCTGGCTAGCATGGGACTTTGAAAATTTTCGGCCAGGCGTCAGACTTAGAAAAAATTCTGGCCTGCATGGGACTTTGAAATATTTCAGGCAGGTGTCAGACTTAGAAAAAATTCTGGTCAGCATGGGTCTGAAAAAATTCTGACCAGCATGGGACTTTGAAAATTTTCAGCCAGGCGTCAGACTTAGAAAAAATTCTGGCCTGCATGGGACTTTGAAATATTTCAGGCAGGCATCAGACTTAGAAAAAATTCTGGCCAGCATGGGACTTTGAAAAAATTCTGGCCAGCATGGGACTTTGAAAAAATTTTGGCCAGCATGGGACTTTGAAATATTTCAGGCAGGTGTCAGACTTTGAAAAAATTCTGGCCAGCATGGGACTTTGAAAATTTTCAGCCAGGCATCAGACTTAGAAAAAATTCTGGCCAGCATGGGTCTTTGAAAAAATTCTGGCCAGCATGGGACTTTGAAAATTTTCAGCCAGGCGTCAGACTTAGAAAAAATTCTGGCCAGCATGGGACTTTGAAAATTTTCGGCCAGGCGTCAGACTTAGAAAAAATTCTGGCCAGCATGGGACTTTGAAAAAATTCTGGCCAGCATGGGACTTTGAAAATTTTCAGCCAGGCATCAGACTTAGAAAAAATTCTGGCCAGCATGGGACTTTGAAAAAATTCTGGCCAGCATGGGACTTTGAAAATTTTTGGCCAAGCGTCAGACTTAGAAAAAATTCTGGCCTGCTTGGGACTTTGAAATATTTCAGGCAGGCGTCAGACTTAGAAAAAATTCTGGCCAGCATGGGACTTAGAAAAAATTCTGGCCAGCATGGGACTTTGTAAATTTTCGGCCAGGCGTCAGACTTAGAAAAAATTCTGGCCAGCATGGGACTTTGAAAATTTTCAGCCAGGCATCAGACTTAGAAAAAATTCTGGCCAGCATGGGTCTTTGAAAAAATTCTGGCCAGCATGGGACTTTGAAAATTTTCAGCCAGGCGTCAGACTTAGAAAAAATTCTGGCCAGCATGGGACTTTGTAAATTTTCGGCCAGGCGTCAGACTTAGAAAAAATTCTGGCCAGCATGGGACTTTGAAAAAATTCTGGACAGCATGGGACTTTGAAAAAATTCTGGACAGCATGGGAGTTTGAAAATTTTCAGCCAGGCGTCAGACTTAGAAAAAATTCTGGCTAGCATGGGACTTTGAAAATTTTCAGCCAGGCATCAGACTTAGAAAAAATTCTGGCCAGCATGGGTCTTTGAAAAAATTCTGGCCAGCATGGGACTTTGAAAATTTTCAGCCAGGCGTCAGACTTAGAAAAAATTCTGGCCAGCATGGGACTTTGTAAATTTTCGGCCAAGCGTCAGACTTAGAAAAAATTCTGGCCAGCATGGGACTTTGAAAGAATTCTGGCCAGCATGGGACTTTGAAAATTTTTGGCCAAGCGTCAGACTTAGAAAAAATTCTGGCCTGCTTGGGACTTTGAAATATTTCAGGCAGGCGTCAGACTTAGAAAAAATTCTGGCCAGCATGGGACTTTGTAAATTTTCGGCCAGGCGTCAGACTTAGAAAAAATTCTGGCCAGCATGGGACTTTGAAAATTTTCAGCCAGGCATCAGACTTAGAAAAAATTCTGGCCAGCATGGGACTTTGAAAATTTTCAGCCAGGCATCAGACTTAGAAAAAATTCTGGCCAGCATGGGTCTTTGAAAAAATTCTGGCCAGCATGGGACTTTGAAAATTTTCAGCCAGGCGTCAGACTTAGAAAAAATTCTGGCCAGCATGGGACTTTGTAAATTTTCGGCCAGGCGTCAGACTTAGAAAAAATTCTGGCCAGCATGGGACTTTGAAAAAATTCTGGACAGCATGGGACTTTGAAAATTTTCAGCCAGGCGTCAGACTTAGAAAAAATTCTGGCCAGCATGGGACTTTGAAAAAATTCTGGACAGCATGGGAGTTTGAAAATTTTCAGCCAGGCGTCAGACTTGGAAAAAATTCTGGCTAGCATGGGACTTTGAAAATTTTCAGCCAGGCGTCAGACTTAGAAAAAATTCTGGCCTGCATGGGACTTTGAAATATTTCAGGCAGGCATCAGACTTAGAAAAAATTCTGGTCAGCATGGGACTTTGAAAAAATTCTGGCCAGCATGGGACTTTGAAAAAATTCTGGCCAGCATGGGACTTTGAAAAAATTCTGGCCAGCATGGGACTTTGAAAATTTTTGGCCAAGCGTCAGACTTAGAAAAAATTCTGGCCTGCTTGGGACTTTGAAATATTTCAGGCAGGCGTCAGACTTAGAAAAAATTCTGGCCAGCATGGGACTTTGTAAATTTTCGGCCAGGCGTCAGACTTAGAAAAAATTCTGGCCAGCATGGGACTTTGAAAATTTTCAGCCAGGCATCAGACTTAGAAAAAATTCTGGCCAGCATGGGACTTTGAAAATTTTCAGCCAGGCATCAGACTTAGAAAAAATTCTGGCCAGCATGGGTCTTTGAAAAAATTCTGGCCAGCATGGGACTTTGAAAATTTTCAGCCAGGCGTCAGACTTAGAAAAAATTCTGGCCAGCATGGGACTTTGTAAATTTTCGGCCAAGCGTCAGACTTTGAAAAAATTCTGGCCAGCATGGGACTTTGTAAATTTTCGGCCAGGCGTCAGACTTAGAAAAAATTCTGGCCAGCATGGGTCTTTGAAAAAATTCTGTCCAGCATGGGACTTTGAAAAATTTCAGCCAGGAGTCAGACTTAGAAAAAATTCTAGCCAGCATGGGACTTTGAAAATTTTCAGCCAGGCATCAGACTTAGAAAAAATTCTGGCCAGCATGGGACTTTGAAAATTTTCGGCCAAGAGTCAGACTTAGAAAAAATTCTGGCCAGCATGGGACTTAGAAAAAATTCTGGCCAGCATGGGACTTTGAAAAAATTCTGGCCTGCATGGGACTTTGAAATATTTCAGGCAGGCATCAGACTTAGAAAAAATTCTGGCCAGCATGGGACTTTGAAAAAATTCTGGCCAGCATGGGACTTTGAAAATTTTCAGCCAGGCATCAGACTTAGAAAAAATTCTGGCCAGCATGGGTCTTTGAAAAAATTCTGGCCAGCATGGGACTTTGAAAATTTTCAGCCAGGCGTCAGACTTGGAAAAAATTCTGGCCAGCATGGGACTTTGAAAATTTTCGGCCAGGCGTCAGACTTAGAAAAAATTCTGGCCAGCATGGGACTTTGAAAAAATTCTGGCCAGCATGGGACTTTGAAAATTTTCAGCCAGGCATCAGACTTAGAAAAAATTCTGGCCAGCATGGGACTTTGAAAAAATTCTGGCCAGCATGGGACTTTGAAAATTTTTGGCCAAGCGTCAGACTTAGAAAAAATTCTGGCCTGCTTGGGACTTTGAAATATTTCAGGCAGGCGTCAGACTTAGAAAAAATTCTGGCCAGCATGGGACTTTGTAAATTTTCGGCCAGGCGTCAGACTTAGAAAAAATTCTGGCCAGCATGGGACTTTGAAAAAATTCTGGCCAGCATGGGACTTTGTAAATTTTCGGCCAGGCGTCAGACTTAGAAAAAATTCTGGCCAGCATGGGACTTTGAAAAAATTCTGGCCAGCATGGGACTTTGAAAATTTTCAGCCAGGCATCAGACTTAGAAAAAATTCTGGCCAGCATGGGTCTTTGAAAAAATTCTGTCCAGCATGGGACTTTGAAAAATTTCAGCCAGGCGTCAGACTTAGAAAAAATTCTGGCCAGCATGGGACTTTGTAAATTTTCGGCCAGGCGTCAGACTTAGAAAAAATTCTGGCCAGCATGGGACTTTGAAAAAATTCTGGACAGCATGGGACTTTGAAAATTTTCAGCCAGGCGTCAGACTTAGAAAAAATTCTGGCCAGCATGGGACTTTGAAAAAATTCTGGACAGCATGGGAGTTTGAAAATTTTCAGCCAGGCGTCAGACTTAGAAAAAATTCTGGCTAGCATGGGACTTTGAAAATTTTCGGCCAGGCGTCAGACTTAGAAAAAATTCTGGCCTGCATGGGACTTTGAAATATTTCAGGCAGGTGTCAGACTTAGAAAAAATTCTGGCCAGCATGGGTCTTTGAAAAAATTCTGACCAGCATGGGACTTTGAAAATTTTCAGCCAGGCGTCAGACTTAGAAAAAATTCTGGCCTGCATGGGACTTTGAAATATTTCAGGCAGGCATCAGACTTAGAAAAAATTCTGGCCAGCATGGGACTTTGAAAAAATTCTGGCCAGCATGGGACTTTGAAAAAATTCTGGCCAGCATGGGACTTTGAAAATTTTCAGCCAGGCATCAGACTTAGAAAAAATTCTGGCCAGCATGGGTCTTTGAAAAAATTCTGGCCAGCATGGGACTTTGAAAATTTTCAGCCAGGCGTCAGACTTAGAAAAAATTCTGGCCAGCATGGGACTTTGAAAATTTTCGGCCAGGCGTCAGACTTAGAAAAAATTCTGGCCAGCATGGGACTTTGAAAAAATTCTGGCCAGCATGGGACTTTGAAAATTTTCAGCCAGGCATCAGACTTAGAAAAAATTCTGGCCAGCATGGGACTTTGAAAAAATTCTGGCCAGCATGGGACTTTGAAAATTTTTGGCCAAGCGTCAGACTTAGAAAAAATTCTGGCCTGCTTGGGACTTTGAAATATTTCAGGCAGGCGTCAGACTTAGAAAAAATTCTGGCCAGCATGGGACTTAGAAAAAATTCTGGCCAGCATGGGACTTTGTAAATTTTCGGCCAGGCGTCAGACTTAGAAAAAATTCTGGCCAGCATGGGACTTTGAAAATTTTCAGCCAGGCATCAGACTTAGAAAAAATTCTGGCCAGCATGGGACTTTGAAAATTTTCAGCCAGGCATCAGACTTAGAAAAAATTCTGGCCAGCATGGGTCTTTGAAAAAATTCTGGCCAGCATGGGACTTTGAAAATTTTCAGCCAGGCGTCAGACTTAGAAAAAATTCTGGCCAGCATGGGACTTTGAAAATTTTCGGCCAGGCGTCAGACTTAGAAAAAATTCTGGCCAGCATGGGACTTTGAAAAAATTCTGGCCAGCATGGGACTTTGAAAATTTTCAGCCAGGCATCAGACTTAGAAAAAATTCTGGCCAGCATGGGACTTTGAAAATTTTTGGCCAAGCGTCAGACTTAGAAAAAATTCTGGCCTGCTTGGGACTTTGAAATATTTCAGGCAGGCGTCAGACTTAGAAAAAATTCTGGCCAGCATGGGACTTTGTAAATTTTCGGCCAGGCGTCAGACTTAGAAAAAATTCTGGCCAGCATGGGACTTTGAAAATTTTCAGCCAGGCATCAGACTTAGAAAAAATTCTGGCCAGCATGGGACTTTGAAAATTTTCAGCCAGGCATCAGACTTAGAAAAAATTCTGGCCAGCATGGGTCTTTGAAAAAATTCTGGCCAGCATGGGACTTTGAAAATTTTCAGCCAGGCGTCAGACTTAGAAAAAATTCTGGCCAGCATGGGACTTTGTAAATTTTCGGCCAAGCGTCAGACTTTGAAAAAATTCTGGCCAGCATGGGACTTTGTAAATTTTCGGCCAGGCGTCAGACTTAGAAAAAATTCTGGCCAGCATGGGTCTTTGAAAAAATTCTGTCCAGCATGGGACTTTGAAAAATTTCAGCCAGGAGTCAGACTTAGAAAAAATTCTAGCCAGCATGGGACTTTGAAAATTTTCAGCCAGGCATCAGACTTAGAAAAAATTCTGGCCAGCATGGGACTTTGAAAATTTTCGGCCAAGAGTCAGACTTAGAAAAAATTCTGGCCAGCATGGGACTTAGAAAAAATTCTGGCCAGCATGGGACTTTGAAAAAATTCTGGCCTGCATGGGACTTTGAAATATTTCAGGCAGGCATCAGACTTAGAAAAAATTCTGGCCAGCATGGGACTTTGAAAAAATTCTGGCCAGCATGGGACTTTGAAAAAATTCTGGCCAGCATGGGACTTTGAAAATTTTCAGCCAGGCATCAGACTTAGAAAAAATTCTGGCCAGCATGGGTCTTTGAAAAAATTCTGGCCAGCATGGGACTTTGAAAATTTTCAGCCAGGCGTCAGACTTGGAAAAAATTCTGGCCAGCATGGGACTTTGAAAATTTTCGGCCAGGCGTCAGACTTAGAAAAAATTCTGGCCAGCATGGGACTTTGAAAAAATTCTGGCCAGCATGGGACTTTGAAAATTTTCAGCCAGGCATCAGACTTAGAAAAAATTCTGGCCAGCATGGGACTTTGAAAAAATTCTGGCCAGCATGGGACTTTGAAAATTTTTGGCCAAGCGTCAGACTTAGAAAAAATTCTGGCCTGCTTGGGACTTTGAAATATTTCAGGCAGGCGTCAGACTTAGAAAAAATTCTGGCCAGCATGGGACTTTGTAAATTTTCGGCCAGGCGTCAGACTTAGAAAAAATTCTGGCCAGCATGGGACTTTGAAAAAATTCTGGACAGCATGGGACTTTGAAAATTTTCAGCCAGGCGTCAGACTTAGAAAAAATTCTGGCCAGCATGGGACTTTGAAAAAATTCTGGACAGCATGGGAGTTTGAAAATTTTCAGCCAGGCGTCAGACTTGGAAAAAATTCTGGCTAGCATGGGACTTTGAAAATTTTCGGCCAGGCGTCAGACTTAGAAAAAATTCTGGCCTGCATGGGACTTTGAAATATTTCAGGCAGGTGTCAGACTTAGAAAAAATTCTGGTCAGCATGGGTCTGAAAAAATTCTGACCAGCATGGGACTTTGAAAATTTTCAGCCAGGCGTCAGACTTAGAAAAAATTCTGGCCTGCATGGGACTTTGAAATATTTCAGGCAGGCATCAGACTTAGAAAAAATTCTGGCCAGCATGGGACTTTGAAAAAATTCTGGCCAGCATGGGACTTTGAAAAAATTTTGGCCAGCATGGGACTTTGAAATATTTCAGGCAGGTGTCAGACTTTGAAAAAATTCTGGCCAGCATGGGACTTTGAAAATTTTCAGCCAGGCATCAGACTTAGAAAAAATTCTGGCCAGCATGGGTCTTTGAAAAAATTCTGGCCAGCATGGGACTTTGAAAATTTTCAGCCAGGCGTCAGACTTAGAAAAAATTCTGGCCAGCATGGGACTTTGAAAATTTTCGGCCAGGCGTCAGACTTAGAAAAAATTCTGGCCAGCATGGGACTTTGAAAAAATTCTGGCCAGCATGGGACTTTGAAAATTTTCAGCCAGGCATCAGACTTAGAAAAAATTCTGGCCAGCATGGGACTTTGAAAAAATTCTGGCCAGCATGGGACTTTGAAAATTTTTGGCCAAGCGTCAGACTTAGAAAAAATTCTGGCCTGCTTGGGACTTTGAAATATTTCAGGCAGGCGTCAGACTTAGAAAAAATTCTGGCCAGCATGGGACTTTGTAAATTTTCGGCCAGGCGTCAGACTTAGAAAAAATTCTGGCCAGCATGGGACTTTGAAAATTTTCAGCCAGGCATCAGACTTAGAAAAAATTCTGGCCAGCATGGGTCTTTGAAAAAATTCTGGCCAGCATGGGACTTTGAAAATTTTCAGCCAGGCGTCAGACTTAGAAAAAATTCTGGCCAGCATGGGACTTTGTAAATTTTCGGCCAGGCGTCAGACTTAGAAAAAATTCTGGCCAGCATGGGACTTTGAAAAAATTCTGGACAGCATGGGACTTTGAAAAAATTCTGGACAGCATGGGAGTTTGAAAATTTTCAGCCAGGCGTCAGACTTAGAAAAAATTCTGGCTAGCATGGGACTTTGAAAATTTTCAGCCAGGCATCAGACTTAGAAAAAATTCTGGCCAGCATGGGTCTTTGAAAAAATTCTGGCCAGCATGGGACTTTGAAAATTTTCAGCCAGGCGTCAGACTTAGAAAAAATTCTGGCCAGCATGGGACTTTGTAAATTTTCGGCCAAGCGTCAGACTTAGAAAAAATTCTGGCCAGCATGGGACTTTGAAAAAATTCTGGCCAGCATGGGACTTTGAAAATTTTTGGCCAAGCGTCAGACTTAGAAAAAATTCTGGCCTGCTTGGGACTTTGAAATATTTCAGGCAGGCGTCAGACTTAGAAAAAATTCTGGCCAGCATGGGACTTTGTAAATTTTCGGCCAGGCGTCAGACTTAGAAAAAATTCTGGCCAGCATGGGACTTTGAAAATTTTCAGCCAGGCATCAGACTTAGAAAAAATTCTGGCCAGCATGGGACTTTGAAAATTTTCAGCCAGGCATCAGACTTAGAAAAAATTCTGGCCAGCATGGGTCTTTGAAAAAATTCTGGCCAGCATGGGACTTTGAAAATTTTCAGCCAGGCGTCAGACTTAGAAAAAATTCTGGCCAGCATGGGACTTTGTAAATTTTCGGCCAGGCGTCAGACTTAGAAAAAATTCTGGCCAGCATGGGACTTTGAAAAAATTCTGGACAGCATGGGACTTTGAAAATTTTCAGCCAGGCGTCAGACTTAGAAAAAATTCTGGCCAGCATGGGACTTTGAAAAAATTCTGGACAGCATGGGAGTTTGAAAATTTTCAGCCAGGCGTCAGACTTGGAAAAAATTCTGGCTAGCATGGGACTTTGAAAATTTTCGGCCAGGCGTCAGACTTAGAAAAAATTCTGGCCTGCATGGGACTTTGAAATATTTCAGGCAGGTGTCAGACTTAGAAAAAATTCTGGTCAGCATGGGTCTGAAAAAATTCTGACCAGCATGGGACTTTGAAAATTTTCAGCCAGGCGTCAGACTTAGAAAAAATTCTGGCCTGCATGGGACTTTGAAATATTTCAGGCAGGCATCAGACTTAGAAAAAATTCTGGCCAGCATGGGACTTTGAAAAAATTCTGGCCAGCATGGGACTTTGAAAAAATTTTGGCCAGCATGGGACTTTGAAATATTTCAGGCAGGTGTCAGACTTTGAAAAAATTCTGGCCAGCATGGGACTTTGAAAATTTTCAGCCAGGCATCAGACTTAGAAAAAATTCTGGCCAGCATGGGTCTTTGAAAAAATTCTGGCCAGCATGGGACTTTGAAAATTTTCAGCCAGGCGTCAGACTTAGAAAAAATTCTGGCCAGCATGGGACTTTGAAAATTTTCGGCCAGGCGTCAGACTTAGAAAAAATTCTGGCCAGCATGGGACTTTGAAAATTTTCGGCCAGGCGTCAGACTTAGAAAAAATTCTGGCCAGCATGGGACTTAGAAAAAATTCTGGCCAGCATGGGACTTTGAAAAAATTCTGGCCAGCATGGGACTTTGAAAATTTTTGGCCAAGCGTCAGACTTAGAAAAAATTCTGGCCTGCTTGGGACTTTGAAATATTTCAGGCAGGCGTCAGACTTAGAAAAAATTCTGGCCAGCATGGGACTTAGAAAAAATTCTGGCCAGCATGGGACTTTGTAAATTTTCGGCCAGGCGTCAGACTTAGAAAAAATTCTGGCCAGCATGGGACTTTGAAAATTTTCAGCCAGGCATCAGACTTAGAAAAAATTCTGGCCAGCATGGGTCTTTGAAAAAATTCTGGCCAGCATGGGACTTTGAAAATTTTCAGCCAGGCGTCAGACTTAGAAAAAATTCTGGCCAGCATGGGACTTTGTAAATTTTCGGCCAGGCGTCAGACTTAGAAAAAATTCTGGCCAGCATGGGACTTTGAAAAAATTCTGGACAGCATGGGACTTTGAAAATTTTCAGCCAGGCGTCAGACTTAGAAAAAATTCTGGCCAGCATGGGACTTTGAAAAAATTCTGGACAGCATGGGAGTTTGAAAATTTTCAGCCAGGCGTCAGACTTAGAAAAAATTCTGGCTAGCATGGGACTTTGAAAATTTTCAGCCAGGCATCAGACTTAGAAAAAATTCTGGCCAGCATGGGTCTTTGAAAAAATTCTGGCCAGCATGGGACTTTGAAAATTTTCAGCCAGGCGTCAGACTTAGAAAAAATTCTGGCCAGCATGGGACTTTGTAAATTTTCGGCCAAGCGTCAGACTTAGAAAAAATTCTGGCCAGCATGGGACTTTGAAAAAATTCTGGCCAGCATGGGACTTTGTAAATTTTCGGCCAGGCGTCAGACTTAGAAAAAATTCTGGCCAGCATGGGACTTTGAAAAAATTCTGGCCAGCATGGGACTTTGAAAATTTTCAGCCAGGCATCAGACTTAGAAAAAATTCTGGCCAGCATGGGTCTTTGAAAAAATTCTGTCCAGCATGGGACTTTGAAAAATTTCAGCCAGGAGTCAGACTTAGAAAAAATTCTAGCCAGCATGGGACTTTGAAAATTTTCAGCCAGGCATCAGACTTAGAAAAAATTCTGGCCAGCATGGGACTTTGAAAATTTTCGGCCAAGAGTCAGACTTAGAAAAAATTCTGGCCAGCATGGGACTTAGAAAAAATTCTGGCCAGCATGGGACTTTGAAAAAATTCTGGCCAGCATGGGACTTTGAAAATTTTCAGCCAGGCATCAGACTTAGAAAAAATTCTGGCCAGCATGGGACTTTGAAAATTTTCAGCCAGGCATCAGACTTAGAAAAAATTCTGGCCAGCATGGGTCTTTGAAAAAATTCTGGCCAGCATGGGACTTTGAAAATTTTCAGCCAGGCGTCAGACTTAGAAAAAATTCTGGCCAGCATGGGACTTTGTAAATTTTCGGCCAGGCGTCAGACTTAGAAAAAATTCTGGCCAGCATGGGACTTTGAAAAAATTCTGGACAGCATGGGACTTTGAAAATTTTCAGCCAGGCGTCAGACTTAGAAAAAATTCTGGCCAGCATGGGACTTTGAAAAAATTCTGGACAGCATGGGAGTTTGAAAATTTTCAGCCAGGCGTCAGACTTAGAAAAAATTCTGGCTAGCATGGGACTTTGAAAATTTTCGGCCAGGCGTCAGACTTAGAAAAAATTCTGGCCTGCATGGGACTTTGAAATATTTCAGGCAGGTGTCAGACTTAGAAAAAATTCTGGCCAGCATGGGTCTTTGAAAAAATTCTGACCAGCATGGGACTTTGAAAATTTTCAGCCAGGCGTCAGACTTAGAAAAAATTCTGGCCTGCATGGGACTTTGAAATATTTCAGGCAGGCATCAGACTTAGAAAAAATTCTGGCCAGCATGGGACTTTGAAAAAATTCTGGCCAGCATGGGACTTTGAAAAAATTCTGGCCAGCATGGGACTTTGAAAATTTTCAGCCAGGCATCAGACTTAGAAAAAATTCTGGCCAGCATGGGTCTTTGAAAAAATTCTGGCCAGCATGGGACTTTGAAAATTTTCAGCCAGGCGTCAGACTTAGAAAAAATTCTGGCCAGCATGGGACTTTGAAAATTTTCGGCCAGGCGTCAGACTTAGAAAAAATTCTGGCCAGCATGGGACTTTGAAAAAATTCTGGCCAGCATGGGACTTTGAAAATTTTCAGCCAGGCATCAGACTTAGAAAAAATTCTGGCCAGCATGGGACTTTGAAAATCTTCGGCCAGGCGTCAGACTTAGAAAAAATTCTGGCCTGCATGGGACTTTGAAATATTTCAGGCAGGTGTCAGACTTAGAAAAAATTCTGGCCAGCATGGGTCTTTGAAAAAATTCTGACCAGCATGGGACTTTGAAAATTTTCAGCCAGGCGTCAGACTTAGAAAAAATTCTGGCCTGCATGGGACTTTGAAATATTTCAGGCAGGCATCAGACTTAGAAAAAATTCTGGCCAGCATGGGACTTTGAAAAAATTCTGGCCAGCATGGGACTTTGAAAAAATTCTGGCCAGCATGGGACTTTGAAATATTTCAAGCAGGTGTCAGACTTAGAAAAAATTCTGGCCAGCATGGGACTTTGAAAATTTTCAGCCAGGCATCAGACTTAGAAAAAATTCTGGCCTGCATGGGACTTTGAAAAATTCTGGCCAGGAGTCAGACTTAGAAAAAATTCTGGCCAGCATGGGACTTTGAAAAAATTCTGGCCAGCATGGGACTTTGAAAAAATTCTGGCCAGCATGGGACTTTGAAAATTTTCAGCCAGGCATCAGACTTAGAAAAAATTCTGGCCAGCATGGGTCTTTGAAAAAATTCTGGCCAGCATGGGACTTTGAAAATTTTCAGCCAGGCGTCAGACTTAGAAAAAATTCTGGCCAGCATGGGACTTTGAAAATTTTCGGCCAGGCGTCAGACTTAGAAAAAATTCTGGCCAGCATGGGACTTTGAAAAAATTCTGGCCAGCATGGGACTTTGAAAATTTTCAGCCAGGCATCAGACTTAGAAAAAATTCTGGCCAGCATGGGACTTTGAAAAAATTCTGGCCAGCATGGGACTTTGAAAATTTTTGGCCAAGCGTCAGACTTAGAAAAAATTCTGGCCTGCTTGGGACTTTGAAATATTTCAGGCAGGCGTCAGACTTAGAAAAAATTCTGGCCAGCATGGGACTTTGTAAATTTTCGGCCAGGCGTCAGACTTAGAAAAAATTCTGGCCAGCATGGGACTTTGAAAATTTTCAGCCAGGCATCAGACTTAGAAAAAATTCTGGCCAGCATGGGTCTTTGAAAAAATTCTGGCCAGCATGGGACTTTGAAAATTTTCAGCCAGGCGTCAGACTTAGAAAAAATTCTGGCCAGCATGGGACTTTGAAAAAATTCTGGCCAGCATGGGACTTTGTAAATTTTCGGCCAGGCGTCAGACTTAGAAAAAATTCTGGCCAGCATGGGACTTTGAAAAAATTCTGGACAGCATGGGACTTTGAAAATTTTCAGCCAGGCGTCAGACTTAGAAAAAATTCTGGCCAGCATGGGACTTTGAAAAAATTCTGGACAGCATGGGAGTTTGAAAATTTTCAGCCAGGCGTCAGACTTGGAAAAAATTCTGGCTAGCATGGGACTTTGAAAATTTTCGGCCAGGCGTCAGACTTAGAAAAAATTCTGGCCTGCATGGGACTTTGAAATATTTCAGGCAGGTGTCAGACTTAGAAAAAATTCTGGTCAGCATGGGTCTGAAAAAATTCTGACCAGCATGGGACTTTGAAAATTTTCAGCCAGGCGTCAGACTTAGAAAAAATTCTGGCCTGCATGGGACTTTGAAATATTTCAGGCAGGCATCAGACTTAGAAAAAATTCTGGCCAGCATGGGACTTTGAAAAAATTCTGGCCAGCATGGGACTTTGAAAATTTTCAGCCAGGCATCAGACTTAGAAAAAATTCTGGCCAGCATGGGACTTTGAAAAAATTCTGGCCAGCATGGGACTTTGAAAATTTTTGGCCAAGCGTCAGACTTAGAAAAAATTCTGGCCTGCTTGGGACTTTGAAATATTTCAGGCAGGCGTCAGACTTAGAAAAAATTCTGGCCAGCATGGGACTTAGAAAAAATTCTGGCCAGCATGGGACTTTGTAAATTTTCGGCCAGGCGTCAGACTTAGAAAAAATTCTGGCCAGCATGGGACTTTGAAAATTTTCAGCCAGGCATCAGACTTAGAAAAAATTCTGGCCAGCATGGGACTTTGAAAATTTTCAGCCAGGCATCAGACTTAGAAAAAATTCTGGCCAGCATGGGTCTTTGAAAAAATTCTGGCCAGCATGGGACTTTGAAAATTTTCAGCCAGGCGTCAGACTTAGAAAAAATTCTGGCCAGCATGGGACTTTGTAAATTTTCGGCCAGGCGTCAGACTTAGAAAAAATGCTGGCCAGCATGGGACTTTGAAAAAATTCTGGACAGCATGGGACTTTGAAAATTTTCAGCCAGGCGTCAGACTTAGAAAAAATTCTGGACAGCATGGGAGTTTGAAAATTTTCAGCCAGGCGTCAGACTTAGAAAAAATTCTGGCTAGCATGGGACTTTGAAAATCTTCGGCCAGGCGTCAGACTTAGAAAAAATTCTGGCCTGCATGGGACTTTGAAATATTTCAGGCAGGCATCAGACGTAGAAAAAATTCTGGCCAGCATGGGACTTTGAAAAAATTCTGGCCAGCATGGGACTTTGAAATATTTCAGGCAGGTGTCAGACTTAGAAAAAATTCTGGCCAGCATGGGACTTTGAAAAAATTCTGGCCAGCATGGGACTTTGAAAAAATTCTGGCCAGCATGGGACTTTGAAATATTTCAGGCAGGTGTCAGACTTAGAAAAAATTCTGGCCAGCATGGGACTTTGAAAATTTTCAGCCAGGCATCAGACTTAGAAAAAATTCTGGCCTGCATGGGACTTTGAAAAATTCTGGCCAGGAGTCAGACTTAGAAAAAATTCTGGCCAGCATGGGACTTTGAAAAAATTCTGGCCAGCATGGGTCTTTGAAAAAATTCTGGCCAGCATGGGACTTTGAAAATTTTCAGCCAGGCGTCAGACTTAGAAAAAATTCTGGCCAGCATGGGACTTTGAAAATTTTCGGCCAGGCGTCAGACTTAGAAAAAATTCTGGCCAGCATGGGACTTTGAAAAAATTCTGGCCAGCATGGGACTTTGAAAATTTTCAGCCAGGCATCAGACTTAGAAAAAATTCTGGCCAGCATGGGACTTTGAAAAAATTCTGGCCAGCATGGGACTTTGAAAATTTTTGGCCAAGCGTCAGACTTAGAAAAAATTCTGGCCTGCTTGGGACTTTGAAATATTTCAGGCAGGCGTCAGACTTAGAAAAAATTCTGGCCAGCATGGGACTTTGTAAATTTTCGGCCAGGCGTCAGACTTAGAAAAAATTCTGGCCAGCATGGGACTTTGAAAATTTTCAGCCAGGCATCAGACTTAGAAAAAATTCTGGCCAGCATGGGACTTTGAAAATTTTCAGCCAGGCATCAGACTTAGAAAAAATTCTGGCCAGCATGGGTCTTTGAAAAAATTCTGGCCAGCATGGGACTTTGAAAATTTTCAGCCAGGCGTCAGACTTAGAAAAAATTCTGGCCAGCATGGGACTTTGTAAATTTTCGGCCAGGCGTCAGACTTAGAAAAAATTCTGGCCAGCATGGGACTTTGAAAAAATTCTGGACAGCATGGGACTTTGAAAATTTTCAGCCAGGCGTCAGACTTAGAAAAAATTCTGGCCAGCATGGGACTTTGAAAAAATTCTGGACAGCATGGGAGTTTGAAAATTTTCAGCCAGGCGTCAGACTTGGAAAAAATTCTGGCTAGCATGGGACTTTGAAAATTTTCGGCCAGGCGTCAGACTTAGAAAAAATTCTGGCCTGCATGGGACTTTGAAATATTTCAGGCAGGTGTCAGACTTAGAAAAAATTCTGGCCAGCATGGGTCTTTGAAAAAATTCTGACCAGCATGGGACTTTGAAAATTTTCAGCCAGGCGTCAGACTTAGAAAAAATTCTGGCCTGCATGGGACTTTGAAATATTTCAGGCAGGCATCAGACTTAGAAAAAATTCTGGCCAGCATGGGACTTTGAAAAAATTCTGGCCAGCATGGGACTTTGAAAAAATTTTGGCCAGCATGGGACTTTGAAATATTTCAGGCAGGTGTCAGACTTAGAAAAAATTCTGGCCAGCATGGGACTTTGAAAAAATTCTGGCCAGCATGGGACTTTGAAAAAATTTTGGCCAGCATGGGACTTTGAAATATTTCAGGCAGGTGTCAGACTTAGAAAAAATTCTGGCCAGCATGGGACTTTGAAAAAATTCTGGCCAGCATGGGACTTAGAAAAAATTCTGGCCTGCATGGGACTTTGAAATATTTCAGGCAGGTGTCAGACTTAGAAAAAATTCTGGCCAGCATGGGACTTTGAAAATTTTCAGCCAGGCATCAGACTTAGAAAAAATTCTGGCCTGCATGGGACTTTGAAAAAATTCTGGCCAGCATGGGACTTTGAAAAAATTCTGGCCAGCATGGGACTTTGAAATATTTCAGGCAGGTGTCAGACTTAGAAAAAATTCTGGCCAGCATGGGACTTTGAAAATTTTCAGCCAGGCATCAGACTTAGAAAAAATTCTGGCCTGCATGGGACTTTGAAAAATTCTGGCCAGGAGTCAGACTTAGAAAAAATTCTGGCCAGCATGGGACTTTGAAAAAATTCTGGCCAGCATGGGACTTTGAAAATTTTTGGCCAGGAGTCAGACTTAGAAAAAATTCTGGCCAGCATGGGACTTTGAAAAAATTCTGGCCAGCATGGGACTTTGAAAAAATTCTGGCCAGCATGGGACTTTGAAATATTTCAGGCAGGTGTCAGACTTAGAAAAAATTCTGGCCAGCATGGGACTTTGAAAATTTTCAGCCAGGCATCAGACTTAGAAAAAATTCTGGCCTGCATGGGACTTTGAAAAATTCTGGCCAGGAGTCAGACTTAGAAAAAATTCTGGCCAGCATGGGACTTTGAAAAAATTCTGGCCAGCATGGGACTTTGAAAAAATTCTGGCCAGCATGGGACTTTGAAAATTTTCAGCCAGGCATCAGACTTAGAAAAAATTCTGGCCAGCATGGGTCTTTGAAAAAATTCTGGCCAGCATGGGACTTTGAAAATTTTCAGCCAGGCGTCAGACTTAGAAAAAATTCTGGCCAGCATGGGACTTTGAAAATTTTCGGCCAGGCGTCAGACTTAGAAAAAATTCTGGCCAGCATGGGACTTTGAAAAAATTCTGGCCAGCATGGGACTTTGAAAATTTTCAGCCAGGCATCAGACTTAGAAAAAATTCTGGCCAGCATGGGACTTTGAAAAAATTCTGGCCAGCATGGGACTTTGAAAATTTTTGGCCAAGCGTCAGACTTAGAAAAAATTCTGGCCTGCTTGGGACTTTGAAATATTTCAGGCAGGCGTCAGACTTAGAAAAAATTCTGGCCAGCATGGGACTTTGTAAATTTTCGGCCAGGCGTCAGACTTAGAAAAAATTCTGGCCAGCATGGGACTTTGAAAATTTTCAGCCAGGCATCAGACTTAGAAAAAATTCTGGCCAGCATGGGACTTTGAAAATTTTCAGCCAGGCATCAGACTTAGAAAAAATTCTGGCCAGCATGGGTCTTTGAAAAAATTCTGGCCAGCATGGGACTTTGAAAATTTTCAGCCAGGCGTCAGACTTAGAAAAAATTCTGGCCAGCATGGGACTTTGTAAATTTTCGGCCAGGCGTCAGACTTAGAAAAAATGCTGGCCAGCATGGGACTTTGAAAAAATTCTGGACAGCATGGGACTTTGAAAATTTTCAGCCAGGCGTCAGACTTAGAAAAAATTCTGGACAGCATGGGAGTTTGAAAATTTTCAGCCAGGCGTCAGACTTAGAAAAAATTCTGGCTAGCATGGGACTTTGAAAATCTTCGGCCAGGCGTCAGACTTAGAAAAAATTCTGGCCTGCATGGGACTTTGAAATATTTCAGGCAGGCATCAGACGTAGAAAAAATTCTGGCCAGCATGGGACTTTGAAAAAATTCTGGCCAGCATGGGACTTTGAAATATTTCAGGCAGGTGTCAGACTTAGAAAAAATTCTGGCCAGCATGGGACTTTGAAAAAATTCTGGCCAGCATGGGACTTTGAAAAAATTCTGGCCAGCATGGGACTTTGAAATATTTCAGGCAGGTGTCAGACTTAGAAAAAATTCTGGCCAGCATGGGACTTTGAAAATTTTCAGCCAGGCATCAGACTTAGAAAAAATTCTGGCCTGCATGGGACTTTGAAAAATTCTGGCCAGGAGTCAGACTTAGAAAAAATTCTGGCCAGCATGGGACTTTGAAAAAATTCTGGCCAGCATGGGTCTTTGAAAAAATTCTGGCCAGCATGGGACTTTGAAAATTTTCAGCCAGGCGTCAGACTTAGAAAAAATTCTGGCCAGCATGGGACTTTGAAAATTTTCGGCCAGGCGTCAGACTTAGAAAAAATTCTGGCCAGCATGGGACTTTGAAAAAATTCTGGCCAGCATGGGACTTTGAAAATTTTCAGCCAGGCATCAGACTTAGAAAAAATTCTGGCCAGCATGGGACTTTGAAAAAATTCTGGCCAGCATGGGACTTTGAAAATTTTTGGCCAAGCGTCAGACTTAGAAAAAATTCTGGCCTGCTTGGGACTTTGAAATATTTCAGGCAGGCGTCAGACTTAGAAAAAATTCTGGCCAGCATGGGACTTTGTAAATTTTCGGCCAGGCGTCAGACTTAGAAAAAATTCTGGCCAGCATGGGACTTTGAAAATTTTCAGCCAGGCATCAGACTTAGAAAAAATTCTGGCCAGCATGGGACTTTGAAAATTTTCAGCCAGGCATCAGACTTAGAAAAAATTCTGGCCAGCATGGGTCTTTGAAAAAATTCTGGCCAGCATGGGACTTTGAAAATTTTCAGCCAGGCGTCAGACTTAGAAAAAATTCTGGCCAGCATGGGACTTTGTAAATTTTCGGCCAGGCGTCAGACTTAGAAAAAATTCTGGCCAGCATGGGACTTTGAAAAAATTCTGGACAGCATGGGACTTTGAAAATTTTCAGCCAGGCGTCAGACTTAGAAAAAATTCTGGCCAGCATGGGACTTTGAAAAAATTCTGGACAGCATGGGAGTTTGAAAATTTTCAGCCAGGCGTCAGACTTGGAAAAAATTCTGGCTAGCATGGGACTTTGAAAATTTTCGGCCAGGCGTCAGACTTAGAAAAAATTCTGGCCTGCATGGGACTTTGAAATATTTCAGGCAGGTGTCAGACTTAGAAAAAATTCTGGCCAGCATGGGTCTTTGAAAAAATTCTGACCAGCATGGGACTTTGAAAATTTTCAGCCAGGCGTCAGACTTAGAAAAAATTCTGGCCTGCATGGGACTTTGAAATATTTCAGGCAGGCATCAGACTTAGAAAAAATTCTGGCCAGCATGGGACTTTGAAAAAATTCTGGCCAGCATGGGACTTTGAAAAAATTTTGGCCAGCATGGGACTTTGAAATATTTCAGGCAGGTGTCAGACTTAGAAAAAATTCTGGCCAGCATGGGACTTTGAAAAAATTCTGGCCAGCATGGGACTTTGAAAAAATTTTGGCCAGCATGGGACTTTGAAATATTTCAGGCAGGTGTCAGACTTAGAAAAAATTCTGGCCAGCATGGGACTTTGAAAAAATTCTGGCCAGCATGGGACTTAGAAAAAATTCTGGCCTGCATGGGACTTTGAAATATTTCAGGCAGGTGTCAGACTTAGAAAAAATTCTGGCCAGCATGGGACTTTGAAAATTTTCAGCCAGGCATCAGACTTAGAAAAAATTCTGGCCTGCATGGGACTTTGAAAAATTCTGGCCAGGAGTCAGACTTAGAAAAAATTCTGGCCAGCATGGGACTTTGAAAAAATTCTGGCCAGCATGGGACTTTGAAAATTTTTGGCCAGGAGTCAGACTTAGAAAAAATTCTGGCCAGCATGGGACTTTGAAAAAATTCTGGCCAGCATGGGACTTTGAAAAAATTCTGGCCAGCATGGGACTTTGAAATATTTCAGGCAGGTGTCAGACTTAGAAAAAATTCTGGCCAGCATGGGACTTTGAAAATTTTCAGCCAGGCATCAGACTTAGAAAAAATTCTGGCCTGCATGGGACTTTGAAAAATTCTGGCCAGGAGTCAGACTTAGAAAAAATTCTGGCCAGCATGGGACTTTGAAAAAATTCTGGCCAGCATGGGACTTTGAAAAAATTCTGGCCAGCATGGGACTTTGAAAATTTTCAGCCAGGCATCAGACTTAGAAAAAATTCTGGCCAGCATGGGTCTTTGAAAAAATTCTGGCCAGCATGGGACTTTGAAAATTTTCAGCCAGGCGTCAGACTTAGAAAAAATTCTGGCCAGCATGGGACTTTGAAAATTTTCGGCCAGGCGTCAGACTTAGAAAAAATTCTGGCCAGCATGGGACTTTGAAAAAATTCTGGCCAGCATGGGACTTTGAAAATTTTCAGCCAGGCATCAGACTTAGAAAAAATTCTGGCCAGCATGGGACTTTGAAAAAATTCTGGCCAGCATGGGACTTTGAAAATTTTTGGCCAAGCGTCAGACTTAGAAAAAATTCTGGCCTGCTTGGGACTTTGAAATATTTCAGGCAGGCGTCAGACTTAGAAAAAATTCTGGCCAGCATGGGACTTTGTAAATTTTCGGCCAGGCGTCAGACTTAGAAAAAATTCTGGCCAGCATGGGACTTTGAAAATTTTCAGCCAGGCATCAGACTTAGAAAAAATTCTGGCCAGCATGGGTCTTTGAAAAAATTCTGGCCAGCATGGGACTTTGAAAATTTTCAGCCAGGCGTCAGACTTAGAAAAAATTCTGGCCAGCATGGGACTTTGTAAATTTTCGGCCAGGCGTCAGACTTAGAAAAAATTCTGGCCAGCATGGGACTTTGAAAAAATTCTGGACAGCATGGGACTTTGAAAATTTTCAGCCAGGCGTCAGACTTAGAAAAAATTCTGGCCAGCATGGGACTTTGAAAAAATTCTGGACAGCATGGGAGTTTGAAAATTTTCAGCCAGGCGTCAGACTTGGAAAAAATTCTGGCTAGCATGGGACTTTGAAAATTTTCGGCCAGGCGTCAGACTTAGAAAAAATTCTGGCCTGCATGGGACTTTGAAATATTTCAGGCAGGTGTCAGACTTAGAAAAAATTCTGGCCAGCATGGGTCTTTGAAAAAATTCTGACCAGCATGGGACTTTGAAAATTTTCAGCCAGGCGTCAGACTTAGAAAAAATTCTGGCCTGCATGGGACTTTGAAATATTTCAGGCAGGCATCAGACTTAGAAAAAATTCTGGCCAGCATGGGACTTTGAAAAAATTCTGGCCAGCATGGGACTTTGAAAAAATTTTGGCCAGCATGGGACTTTGAAATATTTCAGGCAGGTGTCAGACTTAGAAAAAATTCTGGCCAGCATGGGACTTTGAAAAAATTCTGGCCAGCATGGGACTTTGAAAAAATTTTGGCCAGCATGGGACTTTGAAATATTTCAGGCAGGTGTCAGACTTAGAAAAAATTCTGGCCAGCATGGGACTTTGAAAAAATTCTGGCCAGCATGGGACTTAGAAAAAATTCTGGCCTGCATGGGACTTTGAAATATTTCAGGCAGGTGTCAGACTTAGAAAAAATTCTGGCCAGCATGGGACTTTGAAAATTTTCAGCCAGGCATCAGACTTAGAAAAAATTCTGGCCTGCATGGGACTTTGAAAAATTCTGGCCAGGAGTCAGACTTAGAAAAAATTCTGGCCAGCATGGGACTTTGAAAAAATTCTGGCCAGCATGGGACTTAGAAAAAATTCTGGCCAGCATGGGACTTTGAAAATTTTCAGCCAGGAGTCAGACTTAGAAAAAATTCTGGCCTGCATGGGACTTTGAAAATTTTCGGCCAGGCGTCAGACTTAGAAAAAATTCTGGCCAGCATGGGACTTTGAAAAAATTCTGGCCAGCATGTGACTTAGAAAAAATTCTGGCCAGCATGGGACTTTGAAAAAATTCTGGCCAGCATGGGACTTTGAAAATTTTCAGCCAGGCGTCAGACTTAGAAAAAATTCTGGCCAGCATGGGACTTTGTAAATTTTCGGCCAGGCGTCAGACTTGGAAAAAATTCTGGCCAGCATGGGACTTTGAAAAAATTGTGGCCAGCATGGGACTTTGAACATTTTCAGCCAGGCATCAGACTTAGAAAAAATTCTGGCCAGCATGGGTCTTTGAAAAAATTCTGGCCAGCATGGGACTTTGAAAAAATTCTGGCCAACATGGGACTTAGAAATATTTCAGACAGGCATCAGACTTAGAAAAAATTCTGGCCAGCATGGGACTTTGAAAAAATTCTGGACAGCATGGGACTTTGAAAATTTTTGGCCAAGCGTCAGACTTAGAAAAAATTCTGGCCAGCATGGGACTTTGAACATTTTCAGCCAGGCATCAGACTTAGAAAAAATTCTGGCCTGCTTGGGACTTTGAAAAAATTCTGGCCAGCATGGGACTTTGGAAAATTTTCAGCCAGGCGTCAGACTTAGAAAAAATTCTGGCCAGCATGGGACTTTGTAAATTTTCGGCCAGGCGTCAGACTTGGAAAAAATTCTGGCCAGCATGGGACTTTGAAAAAATTGTGGCCAGCATGGGACTTTGAACATTTTCAGCCAGGCATCAGACTTAGAAAAAATTCTGGCCAGCATGGGTCTTTGAAAAAATTCTGGCCAGCATGGGACTTTGAAAAAATTCTGGCCAACATGGGACTTAGAAATATTTCAGACAGGCATCAGACTTAGAAAAAATTCTGGCCAGCATGGGACTTTGAAAAAATTCTGGACAGCATGGGACTTTGAAAATTTTTGGCCAAGCGTCAGACTTAGAAAAAATTCTGGCCAGCATGGGACTTTGAACATTTTCAGCCAGGCATCAGACTTAGAAAAAATTCTGGCCTGCTTGGGACTTTGAAATATTTCAGGCAGGCGTCAGACTTAGAAAACATTCTGGCCAGCATGGGACTTTGAAAAAAATCTGGACAGCATGAGACTTTGTAAATTTTCGGCCAGGAGTCAGACTTAGAAAAAATTCTGGCCAGCATGGGTCTTTGAAAAAATTCTGGCCAGCATGGGACTTTGAAAATTTTCAGCCAGGCATCAGACGTAGAAAAAATTCTGGCCAGCATGGGACTTTGAAAAAATTCTGGCCAGCATGGGACTTTGAAATATTTCAGGCAGGTGTCAGACTTAGAAAAAATTCTGGCCAGCATGGGACTTTGAAAAAATTCTGGCCAGCATGGGACTTAGAAAAAATTCTGGCCTGCTTGGGACTTTGAAAATTTTTGGCCAGGAGTCAGACTTAGAAAAAATTCTGGCCAGCATGGGACTTTGAAAAAATTCTGGCCAGCATGGGACTTTGAAAATTTTCAGCCAGGAGTCAGACTTAGAAAAAATTCTGGCCTGCTTGGGACTTTGAAATATTTCAGGCAGGCATCAGACTTAGAAAAAATTCTGGCCAGCATGGGACTTAGAAAAAATTCTGGCCAGCATGGGACTTTGAAAATTTTCGGCCAGGCGTCAGACTTAGAAAAAAATCTGGCCAGCATGGGACTTTGAAAAAATTCTGGCCAGCATGGGACTTTGAAAATTTTCGGCCAGGAGTCAGACTTAGAAAAAATTCTGGCCTGCTTGGGACTTTGAAAAAATGCTGGCCAGCATGGGACTTTGAAAAAATTCTGGCCAGCATGGGACTTTGAAAATTTTCGGCCTAAAGTCAGACTTAGAAAAAATTCTGGCCAGCATGGGACTTTGAAAATTTTCAGCCAGGCGTCAGACTTAGAAAAAATTCTGCCCAGAATGGGACTTTGAAAATTTTCAGCCAGGCATCAGACTTAGAAAATAATTCTGGCCAGCATGGGACTTTGAAAATTTTTGGCCAGGAGTCAGACTTAGAAAAAATTCTGGCCAGCATGGGACTTTGTAAATTTTCAGCCAGGAGTCAGACTTAGAAAAAATTCTGGCCTGCTTGGGACTTTGAAATATTTCAGGCAGGCATCAGACTTAGAAAAATTCTGGCCAGCATGGGACTTAGAAAAAATTCTGGCCAGCATGGGACTTTGAAAATTTTTGGCCAGGAGTCAGACTTAGAAAAAATTCTGGCCAGCATGGGACTTTGAAATATTTCAGGCAGGCATCAGACTTAGAAAAAATTCTGGCCAGCATGGGACTTAGAAAAAATTCTGGCCAGCATGGGACTTTGAAAATTTTTGGCCAGGAGTCAGACTTAGAAAAAATTCTGGCCAGCATGGGACTTTGAAATATTTCAGGCAGGCATCAGACTTAGAAAAAATTCTGGCCAGCATGGGACTTAGAAAAAATTCTGGCCAGCATGGGACTTTGAAAATTTTCAGCCAGGCGTCAGACTTAGAAAAAATTCTGGCCAGCATGGGACTTTGTAAATTTTCGGCCAGGCGTCAGACTTAGAAAAAATTCTGGCCTGCTTGGGACTTTGAAATATTTCAGGCAGGCATCAGACTTAGAAAAAATTCTGGCCAGCATGGGACTTAGAAAAAATTCTGGCCAGCATGGGACTTAGAAAAAATTCTGGCCAGCATGGGACTTTGAAAAAATTCTGGCCAGCATGGGACTTTGAAATATTTCAGACAGGAGTCAGACTTAGAAAAAATGCTGGCCAGCATGGGACTTTGAAAAAATTCTGGCCAGCATGGGACTTTGAAAATTTTCGGCCAGGCGTCAGACTTAGAAAAAATTCTGGCCAGCATGGGACTTAGAAAAAATTCTGGCCAGCATGGGACTTTGAAAAAATTCTGTCCAGCATGGGACTTTGAAAATTTTCGGAGAGGCGTCAGAATTAGAAAAAATTCTGTCCAGCATGGGACTTTGAAAATTTTCAGCCAGGAGTCAGACTTAGAAAAAATTCTGGCCAGCATGGGACTTTGAAATATTTCAGGCAGGCATCAGACTTAGAAAAAATTCTGGCCAGCATGGGACTTAGAAAAAATTCTGGCCAGCATGGGACTTTGAAAATTTTCAGCCAGGCGTCAGACTTAGAAAAAATTCTGGCCAGCATGGGACTTTGTAAATTTTCGGCCAGGCGTCAGACTTAGAAAAAATTCTGGCCTGCTTGGGACTTTGAAATATTTCAGGCAGGCATCAGACTTAGAAAAAATTCTGGCCAGCATGGGACTTAGAAAAAATTCTGGCCAGCATGGGACTTAGAAAAAATTCTGGCCAGCATGGGACTTTGAAAAAATTCTGGCCAGCATGGGACTTTGAAATATTTCAGACAGGAGTCAGACTTAGAAAAAATGCTGGCCAGCATGGGACTTTGAAAAAATTCTGGCCAGCATGGGACTTTGAAAATTTTCGGCCAGGCGTCAGACTTAGAAAAAATTCTGGCCAGCATGGGACTTAGAAAAAATTCTGGCCAGCATGGGACTTTGAAAAAATTCTGGCCAGCATGGGACTTAGAAAAAATTCTGGCCAGCATGGGACTTAGAAAAAATTCTGGCCAGCATGGGACTTTGAAAAAATTCTGGCCAGCATGGGACTTTGAAATATTTCAGACAGGAGTCAGACTTAGAAAAAATGCTGGCCAGCATGGGACTTTGAAAAAATTCTGGCCAGCATGGGACTTTGAAAATTTTCGGCCAGGCGTCAGACTTAGAAAAAATTCTGGCCAGCATGGGACTTAGAAAAAATTCTGGCCAGCATGGGACTTTGAAAATTTTCGGCCAGAAGTCAGACTTAGAAAAAATTCTGGTCAGCATGGGACTTTGAAAATTTTCAGCCAGGCGTCAGACTTAGAAAAAATTCTGCCCAGCATGGGACTTTGAAAATTTTCAGCCAGGCATCAGACTTAGAAAAAATTCTGGCCAGCATGGGACTTAGAAAATTTTCGGCAAGGCGTCAGACTTAGAAAATAATTCTGGCCAGCATGGGACTTTGAAATATTTCAGGCAGGCGTCAGACTTTGAAAATTTTCGGCCAGGCGTCAGACTTAGAAAAAATTCTGGCCTGCATGGGACTTTGAAATATTTCAGGCAGGCGTCAGACTTAGAAAAAATTCTGGCCAGCATGGGACTTTGAAAATTTTCAGCCAGGCATCAGACTTAGAAAAAATTCTGGCCAGCATGGGACTTTGAAAATTTTCGGCCAGGCGTCAGACTTAGAAAAAATTCTGGCCAGCATGGGACTTTGAAAAAATTCTGGCCAGCATGGGACTTTGAAAATTTTCGGCCAGGCGTCAGACTTAGAAAAAATTCTGGCCAGCATGGGACTTAGAAAAAATTCTGGCCAGCATGGGACTTTGAAAATTTTCGGCCAGAAGTCAGACTTAGAAAAAATTCTGGTCAGCATGGGACTTTGAAAATTTTCAGCCAGGCGTCAGACTTAGAAAAAATTCTGCCCAGCATGGGACTTTGAAAATTTTCAGCCAGGCATCAGACTTAGAAAAAATTCTGGCCAGCATGGGACTTAGAAAATTTTCGGCAAGGCGTCAGACTTAGAAAATAATTCTGGCCAGCATGGGACTTTGAAATATTTCAGGCAGGCGTCAGACTTTGAAAATTTTCGGCCAGGCGTCAGACTTAGAAAAAATTCTGGCCTGCATGGGACTTTGAAATATTTCAGGCAGGCGTCAGACTTAGAAAAAATTCTGGCCAGCATGGGACTTTGAAAATTTTCAGCCAGGCATCAGACTTAGAAAAAATTCTGGCCAGCATGGGACTTTGAAAATTTTCGGCCAGGCGTCAGACTTAGAAAAAATTCTGGCCAGCATGGGACTTTGAAATATTTCAGGCAGGTGTCAGACTTAGAAAAAATTCTGGCCAGCATGGGACATTGAAAATTTTTGGCCAAGCGTCAGACTTAGAAAAAATTCTGGCCTGCTTGGGACTTTGAAATATTTCAGGCAGGCGTCAGACTTAGAAAAAATTCTGGCCAGCATGGGACTTTGAAAAAATTCTGGCCAGCATGGGACTTTGAAAAAATTCTGGCCAGCATGGGACTTTGAAAATTTTTGGCCAAGCGTCAGACTTAGCAAAAATTCTGGCCAGCATGGGACTTTGAAAATTTTCGGCCAAGCGTCAGACTTAGAAAAAATTCTGGCCAGCATGGGACTTTGAAAAAATTCTGGACAGCATGGGACTTTGAAAATTTTCGGCCAGGCGTCAGACTTAGAAAAAATTCTGGCCAGCATGGGACTTTGAAAAAATTCTGGCCAGCATGGGACTTTGAAAATTTTCGGACAGGCGTTGGACTTTGACAATTTTCGGGCCTGGTGACCCAGGCTATTGAAATGAATGGTGTGGGACTTTGAAATATTTCGGGCAGGCGTCAGACTTTGAAAAAATCTGACAACCAGGCCAGAGAGCAGGCCGTCTGCCCAAGGAGGCCGCCCCAACCCTCCTCTTTGTCGGACATAAGTCTGGTGAGCCTCCCTTGTTCGGCCCTGGAGGTGCCTCGTCTGAAATTGCTCCCTTCTGAAATCGTGACAACTCCATTTTGCGGTTTGGGTGGAAAGGCCCCCAGATAGGGAACCGGGTGCCCTATCTGCAGCGCCTCCCGATGGTGGCCGGCGGTACTGCCACCCTTTTAACCCAGGCTATTGAAAAGATTGGTGTGGAACTTTGAAAATTTTTGGAGAGGCGTCAGACTTAGAAAAAATTCTGGCCAGCATGGGACTTTGAAAATTTTCGGCCAGGCGTCAGACTTAGAAAAAATTCTGGCCAGCATGGGACTTTGAAAATTTTCCGCCAGGAGTCAGACTTAGAAAAAATTCTGGCCAGCATGGGACTTTGAAAAAATTCTGGCCAGCATGGGACTTTGAAAATTTTCCTGCCAGGAGTCAGACTTAGAAAAAATTCTGGCCAGCATGGGACTTTGAAAATTTTCGGCCAGAAGTCAGACTTAGAAAAAATTCTGGCCAGCATGGGACTTTGAAAATTTTCAGCCAGGCTTCAGACTTAGAAAAAATTCTGCCCAGCATGGGACTTTGAAAATTTTCAGCCAGGCATCAGACTTAGAAAAAATTCTGGCCAGCATGGGACTTTGAAAAAATTCTGGCCAGCATGGGACTTAGAAAAAATTCTGGCCAGCATGGGACTTTGAAAATTTTTGGCCAGGAGTCAGACTTAGAAAAAATTCTGGCCAGCATGGGACTTTGAAAAAATTCTGGCCAGCATGGGACTTTGAAAATTTTTGGCCAAGCGTCAGACTTAGCAAAAATTCTGGTCAGCATGGGACTTTGAAAAAATTCTGGCCAGCATGGGACTTAGAAAAAATTCTGGACAGCATGGGACTTAGAAAAAATTCTGGCCTGCATGGGACTTTGAAATATTTCAGTCAGGTGTCAGACTTAGAAAAAATTCTGGCCAGCATGGGACTTTGAAAAAATTCTGGCCAGCATGTGACTTTGAAAAAATTCGGGCCAGCATGGGACTTTGAAAAAATTCTGGCCAGCATGGGACTTTGAAAATTTTCGGCCAGGCGTCAGACTTAGAAAAAATTCTGGCCAGCATGGGACTTTGAAAAAATTCGGGCCAGCATGGGACTTTGAAAATTTTCGGCCAGGAGTCAGACTTAGAAAAAATTCTGGCCAGCATGGGACTTTGAAAATTTTCGGCCAGAAGTCAGACTTAGAAAAAATTCTGGCCAGCATGGGACTTTGAAAATTTTCAGCCAGGCGTCAGACTTAGAAAAAATTCTGCCCAGCATGGGACTTTGAAAATTTTCAGCCAGGCATCAGACTTAGAAAATAATTATGGCCAGCATGGGACTTTGAAAAAATTCTGGCCAGCATGGGACTTTGAAAATTTTCGGCCAGAAGTCAGACTTAGAAAAAATTCTGGCCAGCATGGGACTTTGAAAATTTTCAGCCAGGCGTCAGACTTAGAAAAAATTCTGCCCAGCATGGGACTTAGAAAATTTTCAGCCAGGCATCAGACTTAGAAAATAATTATGGCCAGCATGGGACTTTGAAAATTTTTGGCCAAGCGTCAGACTTAGAAAAAATTCTGGCCAGCATGGGACTTTGAAAATTTTTGGCCAGGAGTCAGACTTAGAAAAAATTCTGGCCAGCATGGGACTTTGAAATATTTCAGGCAGGCATCAGACTTAGAAAAAATTCTGGCCAGCATGGGACTTAGAAAAAATTCTGGCCAGCATGGGACTTTGAAAATTTTCAGCCAGGCGTCAGACTTAGAAAAAATTCTGGCCAGCATGGGACTTTGTAAATTTTCGGCCAGGCGTCAGACTTAGAAAAAATTCTGGCCTGCTTGGGACTTTGAAATATTTCAGGCAGGCATCAGACTTAGAAAAAATTCTGGCCAGCATGGGACTTAGAAAAAATTCTGGCCAGCATGGGACTTTGAAAATTTTTGGCCAGGAGTCAGACTTAGAAAAAATTCTGGCCAGCATGGGACTTTGAAATATTTCAGGCAGGCATCAGACTTAGAAAAAATTCTGGCCAGCATGGGACTTAGAAAAAATTCTGGCCAGCATGGGACTTTGAAAATTTTTGGCCAGGAGTCAGACTTAGAAAAAATTCTGGCCAGCATGGGACTTTGAAATATTTCAGGCAGGCATCAGACTTAGAAAAAATTCTGGCCAGCATGGGACTTAGAAAAAATTCTGGCCAGCATGGGACTTTGAAAATTTTCAGCCAGGCGTCAGACTTAGAAAAAATTCTGGCCAGCATGGGACTTTGTAAATTTTCGGCCAGGCGTCAGACTTAGCAAAAATTCTGGCCAGCATGGGACTTTGAAATATTTCAGGCAGGCATCAGACTTAGAAAAAATTCTGGCCAGCATGGGACTTAGAAAAAATTCTGGCCAGCATGGGACTTAGAAAAAATTCTGGCCAGCATGGGACTTTGAAAAAATTCTGGCCAGCATGGGACTTTGAAATATTTCAGACAGGAGTCAGACTTAGAAAAAATGCTGGCCAGCATGGGACTTTGAAAAAATTCTGGCCAGCATGGGACTTTGAAAATTTTCGGCCAGGCGTCAGACTTAGAAAAAATTCTGGCCAGCATGGGACTTAGAAAAAATTCTGGCCAGCATGGGACTTTGAAAAAATTCTGTCCAGCATGGGACTTTGAAAATTTTCGGAGGCGTCAGAATTAGAAAAAATTCTGTCCAGCATGGGACTTTGAAAATTTTCAGCCAGGAGTCAGACTTAGAAAAAATTCTGGCCAGCATGGGACTTTGAAAATTTTCGGCCAGGCGTCAGACTTTGAAAAAATTCTGGCCAGCATGGGACTTTGAAAATTTTCGGCCAGGAGTCAGACTTAGAAAAAATTCTGGCCTGCGTGGGACTTTGAAATATTTCAGGCAGGCATCAGACTTAGAAAAAATTCTGGCCAGCATGGGACTTAGAAAAAATTCTGGCCAGCATGGGACTTAGAAAAAATTCTGGCCAGCATGGGACTTTGAAAAAATTCTGGCCAGCATGGGACTTTGAAAATTTTTGGCCAAGCGTCAGACTTAGCAAAAATTCTGGTCAGCATGGGACTTTGAAAAAATTCTGGCCAGCATGGGACTTAGAAAAAATTCTGGACAGCATGGGACTTTGAAAATTTTTGGCCAAGCGTCAGACTTAGAAAAAATTCTGGCCAGCATGGGACTTTGAAAATTTTCGGCCAAGCGTCAGACTTAGAAAAAATTCTGGCCAGCATGGGACTTTGAAAAAATTCTGGACAGCATGGGACTTTGAAAATTTTCGGCCAGGCGTCAGACTTAGAAAAAATTCTGGCCAGCATGGGACTTTGAAAAAATTCTGGCCAGCATGGGACTTTGAAAATTTTCGGACAGGCGTTGGACTTTGACAATTTTCGGGCCTGGTGACCCAGGCTATTGAAATGAATGGTGTGGGACTTTGAAATATTTCGGGCAGGCGTCAGACTTTGAAAAAATCTGACAACCAGGCCAGAGAGCAGGCCGTCTGCCCAAGGAGGCCGCCCCAACCCTCCTCTTTGTCGGACATAAGTCTGGTGAGCCTCCCTTGTTCGGCCCTGGAGGTGCCTCGTCTGAAATTGCTCCCTTCTGAAATCGTGACAACTCCATTTTGCGGTTTGGGTGGAAAGGCCCCCAGATAGGGAACCGGGTGCCCTATCTGCAGCGCCTCCCGATGGTGGCCGGCGGTACTGCAACCCTTTTAACCCAGGCTATTGAAAAGATTGGTGTGGAACTTTGAAAATTTTTGGAGAGGCGTCAGACTTAGAAAAAATTCTGGCCAGCATGGGACTTTGAAAATTTTCGGCCAGGCGTCAGACTTAGAAAAAATTCTGGCCAGCATGGGACTTTGAAAATTTTCCGCCAGGAGTCAGACTTAGAAAAAATTCTGGCCAGCATGGGACTTTGAAAATTTTCCTGCCAGGAGTCAGACTTAGAAAAAATTCTGGCCAGCATGGGACTTTGAAAAAATTCTGGCCAGCATGGGACTTTGAAAATTTTCGGCCAGGAGTCAGACTTAGAAAAAATTCTGGCCAGCATGGGACTTAGAAAAAATTCTGGCCAGCATGGGACTTTGAAAAAATTCTGGCCAGCATGGGACTTTGAAAATTTTCGGCCAGAAGTCAGACTTAGAAAAAATTCTGGCCAGCATGGGACTTTGAAAATTTTCAGCCAGGCGTCAGACTTAGAAAAAATTCTGCCCAGAATGGGACTTTGAAAATTTTCAGCCAGGCATCAGACTTAGAAAATAATTATGGCCAGCATGGGACTTTGAAAATTTTTGGCCAAGCGTCAGACTTAGAAAAAATTCTGGCCAGCATGGGACTTTGAAAATTTTTGGCCAGGAGTCAGACTTAGAAAAAATTCTGGCCAGCATGGGACTTTGAAAAAATTCTGGCCAGCATGGGACTTTGAAAATTTTCAGCCAGGAGTCAGACTTAGAAAAAATTCTGGCCTGCTTGGGACTTTGAAATATTTCAGGCAGGCATCAGACTTAGAAAAATTCTGGCCAGCATGGGACTTAGAAAAAATTCTGGCCAGCATGGGACTTTGAAAATTTTCGGCCAGGAGTCAGACTTAGAAAAAATTCTGGCCTGCTTGGGACTTTGAAAAAATTCTGGCCAGCATGGGACTTTGAAAAAATTCTGGCCAGCATGGGACTTTGAAAATTTTCGGCCCGGCGTCAGACTTAGAAAAAATTCTGGCCAGCATGGGACTTTGAAAAATTCTGGCCAGGAGTCAGACTTAGAAAAAATTCTGGCCAGCATGGGACTTTGAAAATTTTCGGCCAGGAGTCAGACTTAGAAAAAATTCTGGCCTGCATGGGACTTTGAAAATTTTTGGCCAAGCGTCAGACTTTGAAAAAATTCTGGCCAGCATGGGACTTTGAAAATTTTCGGCCAGGAGTCAGACTTAGAAAAAATTCTGGCCTGCTTGGGACTTTGAAATATTTCAGGCAGGCATCAGACTTAGAAAAAATTCTGGCCAGCATGGGACTTAGAAAAAATTCTGGCCAGCATGGGACTTAGAAAAAATTCTGGCCAGCATGGGACTTTGAAAATTTTCAGCCAGGCATCAGACTTAGAAAAAATTCTGGCCTGCTTGGGACTTTGAAATATTTCAGGCAGGCATCAGACTTAGAAAAAATTCTGGCCAGCATGGGACTTAGAAAAAATTCTGGCCTGCTTGGGACTTAGAAAAAATTCTGGCCAGCATGGGACTTTGAAAAAATTCGGGCCAGCATGGGACTTTGAAAATTTTCGGCCAGGAGTCAGACTTAGAAAAAATTCTGGCCAGCATGGGACTTTGAAAAAATTCTGGCCAGCATGGGACTTTGAAAATTTTCGGCCAGAAGTCTGACTTAGAAAAAATTCTGGCCAGCATGGGACTTTGAAAATTTTCAGCCAGGCGTCAGACTTAGAAAAAATTCTGCCCAGCATGGGACTTTGAAAATTTTCAGCCAGGCATCAGACTTAGAAAAAATTCTGGCCAGCATGGGACTTAGAAAATTTTCGGCCAGGCGTCAGACTTAGAAAAAATTCTGGCCTGCATGGGACTTTGAAATATTTCAGGCAGGCGTCAGACTTAGAAAAAATTCTGGCCAGCATGGGACTTTGAAAATTTTCAGCCAGGCATCAGACTTAGAAAAAATTCTGGCCAGCATGGGACTTTGAAAATTTTCGGCCAGGCGTCAGACTTAGAAAAAATTCTGGCCAGCATGGGACTTTGAAATATTTCAGGCAGGTGTCAGACTTAGAAAAAATTCTGGCCAGCATGGGACATTGAAAATTTTTGGCCAAGCGTCAGACTTAGAAAAAATTCTGGCCTGCTTGGGACTTTGAAATATTTCAGGCAGGCGTCAGACTTAGAAAAAATTCTGGCCAGCATGGGACTTTGAAAAAATTCTGGCCAGCATGGGACTTTGAAAAAATTCTGGCCAGCATGGGACTTTGAAAATTTTTGGCCAAGCGTCAGACTTAGCAAAAATTCTGGCCAGCATGGGACTTTGAAAATTTTCGGCCAAGCGTCAGACTTAGAAAAAATTCTGGCCAGCATGGGACTTTGAAAAAATTCTGGACAGCATGGGACTTTGAAAATTTTCGGCCAGGCGTCAGACTTAGAAAAAATTCTGGCCAGCATGGGACTTTGAAAAAATTCTGGCCAGCATGGGACTTTGAAAATTTTCAGCCAGGCATCAGACTTAGAAAAAATTCTGGCCTGCTTGGGACTTTGAAATATTTCAGGCAGGCATCAGACTTAGAAAAAATTCTGGCCAGCATGGGACTTTGAAAATTTTCGGCCAGGCGTCAGACTTTGAAAAAATTCTGGCCAGCATGGGACTTTGAAAATTTTCGGCCAGGAGTCAGACTTAGAAAAAATTCTGGCCTGCTTGGGACTTTGAAATATTTCAGGCAGGCATCAGACTTAGAAAAAATTCTGGCCAGCATGGGACTTAGAAAAAATTCTGGCCAGCATGTGACTTAGAAAAAATTCGGGCCAGCATGGGACTTTGAAAAAATTCTGGCCAGCATGGGACTTTGAAAATTTTCGGCCAGGCGTCAGACTTAGAAAAAATTCTGGCCAGCATGGGACTTAGAAAAAATTCTGGCCAGCATGGGACTTTGAAAAAATTCGGGCCAGCATGGGACTTTGAAAATTTTCGGCCAGGAGTCAGACTTAGAAAAAATTCTGGCCAGCATGGGACTTTGAAAAAATTCTGGCCAGCATGGGACTTTGAAAATTTTCGGCCAGAAGTCAGACTTAGAAAAAATTCTGGCCAGCATGGGACTTTGAAAATTTTCAGCCAGGCGTCAGACTTAGAAAAAATTCTGCCCAGCATGGGACTTTGAAAATTTTCAGCCAGGCATCAGACTTAGAAAAAATTCTGGCCAGCATGGGACTTTGAAAATTTTCAGCCAGGCATCAGACTTAGAAAAAATTCTGGCCAGCATGGGACTTTGAAATATTTCAGGCAGGTGTCAGACTTAGAAAAAATTCTGGCCAGCATGGGACATTGAAAATTTTTGGCCAAGCGTCAGACTTAGAAAAAATTCTGGCCTGCTTGGGACTTTGAAATATTTCAGGCAGGCGTCAGACTTAGAAAAAATTCTGGCCAGCATGGGACTTTGAAAAAATTCTGGCCAGCATGGGACTTAGAAAAAATTCTGGCCAGCATGGGACTTTGAAAAAATTCTGGCCAGCATGGGACTTTGAAATATTTCAGACAGGAGTCAGACTTAGAAAAAATGCTGGCCAGCATGGGACTTTGAAAAAATTCTGGCCAGCATGGGACTTTGAAAATTTTCGGCCAGGCGTCAGACTTAGAAAAAATTCTGGCCAGCATGGGACTTAGAAAAAATTCTGGCCAGCATGGGACTTTGAAAAAATTCTGTCCAGCATGGGACTTTGAAAATTTTCGGAGAGGCGTCAGAATTAGAAAAAATTCTGTCCAGCATGGGACTTTGAAAATTTTCAGCCAGGAGTCAGACTTAGAAAAAATTCTGGCCAGCATGGGACTTTGAAAATTTTCGGCCAGGCGTCAGACTTTGAAAAAATTCTGGCCAGCATGGGACTTTGAAAATTTTCGGCCAGGAGTCAGACTTAGAAAAAATTCTGGCCTGCGTGGGACTTAGAAAAAATTCTGGCCAGCATGGGACTTTGAAAAAATTCTGGCCAGCATGGGACTTTGAAAATTTTTGGCCAAGCGTCAGACTTAGCAAAAATTCTGGTCAGCATGGGACTTTGAAAAAATTCTGGCCAGCATGGGACTTAGAAAAAATTCTGGACAGCATGGGACTTTGAAAATTTTTGGCCAAGCGTCAGACTTAGAAAAAATTCTGGCCAGCATGGGACTTTGAAAATTTTCGGCCAAGCGTCAGACTTAGAAAAAATTCTGGCCAGCATGGGACTTTGAAAAAATTCTGGACAGCATGGGACTTTGAAAATTTTCGGCCAGGCGTCAGACTTAGAAAAAATTCTGGCCAGCATGGGACTTTGAAAAAATTCTGGCCAGCATGGGACTTTGAAAATTTTCGGACAGGCGTTGGACTTTGACAATTTTCGGGCCTGGTGACCCAGGCTATTGAAATGAATGGTGTGGGACTTTGAAATATTTCGGGCAGGCGTCAGACTTTGAAAAAATCTGACAACCAGGCCAGAGAGCAGGCCGTCTGCCCAAGGAGGCCGCCCCAACCCTCCTCTTTGTCGGACATAAGTCTGGTGAGCCTCCCTTGTTCGGCCCTGGAGGTGCCTCGTCTGAAATTGCTCCCTTCTGAAATCGTGACAACTCCATTTTGCGGTTTGGGTGGAAAGGCCCCCAGATAGGGAACCGGGTGCCCTATCTGCAGCGCCTCCCGATGGTGGCCGGCGGTACTGCAACCCTTTTAACCCAGGCTATTGAAAAGATTGGTGTGGAACTTTGAAAATTTTTGGAGAGGCGTCAGACTTAGAAAAAATTCTGGCCAGCATGGGACTTTGAAAATTTTCGGCCAGGCGTCAGACTTAGAAAAAATTCTGGCCAGCATGGGACTTTGAAAATTTTCCGCCAGGAGTCAGACTTAGAAAAAATTCTGGCCAGCATGGGACTTTGAAAATTTTCCTGCCAGGAGTCAGACTTAGAAAAAATTCTGGCCAGCATGGGACTTTGAAAAAATTCTGGCCAGCATGGGACTTTGAAAATTTTCGGCCAGGAGTCAGACTTAGAAAAAATTCTGGCCAGCATGGGACTTAGAAAAAATTCTGGCCAGCATGGGACTTTGAAAAAATTCTGGCCAGCATGGGACTTTGAAAATTTTCGGCCAGAAGTCAGACTTAGAAAAAATTCTGGCCAGCATGGGACTTTGAAAATTTTCAGCCAGGCGTCAGACTTAGAAAAAATTCTGCCCAGAATGGGACTTTGAAAATTTTCAGCCAGGCATCAGACTTAGAAAATAATTATGGCCAGCATGGGACTTTGAAAATTTTTGGCCAAGCGTCAGACTTAGAAAAAATTCTGGCCAGCATGGGACTTTGAAAATTTTTGGCCAGGAGTCAGACTTAGAAAAAATTCTGGCCAGCATGGGACTTTGAAAAAATTCTGGCCAGCATGGGACTTTGAAAATTTTCAGCCAGGAGTCAGACTTAGAAAAAATTCTGGCCTGCTTGGGACTTTGAAATATTTCAGGCAGGCATCAGACTTAGAAAAATTCTGGCCAGCATGGGACTTAGAAAAAATTCTGGCCAGCATGGGACTTTGAAAATTTTCGGCCAGGAGTCAGACTTAGAAAAAATTCTGGCCTGCTTGGGACTTTGAAAAAATTCTGGCCAGCATGGGACTTTGAAAAAATTCTGGCCAGCATGGGACTTTGAAAATTTTCGGCCCGGCGTCAGACTTAGAAAAAATTCTGGCCAGCATGGGACTTTGAAAAATTCTGGCCAGGAGTCAGACTTAGAAAAAATTCTGGCCAGCATGGGACTTTGAAAATTTTCGGCCAGGAGTCAGACTTAGAAAAAATTCTGGCCTGCATGGGACTTTGAAAATTTTTGGCCAAGCGTCAGACTTTGAAAAAATTCTGGCCAGCATGGGACTTTGAAAATTTTCGGCCAGGAGTCAGACTTAGAAAAAATTCTGGCCTGCTTGGGACTTTGAAATATTTCAGGCAGGCATCAGACTTAGAAAAAATTCTGGCCAGCATGGGACTTAGAAAAAATTCTGGCCAGCATGGGACTTAGAAAAAATTCTGGCCAGCATGGGACTTTGAAAATTTTCAGCCAGGCATCAGACTTAGAAAAAATTCTGGCCTGCTTGGGACTTTGAAATATTTCAGGCAGGCATCAGACTTAGAAAAAATTCTGGCCAGCATGGGACTTAGAAAAAATTCTGGCCTGCTTGGGACTTAGAAAAAATTCTGGCCAGCATGGGACTTTGAAAATTTTCGGCCAGGCGTCAGACTTTGAAAAAATTCTGGCCAGCATGGGACTTTGAAAATTTTCGGCCAGGAGTCAGACTTAGAAAAAATTCTGGCCTGCTTGGGACTTTGAAATATTTCAGGCAGGCATCAGACTTAGAAAAATTCTGGCCAGCATGGGACTTAGAAAAAATTCTGGCCAGCATGGGACTTTGAAAATTTTCGGCCAGGAGTCAGACTTAGAAAAAATTCTGGCCTGCTTGGGACTTTGAAAAAATTCTGGCCAGCATGGGACTTTGAAAAAATTCTGGCCAGCATGGGACTTTGAAAATTTTCGGCCCGGCGTCAGACTTAGAAAAAATTCTGGCCAGCATGGGACTTTGAAAAATTTTCGGCCAGAAGTCAGACTTAGAAAAAATTCTGGCCAGCATGGGACTTTGAAAATTTTCGGCCAGGAGTCAGACTTAGAAAAAATTCTGGCCTGCATGGGACTTTGAAAATTTTTGGCCAAGCGTCAGACTTTGAAAAAATTCTGGCCAGCATGGGACTTTGAAAATTTTCGGCCAGGAGTCAGACTTAGAAAAAATTCTGGCCTGCTTGGGACTTTGAAATATTTCAGGCAGGCATCAGACTTAGAAAAAATTCTGGCCAGCATGGGACTTAGAAAAAATTCTGGCCAGCATGGGACTTAGAAAAAATTCTGGCCAGCATGGGACTTTGAAAATTTTCAGCCAGGCATCAGACTTAGAAAAAATTCTGGCCTGCTTGGGACTTTGAAATATTTCGGGCAGGCGTCAGACTTTGAAAAAATCTGACAACCAGGCCAGAGAGCAGGCCGTCTGCCCAAGGAGGCCGCCCCAACCCTCCTCTTTGTCGGACATAAGTCTGGTGAGCCTCCCTTGTTCGGCCCTGGAGGTGCCTCGTCTGAAATTGCTCCCTTCTGAAATCGTGACAACTCCATTTTGCGGTTTGGGTGGAAAGGCCCCCAGATAGGGAACCGGGTGCCCTATCTGCAGCGCCTCCCGATGGTGGCCGGCGGTACTGCAACCCTTTTAACCCAGGCTATTGAAAAGATTGGTGTGGAACTTTGAAAATTTTTGGAGAGGCGTCAGACTTAGAAAAAATTCTGGCCAGCATGGGACTTTGAAAATTTTCGGCCAGGCGTCAGAATTAGAAAAAATTCTGGCCAGCATGGGACTTTGAAAATTTTCCGCCAGGAGTCAGACTTAGAAAAAATTCTGGCCAGCATGGGACTTTGAAAAAATTCTGGCCAGCATGGGACTTTGAAAATTTTCCTGCCAGGAGTCAGACTTAGAAAAAATTCTGGCCAGCATGGGACTTTGAAAAAATTCTGGCCAGCATGGGACTTTGAAAATTTTCGGCCAGGAGTCAGACTTAGAAAAAATTCTGGCCAGCATGGGACTTTGAAAAAATTCTGGCCAGCATGGGACTTTGAAAATTTTCGGCCAGAAGTCAGACTTAGAAAAAATTCTGGCCAGCATGGGACTTTGAAAATTTTCAGCCAGGCTTCAGACTTAGAAAAAATTCTGCCCAGCATGGGACTTTGAAAATTTTCAGCCAGGCATCAGACTTAGAAAAAATTCTGGCCAGCATGGGACTTTGAAAAAATTCTGGCCAGCATGGGACTTAGAAAAAATTCTGGCCAGCATGGGACTTTGAAAATTTTTGGCCAGGAGTCAGACTTAGAAAAAATTCTGGCCAGCATGGGACTTTGAAAAAATTCTGGCCAGCATGGGACTTAGAAAAAATTATGGACAGCATGGGACTTAGAAAAAATTCTGGCCTGCATGGGACTTTGAAATATTTCAGTCAGGTGTCAGACTTAGAAAAAATTCTGGCCAGCATGGGACTTTGAAAAAATTCTGGCCAGCATGTGACTTTGAAAAAATTCGGGCCAGCATGGGACTTTGAAAAAATTCTGGCCAGCATGGGACTTTGAAAATTTTCGGCCAGGCGTCAGACTTAGAAAAAATTCTGGCCAGCATGGGACTTTGAAAAAATTCGGGCCAGCATGGGACTTTGAAAATTTTCGGCCAGGAGTCAGACTTAGAAAAAATTCTGGCCAGCATGGGACTTTGAAAATTTTCGGCCAGAAGTCAGACTTAGAAAAAATTCTGGCCAGCATGGGACTTTGAAAATTTTCAGCCAGGCGTCAGACTTAGAAAAAATTCTGCCCAGCATGGGACTTTGAAAATTTTCAGCCAGGCATCAGACTTAGAAAATAATTATGGCCAGCATGGGACTTTGAAAAAATTCTGGCCAGCATGGGACTTTGAAAATTTTCGGCCAGAAGTCAGACTTAGAAAAAATTCTGGCCAGCATGGGACTTTGAAAAAATTCTGGCCAGCATGGGACTTTGAAAATTTTCGGCCAGAAGTCAGACTTAGAAAAAATTCTGGCCAGCATGGGACTTTGAAAATTTTCAGCCAGGCTTCAGACTTAGAAAAAATTCTGCCCAGCATGGGACTTTGAAAATTTTCAGCCAGGCATCAGACTTAGAAAAAATTCTGGCCAGCATGGGACTTTGAAAAAATTCTGGCCAGCATGGGACTTAGAAAAAATTCTGGCCAGCATGGGACTTTGAAAATTTTTGGCCAGGAGTCAGACTTAGAAAAAATTCTGGCCAGCATGGGACTTTGAAAAAATTCTGGCCAGCATGGGACTTAGAAAAAATTATGGACAGCATGGGACTTAGAAAAAATTCTGGCCTGCATGGGACTTTGAAATATTTCAGTCAGGTGTCAGACTTAGAAAAAATTCTGGCCAGCATGGGACTTTGAAAAAATTCTGGCCAGCATGTGACTTTGAAAAAATTCGGGCCAGCATGGGACTTTGAAAAAATTCTGGCCAGCATGGGACTTTGAAAATTTTCGGCCAGGCGTCAGACTTAGAAAAAATTCTGGCCAGCATGGGACTTTGAAAAAATTCGGGCCAGCATGGGACTTTGAAAATTTTCGGCCAGGAGTCAGACTTAGAAAAAATTCTGGCCAGCATGGGACTTTGAAAATTTTCGGCCAGAAGTCAGACTTAGAAAAAATTCTGGCCAGCATGGGACTTTGAAAATTTTCAGCCAGGCGTCAGACTTAGAAAAAATTCTGCCCAGCATGGGACTTTGAAAATTTTCAGCCAGGCATCAGACTTAGAAAATAATTATGGCCAGCATGGGACTTTGAAAAAATTCTGGCCAGCATGGGACTTTGAAAATTTTCGGCCAGAAGTCAGACTTAGAAAAAATTCTGGCCAGCATGGGACTTTGAAAATTTTCAGCCAGGCGTCAGACTTAGAAAAAATTCTGCCCAGCATGGGACATAGAAAATTTTCAGCCAGGCATCAGACTTAGAAAATAATTATGGCCAGCATGGGACTTTGAAAATTTTTGGCCAAGCGTCAGACTTAGAAAAAATTCTGGCCAGCATGGGACTTTGAAAATTTTTGGCCAGGAGTCAGACTTAGAAAAAATTCTGGCCAGCATGGGACTTTGAAATATTTCAGGCAGGCATCAGACTTAGAAAAAATTCTGGCCAGCATGGGACTTAGAAAAAATTCTGGCCAGCATGGGACTTTGAAAATTTTCAGCCAGGCGTCAGACTTAGAAAAAATTCTGGCCAGCATGGGACTTTGTAAATTTTCGGCCAGGCGTCAGACTTAGAAAAAATTCTGGCCTGCTTGGGACTTTGAAATATTTCAGGCAGGCATCAGACTTAGAAAAAATTCTGGCCAGCATGGGACTTAGAAAAAATTCTGGCCAGCATGGGACTTTGAAATATTTCAGGCAGGCATCAGACTTAGAAAAAATTCTGGCCAGCATGGGACTTAGAAAAAATTCTGGCCAGCATGGGACTTTGAAAATTTTCAGCCAGGCGTCAGACTTAGAAAAAATTCTGGCCAGCATGGGACTTAGAAAAAATTCTGGCCAGCATGGGACTTTGAAAAAATTCTGTCCAGCATGGGACTTTGAAAATTTTCGGAGAGGCGTCAGAATTAGAAAAAATTCTGGCCAGCATGGGACTTTGAAAATTTTTGGCCAGGAGTCAGACTTAGAAAAAATTCTGGCCAGCATGGGACTTTGAAATATTTCAGGGAGGCATCAGACTTAGAAAAAATTCTGGCCAGCATGGGACTTAGAAAAAATTCTGGCCAGCATGGGACTTTGAAAATTTTCAGCCAGGCGTCAGACTTAGAAAAAATTCTGGCCAGCATGGGACTTTGTAAATTTTCGGCCAGGCGTCAGACTTAGAAAAAATTCTGGCCTGCTTGGGACTTTGAAATATTTCAGGCAGGCATCAGACTTAGAAAAAATTCTGGCCAGCATGGGACTTAGAAAAAATTCTGGCCAGCATGGGACTTAGAAAAAATTCTGGCCAGCATGGGACTTTGAAAAAATTCTGGCCAGCATGGGACTTTGAAATATTTCAGACAGGAGTCAGACTTAGAAAAAATGCTGGCCAGCATGGGACTTTGAAAAAATTCTGGCCAGCATGGGACTTTGAAAATTTTCGGCCAGGCGTCAGACTTAGAAAAAATTCTGGCCAGCATGGGACTTAGAAAAAATTCTGGCCAGCATGGGACTTTGAAAAAATTCTGTCCAGCATGGGACTTTGAAAATTTTCGGAGAGGCGTCAGAATTAGAAAAAATTCTGTCCAGCATGGGACTTTGAAAATTTTCAGCCAGGAGTCAGACTTAGAAAAAATTCTGGCCAGCATGGGACTTTGAAAATTTTCGGCCAGGCGTCAGACTTTGAAAAAATTCTGGCCAGCATGGGACTTTGAAAATTTTCGGCCAGGAGTCAGACTTAGAAAAAATTCTGGCCTGCGTGGGACTTTGAAATATTTCAGGCAGGCATCAGACTTAGAAAAAATTCTGGCCAGCATGGGACTTAGAAAAAATTCTGGCCAGCATGGGACTTAGAAAAAATTCTGGCCAGCATGGGACTTTGAAAAAATTCTGGCCAGCATGGGACTTTGAAAATTTTTGGCCAAGCGTCAGACTTAGCAAAAATTCTGGTCAGCATGGGACTTTGAAAAAATTCTGGCCAGCATGGGACTTAGAAAAAATTCTGGACAGCATGGGACTTTGAAAATTTTTGGCCAAGCGTCAGACTTAGAAAAAATTCTGGCCAGCATGGGACTTTGAAAATTTTCGGCCAAGCGTCAGACTTAGAAAAAATTCTGGCCAGCATGGGACTTTGAAAAAATTCTGGACAGCATGGGACTTTGAAAATTTTCGGCCAGGCGTCAGACTTAGAAAAAATTCTGGCCAGCATGGGACTTTGAAAAAATTCTGGCCAGCATGGGACTTTGAAAATTTTCGGACAGGCGTTGGACTTTGACAATTTTCGGGCCTGGTGACCCAGGCTATTGAAATGAATGGTGTGGGACTTTGAAATATTTCGGGCAGGCGTCAGACTTTGAAAAAATCTGACAACCAGGCCAGAGAGCAGGCCGTCTGCCCAAGGAGGCCGCCCCAACCCTCCTCTTTGTCGGACATAAGTCTGGTGAGCCTCCCTTGTTCGGCCCTGGAGGTGCCTCGTCTGAAATTGCTCCCTTCTGAAATCGTGACAACTCCATTTTGCGGTTTGGGTGGAAAGGCCCCCAGATAGGGAACCGGGTGCCCTATCTGCAGCGCCTCCCGATGGTGGCCGGCGGTACTGCAACCCTTTTAACCCAGGCTATTGAAAAGATTGGTGTGGAACTTTGAAAATTTTTGGAGAGGCGTCAGACTTAGAAAAAATTCTGGCCAGCATGGGACTTTGAAAATTTTCGGCCAGGCGTCAGACTTAGAAAAAATTCTGGCCAGCATGGGACTTTGAAAATTTTCCGCCAGGAGTCAGACTTAGAAAAAATTCTGGCCAGCATGGGACTTTGAAAATTTTCCTGCCAGGAGTCAGACTTAGAAAAAATTCTGGCCAGCATGGGACTTTGAAAAAATTCTGGCCAGCATGGGACTTTGAAAATTTTCGGCCAGGAGTCAGACTTAGAAAAAATTCTGGCCAGCATGGGACTTAGAAAAAATTCTGGCCAGCATGGGACTTTGAAAAAATTCGGGCCAGCATGGGACTTTGAAAATTTTCGGCCAGGAGTCAGACTTAGAAAAAATTCTGGCCAGCATGGGACTTTGAAAAAATTCTGGCCAGCATGGGACTTTGAAAATTTTCGGCCAGAAGTCAGACTTAGAAAAAATTCTGGCCAGCATGGGACTTTGAAAATTTTCAGCCAGGCGTCAGACTTAGAAAAAATTCTGCCCAGAATGGGACTTTGAAAATTTTCAGCCAGGCATCAGACTTAGAAAATAATTATGGCCAGCATGGGACTTTGAAAATTTTTGGCCAAGCGTCAGACTTAGAAAAAATTCTGGCCAGCATGGGACTTTGAAAATTTTTGGCCAGGAGTCAGACTTAGAAAAAATTCTGGCCAGCATGGGACTTTGAAAAAATTCTGGCCAGCATGGGACTTTGAAAATTTTCAGCCAGGAGTCAGACTTAGAAAAAATTCTGGCCTGCTTGGGACTTTGAAATATTTCAGGCAGGCATCAGACTTAGAAAAATTCTGGCCAGCATGGGACTTAGAAAAAATTCTGGCCAGCATGGGACTTTGAAAATTTTCGGCCAGGAGTCAGACTTAGAAAAAATTCTGGCCTGCTTGGGACTTTGAAAAAATTCTGGCCAGCATGGGACTTTGAAAAAATTCTGGCCAGCATGGGACTTTGAAAATTTTCGGCCCGGCGTCAGACTTAGAAAAAATTCTGGCCAGCATGGGACTTTGAAAAATTCTGGCCAGGAGTCAGACTTAGAAAAAATTCTGGCCAGCATGGGACTTTGAAAATTTTCGGCCAGGAGTCAGACTTAGAAAAAATTCTGGCCTGCATGGGACTTTGAAAATTTTTGGCCAAGCGTCAGACTTTGAAAAAATTCTGGCCAGCATGGGACTTTGAAAATTTTCGGCCAGGAGTCAGACTTAGAAAAAATTCTGGCCTGCTTGGGACTTTGAAATATTTCAGGCAGGCATCAGACTTAGAAAAAATTCTGGCCAGCATGGGACTTAGAAAAAATTCTGGCCAGCATGGGACTTAGAAAAAATTCTGGCCAGCATGGGACTTTGAAAATTTTCAGCCAGGCATCAGACTTAGAAAAAATTCTGGCCTGCTTGGGACTTTGAAATATTTCAGGCAGGCATCAGACTTAGAAAAAATTCTGGCCAGCATGGGACTTAGAAAAAATTCTGGCCTGCTTGGGACTTAGAAAAAATTCTGGCCAGCATGGGACTTTGAAAATTTTCGGCCAGGCGTCAGACTTTGAAAAAATTCTGGCCAGCATGGGACTTTGAAAATTTTCGGCCAGGAGTCAGACTTAGAAAAAATTCTGGCCTGCTTGGGACTTTGAAATATTTCAGGCAGGCATCAGACTTAGAAAAAATTCTGGCCAGCATGGGACTTAGAAAAAATTCTGGCCAGCATGGGACTTAGAAAAAATTCGGGCCAGCATGGGACTTTGAAAAAATTCTGGCCAGCATGGGACTTTGAAAATTTTCGGCCAGGCGTCAGACTTAGAAAAAATTCTGGCCAGCATGGGACTTAGAAAAAATTCTGGCCAGCATGGGACTTTGAAAAAATTCGGGCCAGCATGGGACTTTGAAAATTTTCGGCCAGGAGTCAGACTTAGAAAAAATTCTGGCCAGCATGGGACTTTGAAAAAATTCTGGCCAGCATGGGACTTTGAAAATTTTCGGCCAGAAGTCAGACTTAGAAAAAATTCTGGCCAGCATGGGACTTTGAAAATTTTCAGCCAGGCGTCAGACTTAGAAAAAATTCTGCCCAGCATGGGACTTTGAAAATTTTCAGCCAGGCATCAGACTTAGAAAAAATTCTGGCCAGCATGGGACTTAGAAAATTTTCGGCAAGGCGTCAGACTTAGAAAATAATTCTGGCCAGCATGGGACTTTGAAATATTTCAGGCAGGCGTCAGACTTTGAAAATTTTCGGCCAGGCGTCAGACTTAGAAAAAATTCTGGCCTGCATGGGACTTTGAAATATTTCAGGCAGGCGTCAGACTTAGAAAAAATTCTGGCCAGCATGGGACTTTGAAAATTTTCGGCCAGGCGTCAGACTTAGAAAAAATTCTGGCCAGCATGGGACTTTGAAATATTTCAGGCAGGTGTCAGACTTAGAAAAAATTCTGGCCAGCATGGGACATTGAACATTTTTGGCCAAGCGTCAGACTTAGAAAAAATTCTGGCCTGCTTGGGACTTTGAAATATTTCAGGCAGGCGTCAGACTTAGAAAAAATTCTGGCCAGCATGGGACTTTGAAAAAATTCTGGCCAGCATGGGACTTTGAAAAAATTCTGGCCAGCATGGGACTTTGAAAATTTTTGGCCAAGCGTCAGACTTAGCAAAAATTCTGGTCAGCATGGGACTTTGAAAAAATTCTGGCCAGCATGGGACTTAGAAAAAATTCTGGACAGCATGGGACTTTGAAAATTTTTGGCCAAGCGTCAGACTTAGAAAAAATTCTGGCCAGCATGGGACTTTGAAAATTTTCGGCCAAGCGTCAGACTTAGAAAAAATTCTGGCCAGCATGGGACTTTGAAAAAATTCTGGACAGCATGGGACTTTGAAAATTTTCGGCCAGGCGTCAGACTTAGAAAAAATTCTGGCCAGCATGGGACTTTGAAAAAATTCTGGCCAGCATGGGACTTTGAAAATTTTCGGACAGGCGTTGGACTTTGACAATTTTCGGGCCTGGTGACCCAGGCTATTGAAATGAATGGTGTGGGACTTTGAAATATTTCGGGCAGGCGTCAGACTTTGAAAAAATCTGACAACCAGGCCAGAGAGCAGGCCGTCTGCCCAAGGAGGCCGCCCCAACCCTCCTCTTTGTCGGACATAAGTCTGGTGAGCCTCCCTTGTTCGGCCCTGGAGGTGCCTCGTCTGAAATTGCTCCCTTCTGAAATCGTGACAACTCCATTTTGCGGTTTGGGTGGAAAGGCCCCCAGATAGGGAACCGGGTGCCCTATCTGCAGCGCCTCCCGATGGTGGCCGGCGGTACTGCAACCCTTTTAACCCAGGCTATTGAAAAGATTGGTGTGGAACTTTGAAAATTTTTGGAGAGGCGTCAGACTTAGAAAAAATTCTGGCCAGCATGGGACTTTGAAAATTTTCGGCCAGGCGTCAGACTTAGAAAAAATTCTGGCCAGCATGGGACTTTGAAAATTTTCCGCCAGGAGTCAGACTTAGAAAAAATTCTGGCCAGCATGGGACTTTGAAAAAATTCTGGCCAGCATGGGACTTTGAAAATTTTCCTGCCAGGAGTCAGACTTAGAAAAAATTCTGGCCAGCATGGGACTTTGAAAAAATTCTGGCCAGCATGGGACTTTGAAAATTTTCGGCCAGGAGTCAGACTTAGAAAAAATTCTGGCCAGCATGGGACTTTGAAAAAATTCTGGCCAGCATGGGACTTTGAAAATTTTCGGCCAGAAGTCAGACTTAGAAAAAATTCTGGCCAGCATGGGACTTTGAAAATTTTCAGCCAGGCGTCAGACTTAGAAAAAATTCTGCCCAGCATGGGACTTTGAAATTTTTCAGCCAGGCATCAGACTTAGAAAAAATTCTGGCCAGCATGGGACTTTGAAAATTTTCGGACAGGCGTTGGACTTTGACAATTTTCGGGCCTGGTGACCCAGGCTATTGAAATGAATGGTGTGGGACTTTGAAATATTTCGGGCAGGCGTCAGACTTTGAAAAAATCTGACAACCAGGCCAGAGAGCAGGCCGTCTGCCCAAGGAGGCCGCCCCAACCCTCCTCTTTGTCGGACATAAGTCTGGTGAGCCTCCCTTGTTCGGCCCTGGAGGTGCCTCGTCTGAAATTGCTCCCTTCTGAAATCGTGACAACTCCATTTTGCGGTTTGGGTGGAAAGGCCCCCAGATAGGGAACCGGGTGCCCTATCTGCAGCGCCTCCCGATGGTGGCCGGCGGTACTGCAACCCTTTTAACCCAGGCTATTGAAAAGATTGGTGTGGAACTTTGAAAATTTTTGGAGAGGCGTCAGACTTAGAAAAAATTCTGGCCAGCATGGGACTTTGAAAATTTTCGGCCAGGCGTCAGACTTAGAAAAAATTCTGGCCAGCATGGGACTTTGAAAATTTTCCGCCAGGAGTCAGACTTAGAAAAAATTCTGGCCAGCATGGGACTTTGAAAAAATTCTGGCCAGCATGGGACTTTGAAAATTTTCCTGCCAGGAGTCAGACTTAGAAAAAATTCTGGCCAGCATGGGACTTTGAAAAAATTCTGGCCAGCATGGGACTTTGAAAATTTTCGGCCAGGAGTCAGACTTTGAAAAAATTCTGGCCAGCATGGGACTTTGAAAAAATTCTGGCCAGCATGGGACTTTGAAAATTTTCGGCCAGAAGTCAGACTTAGAAAAAATTCTGGCCAGCATGGGACTTTGAAAATTTTCAGCCAGGCGTCAGACTTAGAAAAAATTCTGCCCAGCATGGGACTTTGAAAATTTTCAGCCAGGCATCAGACTTAGAAAAAATTCTGGCCAGCATGGGACTTTGAAAAAATTCTGGCCAGCATGGGACTTTGAAAATTTTTGGCCAGGAGTCAGACTTAGAAAAAATTCTGGCCAGCATGGGACTTTGAAAAAATTCTGGCCAGCATGGGACTTTGAAAATTTTTGGCCAAGCGTCAGACTTAGCAAAAATTCTGGTCAGCATGGGACTTTGAAAAAATTCTGGCCAGCATGGGACTTAGAAAAAATTCTGGACAGCATGGGACTTAGAAAAAATTCTGGCCTGCATGGGACTTTGAAATATTTCAGGCAGGTGTCAGACTTAGAAAAAATTCTGGCCAGCATGGGACTTTGAAAAAATTCTGGCCAGCATGTGACTTTGAAAAAATTCGGGCCAGCATGGGACTTTGAAAAAATTCTGGCCAGCATGGGACTTTGAAAATTTTCGGCCAGGCGTCAGACTTAGAAAAAATTCTGGCCAGCATGGGACTTTGAAAATATTCGGGCCAGCATGGGACTTTGAAAATTTTCGGCCAGGAGTCAGACTTGGAAAAAATTCTGGCCAGCATGGGACTTTGAAAAAATTCTGGCCAGCATGGGACTTTGAAAATTTTCGGCCAGAAGTCAGACTTAGAAAAAATTCTGGCCAGCATGGGACTTTGAAAATTTTCAGCCAGGCGTCAGACTTAGAAAAAATTCTGCCCAGCATGGGACTTTGAAAATTTTCAGCCAGGCATCAGACTTAGAAAATAATTATGGCCAGCATGGGACTTTGAAAATTTTTGGCCAAGCGTCAGACTTGGAAAAAATTCTGGCCAGCATGGGACTTTGAAAATTTTCCTGCCAGGAGTCAGACTTAGAAAAAATTCTGGCCAGCATGGGACTTTGAAAAAATTCTGGCCAGCATGGGACTTTGAAAATTTTCGGCCAGGAGTCAGACTTTGAAAAAATTCTGGCCAGCATGGGACTTTGAAAAAATTCTGGCCAGCATGGGACTTTGAAAATTTTCGGCCAGAAGTCAGACTTAGAAAAAATTCTGGCCAGCATGGGACTTTGAAAATTTTCAGCCAGGCGTCAGACTTAGAAAAAATTCTGCCCAGCATGGGACTTTGAAAATTTTCAGCCAGGCATCAGACTTAGAAAAAATTCTGGCCAGCATGGGACTTTGAAAAAATTCTGGCCAGCATGGGACTTAGAAAAAATTCTGGCCAGCATGGGACTTTGAAAATTTTTGGCCAGGAGTCAGACTTAGAAAAAATTCTGGCCAGCATGGGACTTTGAAAAAATTCTGGCCAGCATGGGACTTTGAAAATTTTTGGCCAAGCGTCAGACTTAGCAAAAATTCTGGTCAGCATGGGACTTTGAAAAAATTCTGGCCAGCATGGGACTTAGAAAAAATTCTGGACAGCATGGGACTTAGAAAAAATTCTGGCCTGCATGGGACTTTGAAATATTTCAGGCAGGTGTCAGACTTAGAAAAAATTCTGGCCAGCATGGGACTTTGAAAAAATTCTGGCCAGCATGTGACTTTGAAAAAATTCTGGCCAGCATGGGACTTTGAAAAAATTCTGGCCAGCATGGGACTTTGAAAATTTTCGGCCAGCATGGGACTTAGAAAAAATTCTGGCCAGCATGGGACTTTGAAAAAATTCGGGCCAGCATGGGACTTTGAAAATTTTCGGCCAGGAGTCAGACTTAGAAAAAATTCTGGCCAGCATGGGACTTTGAAAAAATTCTGGCCAGCATGGGACTTTGAAAATTTTCGGCCAGAAGTCAGACTTAGAAAAAATTCTGGCCAGCATGGGACTTTGAAAATTTTCAGCCAGGCGTCAGACTTAGAAAAAAATTCTGCCCAGCATGGGACTTTGAAAATTTTCAGCCAGGCATCAGACTTAGAAAATAATTATGGCCAGCATGGGACTTTGAAAATTTTTGGCCAAGCGTCAGACTTAGAAAAAATTCTGGCCAGCATGGGACTTTGAAAATTTTTGGCCAGGAGTCAGACTTAGAAAAAATTCTGGCCAGCATGGGACTTTGAAATATTTCAGGCAGGCATCAGACTTAGAAAAAATTCTGGCCAGCATGGGACTTAGAAAAAATTCTGGCCAGCATGGGACTTTGAAAATTTTCAGCCAGGCGTCAGACTTAGAAAAAATTCTGGCCAGCATGGGACTTTGTAAATTTTCGGCCAGGCGTCAGACTTAGAAAAAATTCTGGCCTGCTTGGGACTTTGAAATATTTCAGGCAGGCATCAGACTTAGAAAAAATTCTGGCCAGCATGGGACTTAGAAAAAATTCTGGCCAGCATGGGACTTAGAAAAAATTCTGGCCAGCATGGGACTTTGAAAGAATTCTGGCCAGCATGGGACTTTGAAATATTTCAGACAGGAGTCAGACTTAGAAAAAATGCTGGCCAGCATGGGACTTTGAAAAAATTCTGGCCAGCATGGGACTTTGAAAATTTTCCGCCAGGAGTCAGACTTAGAAAAAATTCTGGCCAGCATGGGACTTTGAAAAAATTCTGGCCAGCATGGGACTTTGAAAATTTTCCTGCCAGGAGTCAGACTTAGAAAAAATTCTGGCCAGCATGGGACTTTGAAAAAATTCTGGCCAGCATGGGACTTTGAAAATTTTCGGCCAGGAGTCAGACTTTGAAAAAATTCTGGCCAGCATGGGACTTTGAAAAAATTCTGGCCAGCATGGGACTTTGAAAATTTTCGGCCAGAAGTCAGACTTAGAAAAAATTCTGGCCAGCATGGGACTTTGAAAATTTTCAGCCAGGCGTCAGACTTAGAAAAAATTCTGCCCAGCATGGGACTTTGAAAATTTTCAGCCAGGCATCAGACTTAGAAAAAATTCTGGCCAGCATGGGACTTTGAAAAAATTCTGGCCAGCATGGGACTTAGAAAAAATTCTGGCCAGCATGGGACTTTGAAAATTTTTGGCCAGGAGTCAGACTTAGAAAAAATTCTGGCCAGCATGGGACTTTGAAAAAATTCTGGCCAGCATGGGACTTTGAAAATTTTTGGCCAAGCGTCAGACTTAGCAAAAATTCTGGTCAGCATGGGACTTTGAAAAAATTCTGGCCAGCATGGGACTTAGAAAAAATTCTGGACAGCATGGGACTTAGAAAAAATTCTGGCCTGCATGGGACTTTGAAATATTTCAGGCAGGTGTCAGACTTAGAAAAAATTCTGGCCAGCATGGGACTTTGAAAAAATTCTGGCCAGCATGTGACTTTGAAAAAATTCGGGCCAGCATGGGACTTTGAAAAAATTCTGGCCAGCATGGGACTTTGAAAATTTTCGGCCAGGCGTCAGACTTAGAAAAAATTCTGGCCAGCATGGGACTTTGAAAAAATTCGGGCCAGCATGGGACTTTGAAAATTTTCGGCCAGGAGTCAGACTTAGAAAAAATTCTGGCCAGCATGGGACTTTGAAAAAATTCTGGCCAGCATGGGACTTTGAAAATTTTCGGCCAGAAGTCAGACTTAGAAAAAATTCTGTCCAGCATGGGACTTTGAAAATTTTCAGCCAGGCGTCAGACTTAGAAAAAATTCTGCCCAGCATGGGACTTTGAAAATTTTCAGCCAGGCATCAGACTTAGAAAATAATTATGGCCAGCATGGGACTTTGAAAATTTTTGGCCAAGCGTCAGACTTAGAAAAAATTCTGGCCAGCATGGGACTTTGAAAATTTTTGGCCAGGAGTCAGACTTAGAAAAAATTCTGGCCAGCATGGGACTTTGAAATATTTCAGGCAGGCATCAGACTTAGAAAAAATTCTGGCCAGCATGGGACTTAGAAAAAATTCTGGCCAGCATGGGACTTTGAAAATTTTCAGCCAGGCGTCAGACTTAGAAAAAATTCTGGCCAGCATGGGACTTTGTAAATTTTCGGCCAGGCATCAGACTTAGAAAAAATTCTGGCCTGCTTGGGACTTTGAAATATTTCAGGCAGGCATCAGACTTAGAAAAAATTCTGGCCAGCATGGGACTTAGAAAAAATTCTGGCCAGCATGGGACTTAGAAAAAATTCTGGCCAGCATGGGACTTTGAAAAAATTCTGGCCAGCATGGGACTTTGAAATATTTCAGACAGGAGTCAGACTTAGAAAAAATGCTGGCCAGCATGGGACTTTGAAAAAATTCTGGCCAGCATGGGACTTTGAAAATTTTCGGCCAGGCGTCAGACTTAGAAAAAATTCTGGCCAGCATGGGACTTAGAAAAAATTCTGGCCAGCATGGGACTTTGAAAAAATTCTGTCCAGCATGGGACTTTGAAAATTTTCGGAGAGGCGTCAGAATTAGAAAAAATTCTGTCCAGCATGGGACTTTGAAAATTTTCAGCCAGGAGTCAGACTTAGAAAAAATTCTGGCCAGCATGGGACTTTGAAAATTTTCGGCCAGGCGTCAGACTTTGAAAAAATTCTGGCCAGCATGGGACTTTGAAAATTTTCGGCCAGGAGTCAGACTTAGAAAAAATTCTGGCCTGCGTGGGACTTTGAAATATTTCAGGCAGGCATCAGACTTAGAAAAAATTCTGGCCAGCATGGGACTTAGAAAAAATTCTGGCCAGCATGGGACTTAGAAAAAATTCTGGCCAGCATGGGACTTTGAAAAAATTCTGGCCAGAATGGGACTTTGAAAATTTTCAGCCAGGCATCAGACTTAGAAAAAATTCTGGCCAGCATGGGACTTAGAAAAAATTCTGGCCAGCATGGGACTTTGAAATATTTCAGACAGGAGTCAGACTTAGAAAAAATTCTGGCCAGCATGGGACTTTGTAAATTTTCGGCCAGGCGTCAGACTTAGAAAAAATTCTGGCCAGCATGGGACTTAGAAAAAATTCTGGCCAGCATGGGACTTTGAAATATTTCAGGCAGGCATCAGACTTAGAAAAAATTCTGGCCAGCATGGGACTTAGAAAAAATTCTGGCCAGCATGGGACTTAGAAAAAATTCTGGCCAGCATGGGACTTTGAAAAAATTCTGGCCAGCATGGGACTTTGAAAATTTTCAGCCAGGTGTCAGACTTAGAAAAAATTCGGGCCTGCTTGGGACTTTGAAAATTTTCGGCCAGGCGTCAGACTTAGAAAAAATTCTGGCCAGCATGGGACTTTGAAATTTTTCGGCCAGGCATCAGACTTAGAAAAAATTCTGGCCAGCATGGGACTTTGAAAATTTTCAGGCAGGCATCAGACTTAGAAAAAATTCTGGCCAGCATGGGACTTTGAAAATTTTCGGCCAGGCGTCAGACTTAGAAAAAATTCTGGCCAGCATGGGACTTTGAAAAGATTCGGGCCTGCTTGGGACTTTGAAAATTTTCGGCCAGGCGTCAGAAAAAATTCTGGCCAGCATGGGACTTTGAAAAAATTCTGGCCAGCATGGGACTTTGAAAAAATTCTGGCCAGCATGGGACTTTGAAAATTTTCGGCCAGGCGTCAGACTTAGAAAAAATTCTGGCCAGCATGGGACTTTGAAAAAACTTCTGGCCAACATGGGACTTTGAAAATTTTTGGCCAAGCATCAGACTTAGAAAAAATTCTGGCCAGCATGGGACTTAGAAAAAATTCTGGCCAGCATGGGACTTTGAAAAATTCTGGCCAGGAGTCAGACTTAGAAAAAATTCTGGCCAGCATGGGACTTAGAAAAAATTCTGGCCTGCTTGGGACTTTGAAAATTTTTGGCCAAGCGTCAGACTTAGAAAAAATTCTGGCCAGCATGGGACTTAGAAAATATTCTGACCAGCATGGGACTTTGAAAATTTTCGGCCAGGCGTCAGACTTAGAAAAAAATTCTGGCCAGCATGGGACTTAGAAAAAATTCTGGCCAGCATGGGACTTTGAAAAAATTCTGGCCAGCATGGGACTTTGAAAATTTTCAGCCAGGCGTCAGACTTAGAAAAAATTCTGGCCAGCATGGGACTTTGTAAATTTTCGGCCAGGCGTCAGACTTAGAAAAAATTCTGGCCTGCTTGGGACTTTGAAATATTTCAGGCAGGCATCAGACTTAGAAAAAATTCTGGCCAGCATGGGACTTTGAAAAAATTCTGGCCAGCATGGGACTTTGAAAATTTTCAGCCAGGTGTCAGACTTAGAAAAAATTCTGGCCAGCATGGGACTTTGAAAAAATTCTGGCCAGCATGGGACTTTGAAAATTTTCGGCCAGGCGTCAGACTTAGAAAAAATTCTGTCCAGCATGGGACTTTGAAAATTTTCAGCCAGGAGTCAGACTTAGAAAAAATTCTGGCCAGCATGGGACTTTGAAAAAATTCGGGCCTGCTTGGGACTTTGAAAATTTTCGGCCAGGCGTCAGACTTAGAAAAAATTCTGGCCAGCATGGGACTTTGAAATTTTTCGGCCAGGCATCAGATTTAGAAAAAATTCTGGCCAGCATGGGACTTTGAAAATTTTCGGCCAGGCGTCAGACTTAGAAAAAATTCTGGCCAGCATGGGACTTTGAAAAAACTTCTGGCCAGGAGTCAGACTTAGAAAAAATTCTGGCCAGCAAGGGACTTTGAAAAAATTCGGGCCTGCTTGGGACTTTGAAAATTTTCGGCCAGGCGTCAGACTTAGAAAAAATTCTGGCCAGCATGGGACTTTGAAAAATTCTGGCCAGGAGTCAGACTTAGAAAAAATTCTGGCCAGCATGGGACTTTGAACATTTTCGGCCAGGAGTCAGACTTAGAAAAAATTCTGGCCTGCATGGGACTTTGAAAATTTTTGGCCAAGCGTCAGACTTACAAAACATTCTGGCCAGCATGGGACTTTGAAAAAATTCTGGCCAGCATGGGACTTTGAAAATTTTCGGCCAAGCGTCAGACTTAGAAAAAATTCTGGCCAGCATGGGACTTTGAAAAAATTCTGGCCAGCATGGGACTTTGTAAATTTTCGGCCAGGCGTCAGACTTAGAAAAAATTCTGGCCAGCATGGGACTTTGAAAAAATTCTGGCCAGCATGGGACTTTAAAAATTTTCAGCCAGGCATCAGACTTAGAAAAAATTCTGGCCAGCATGGGTCTTTGAAAAAATTCTGTCCAGCATGGGACTTTGAAAATTTTCAGCCAGGCATCAGACTTAGAAAAAATTCTGGCCAGCATGGGACTTTGAAATATTTCAGACAGGAGTCAGACTTAGAAAAAATGCTGGCCAGCATGGGACTTTGAAAAAATTCTGGCCAGCATGGGACTTTGAAAATTTTCGGCCAGGCGTCAGACTTAGAAAAAATTCTGTCCAGCATGGGACTTTGAAAATTTTCAGCCAGGAGTCAGACTTAGAAAAAATTCTGGCCAGCATGGGACTTTGAAAAAATTCGGGCCTGCTTGGGACTTTGAAAATTTTCGGCCAGGCGTCAGACTTAGAAAAAATTCTGGCCAGCATGGGACTTTGAAATTTTTCGGCCAGGCATCAGATTTAGAAAAAATTCTGGCCAGCATGGGACTTTGAAAATTTTCGGCCAGGCGTCAGACTTAGAAAAAATTCTGGCCAGCATGGGACTTTGAAAAAACTTCTGGCCAGGAGTCAGACTTAGAAAAAATTCTGGCCAGCATGGGACTTTGAAAAAATTCGGGCCTGCTTGGGACTTTGAAAATTTTCGGCCAGGCGTCAGACTTAGAAAAAATTCTGGCCAGCATGGGACTTTGAAAAATTCTGGCCAGGAGTCAGACTTAGAAAAAATTCTGGCCAGCATGGGACTTTGAACATTTTCGGCCAGGAGTCAGACTTAGAAAAAATTCTGGCCTGCATGGGACTTTGAAAATTTTTGGCCAAGCGTCAGACTTACAAAACATTCTGGCCAGCATGGGACTTTGAAAAAATTCTGGCCAGCATGGGACTTTGAAAATTTTCGGCCAAGCGTCAGACTTAGAAAAAATTCTGGCCAGCATGGGACTTTGAAAAAATTCTGGCCAGCATGGGACTTTGTAAATTTTCGGCCAGGCGTCAGACTTAGAAAAAATTCTGGCCAGCATGGGACTTTGAAAAAATTCTGGCCAGCATGGGACTTTAAAAATTTTCAGCCAGGCATCAGACTTAGAAAAAATTCTGGCCAGCATGGGTCTTTGAAAAAATTCTGTCCAGCATGGGACTTTGAAAATTTTCAGCCAGGCATCAGACTTAGAAAAAATTCTGGCCAGCATGGGACTTTGAAATATTTCAGACAGGAGTCAGACTTAGAAAAAATGCTGGCCAGCATGGGACTTTGAAAAAATTCTGGCCAGCATGGGACTTTGAAAATTTTCGGCCAGGCGTCAGACTTAGAAAAAATTCTGGCCAGCATGGGACTTAGAAAAAATTCTGGCCAGCATGGGACTTTGAAAAAATTCTGTCCAGCATGGGACTTTGAAAATTTTCGGAGAGGCGTCAGAATTAGAAAAAATTCTGTCCAGCATGGGACTTTGAAAATTTTCAGCCAGGAGTCAGACTTAGAAAAAATTCTGGCCAGCATGGGACTTTGAAAATTTTCGGCCAGGCGTCAGACTTTGAAAAAATTCTGGCCAGCATGGGACTTTGAAAATTTTCGGCCAGGAGTCAGACTTAGAAAAAATTCTGGCCTGCGTGGGACTTTGAAATATTTCAGGCAGGCATCAGACTTAGAAAAAATTCTGGCCAGCATGGGACTTAGAAAAAATTCTGGCCAGCATGGGACTTAGAAAAAATTCTGGCCAGCATGGGACTTTGAAAAAATTCTGGCCAGAATGGGACTTTGAAAATTTTCAGCCAGGCATCAGACTTAGAAAAAATTCTGGCCAGCATGGGACTTAGAAAAAATTCTGGCCAGCATGGGACTTTGAAATATTTCAGACAGGAGTCAGACTTAGAAAAAATTCTGGCCAGCATGGGACTTTGTAAATTTTCGGCCAGGCGTCAGACTTAGAAAAAATTCTGGCCAGCATGGGACTTAGAAAAAATTCTGGCCAGCATGGGACTTTGAAATATTTCAGGCAGGCATCAGACTTAGAAAAAATTCTGGCCAGCATGGGACTTAGAAAAAATTCTGGCCAGCATGGGACTTAGAAAAAATTCTGGCCAGCATGGGACTTTGAAAAAATTCTGGCCAGCATGGGACTTTGAAAATTTTCAGCCAGGTGTCAGACTTAGAAAAAATTCGGGCCTGCTTGGGACTTTGAAAATTTTCGGCCAGGCGTCAGACTTAGAAAAAATTCTGGCCAGCATGGGACTTTGAAATTTTTCGGCCAGGCATCAGACTTAGAAAAAATTCTGGCCAGCATGGGACTTTGAAAATTTTCAGGCAGGCATCAGACTTAGAAAAAATTCTGGCCAGCATGGGACTTTGAAAATTTTCGGCCAGGCGTCAGACTTAGAAAAAATTCTGGCCAGCATGGGACTTTGAAAAGATTCGGGCCTGCTTGGGACTTTGAAAATTTTCGGCCAGGCGTCAGAAAAAATTCTGGCCAGCATGGGACTTTGAAAAAATTCTGGCCAGCATGGGACTTTGAAAAAATTCTGGCCAGCATGGGACTTTGAAAATTTTCGGCCAGGCGTCAGACTTAGAAAAAATTCTGGCCAGCATGGGACTTTGAAAAAACTTCTGGCCAACATGGGACTTTGAAAATTTTTGGCCAAGCATCAGACTTAGAAAAAATTCTGGCCAGCATGGGACTTAGAAAAAATTCTGGCCAGCATGGGACTTTGAAAAATTCTGGCCAGGAGTCAGACTTAGAAAAAATTCTGGCCAGCATGGGACTTAGAAAAAATTCTGGCCTGCTTGGGACTTTGAAAATTTTTGGCCAAGCGTCAGACTTAGAAAAAATTCTGGCCAGCATGGGACTTAGAAAATATTCTGACCAGCATGGGACTTTGAAAATTTTCGGCCAGGCGTCAGACTTAGAAAAAAATTCTGGCCAGCATGGGACTTAGAAAAAATTCTGGCCAGCATGGGACTTTGAAAAAATTCTGGCCAGCATGGGACTTTGAAAATTTTCAGCCAGGCGTCAGACTTAGAAAAAATTCTGGCCAGCATGGGACTTTGTAAATTTTCGGCCAGGCGTCAGACTTAGAAAAAATTCTGGCCTGCTTGGGACTTTGAAATATTTCAGGCAGGCATCAGACTTAGAAAAAATTCTGGCCAGCATGGGACTTTGAAAAAATTCTGGCCAGCATGGGACTTTGAAAATTTTCAGCCAGGTGTCAGACTTAGAAAAAATTCTGGCCAGCATGGGACTTTGAAAAAATTCTGGCCAGCATGGGACTTTGAAAATTTTCGGCCAGGCGTCAGACTTAGAAAAAATTCTGTCCAGCATGGGACTTTGAAAATTTTCAGCCAGGAGTCAGACTTAGAAAAAATTCTGGCCAGCATGGGACTTTGAAAAAATTCGGGCCTGCTTGGGACTTTGAAAATTTTCGGCCAGGCGTCAGACTTAGAAAAAATTCTGGCCAGCATGGGACTTTGAAATTTTTCGGCCAGGCATCAGATTTAGAAAAAATTCTGGCCAGCATGGGACTTTGAAAATTTTCGGCCAGGCGTCAGACTTAGAAAAAATTCTGGCCAGCATGGGACTTTGAAAAAACTTCTGGCCAGGAGTCAGACTTAGAAAAAATTCTGGCCAGCATGGGACTTTGAAAAAATTCGGGCCTGCTTGGGACTTTGAAAATTTTCGGCCAGGCGTCAGACTTAGAAAAAATTCTGGCCAGCATGGGACTTTGAAAAATTCTGGCCAGGAGTCAGACTTAGAAAAAATTCTGGCCAGCATGGGACTTTGAACATTTTCGGCCAGGAGTCAGACTTAGAAAAAATTCTGGCCTGCATGGGACTTTGAAAATTTTTGGCCAAGCGTCAGACTTACAAAACATTCTGGCCAGCATGGGACTTTGAAAAAATTCTGGCCAGCATGGGACTTTGAAAATTTTCGGCCAAGCGTCAGACTTAGAAAAAATTCTGGCCAGCATGGGACTTTGAAAAAATTCTGGCCAGCATGGGACTTTGTAAATTTTCGGCCAGGCGTCAGACTTAGAAAAAATTCTGGCCAGCATGGGACTTTGAAAAAATTCTGGCCAGCATGGGACTTTAAAAATTTTCAGCCAGGCATCAGACTTAGAAAAAATTCTGGCCAGCATGGGTCTTTGAAAAAATTCTGTCCAGCATGGGACTTTGAAAATTTTCAGCCAGGCATCAGACTTAGAAAAAATTCTGGCCAGCATGGGACTTTGAAAATTTTCGGCCAAGAGTCAGACTTAAAAAAAATTCTGGCCAGCATGGGACTTTGAAAAAATTTGGGCCTGCTTGGGACTTTGAAAATTTTCGGCCAGGCGTCAGACTTAGAAAAAATTCTGGCCAGCATGGGACTTTGAAAAAATTCTGGCCAGCATGGGACTTTGAACATTTTCGGCCAGGAGTCAGACTTAGAAAAAATTCTGGCCTGCATGGGACTTTGAACATTTTTGGCCAAGCGTCAGACTTAGAAAACATTCTGGCCAGCATGGGACTTTGAAAAAATTCTGGCCAGCATGGGACTTTGAAAATTTTCGGCCAAGCGTCAGACTTAGAAAAAATTCTGGCCAGCATGGGACTTTGAAAAAATTCTGGCCAGCATGGGACTTTGAAAATTTTCAGCCAGGCATCAGACTTAGAAAAAATTCTGGCCAGCATGGGTCTTTGAAAAAATTCTGGCCAGCATGGGACTTAGAAAAAATTCTGGCCAGCATGGGACTTTGTAAATTTTCGGCCAGGCGTCAGACTTAGAAAAAATTCTGGCCAGCATGGGACTTTGAAAATTTTCAGCCAGGCATCAGACTTAGAAAAAATTCTGGCCAGCATGGGACTTTGAAAATTTTCAGCCAGGCATCAGACTTAGAAAAAATTCTGGCCAGCATGGGACTTTGTAAATTTTCGGCCAGGCGTCAGACTTAGAAAAAATTCTGGCCAGCATGGGACTTTGAAAAAATTCTGGACAGCATGGGACTTTGAAAATTTTCAGCCAGGCGTCAGACTTAGAAAAAATTCTGGCCAGCATGGGACTTTGAAAAAATTCTGGACAGCATGGGAGTTTGAAAATTTTCAGCCAGGCGTCAGACTTAGAAAAAGTTCTGGCTAGCATGGGACTTTGAAAATTTTCGGCCAGGCGTCAGACTTAGAAAAAATTCTGGCCAGCATGGGACTTTGAAAATTTTCCGCCAGGAGTCAGACTTAGAAAAAATTCTGGCCAGCATGGGACTTTGAAAAAATTCTGGCCAGCATGGGACTTTGAAAATTTTCCTGCCAGGAGTCAGACTTAGAAAAAATTCTGGCCAGCATGGGACTTTGAAAAAATTCTGGCCAGCATGGGACTTTGAAAATTTTCGGCCAGGAGTCAGACTTAGAAAAAATTCTGGCCAGCATGGGACTTTGAAAAAATTCTGGCCAGCATGGGACTTTGAAAATTTTCGGCCAGAAGTCAGACTTAGAAAAAATTCTGGCCAGCATGGGACTTTGAAAATTTTCAGCCAGGCGTCAGACTTAGAAAAAATTCTGCCCAGCATGGGACTTTGAAATTTTTCAGCCAGGCATCAGACTTAGAAAAAATTCTGGCCAGCATGGGACTTTGAAAATTTTCGGACAGGCGTTGGACTTTGACAATTTTCGGGCCTGGTGACCCAGGCTATTGAAATGAATGGTGTGGGACTTTGAAATATTTCGGGCAGGCGTCAGACTTTGAAAAAATCTGACAACCAGGCCAGAGAGCAGGCCGTCTGCCCAAGGAGGCCGCCCCAACCCTCCTCTTTGTCGGACATAAGTCTGGTGAGCCTCCCTTGTTCGGCCCTGGAGGTGCCTCGTCTGAAATTGCTCCCTTCTGAAATCGTGACAACTCCATTTTGCGGTTTGGGTGGAAAGGCCCCCAGATAGGGAACCGGGTGCCCTATCTGCAGCGCCTCCCGATGGTGGCCGGCGGTACTGCAACCCTTTTAACCCAGGCTATTGAAAAGATTGGTGTGGAACTTTGAAAATTTTTGGAGAGGCGTCAGACTTAGAAAAAATTCTGGCCAGCATGGGACTTTGAAAATTTTCGGCCAGGCGTCAGACTTAGAAAAAATTCTGGCCAGCATGGGACTTTGAAAATTTTCCGCCAGGAGTCAGACTTAGAAAAAATTCTGGCCAGCATGGGACTTTGAAAAAATTCTGGCCAGCATGGGACTTTGAAAATTTTCCTGCCAGGAGTCAGACTTAGAAAAAATTCTGGCCAGCATGGGACTTTGAAAAAATTCTGGCCAGCATGGGACTTTGAAAATTTTCGGCCAGGAGTCAGACTTTGAAAAAATTCTGGCCAGCATGGGACTTTGAAAAAATTCTGGCCAGCATGGGACTTTGAAAATTTTCGGCCAGAAGTCAGACTTAGAAAAAATTCTGGCCAGCATGGGACTTTGAAAATTTTCAGCCAGGCGTCAGACTTAGAAAAAATTCTGCCCAGCATGGGACTTTGAAAATTTTCAGCCAGGCATCAGACTTAGAAAAAATTCTGGCCAGCATGGGACTTTGAAAAAATTCTGGCCAGCATGGGACTTTGAAAATTTTTGGCCAGGAGTCAGACTTAGAAAAAATTCTGGCCAGCATGGGACTTTGAAAAAATTCTGGCCAGCATGGGACTTTGAAAATTTTTGGCCAAGCGTCAGACTTAGCAAAAATTCTGGTCAGCATGGGACTTTGAAAAAATTCTGGCCAGCATGGGACTTAGAAAAAATTCTGGACAGCATGGGACTTAGAAAAAATTCTGGCCTGCATGGGACTTTGAAATATTTCAGGCAGGTGTCAGACTTAGAAAAAATTCTGGCCAGCATGGGACTTTGAAAAAATTCTGGCCAGCATGTGACTTTGAAAAAATTCGGGCCAGCATGGGACTTTGAAAAAATTCTGGCCAGCATGGGACTTTGAAAATTTTCGGCCAGGCGTCAGACTTAGAAAAAATTCTGGCCAGCATGGGACTTTGAAAATATTCGGGCCAGCATGGGACTTTGAAAATTTTCGGCCAGGAGTCAGACTTGGAAAAAATTCTGGCCAGCATGGGACTTTGAAAAAATTCTGGCCAGCATGGGACTTTGAAAATTTTCGGCCAGAAGTCAGACTTAGAAAAAATTCTGGCCAGCATGGGACTTTGAAAATTTTCAGCCAGGCGTCAGACTTAGAAAAAATTCTGCCCAGCATGGGACTTTGAAAATTTTCAGCCAGGCATCAGACTTAGAAAATAATTATGGCCAGCATGGGACTTTGAAAATTTTTGGCCAAGCGTCAGACTTGGAAAAAATTCTGGCCAGCATGGGACTTTGAAAATTTTCCTGCCAGGAGTCAGACTTAGAAAAAATTCTGGCCAGCATGGGACTTTGAAAAAATTCTGGCCAGCATGGGACTTTGAAAATTTTCGGCCAGGAGTCAGACTTTGAAAAAATTCTGGCCAGCATGGGACTTTGAAAAAATTCTGGCCAGCATGGGACTTTGAAAATTTTCGGCCAGAAGTCAGACTTAGAAAAAATTCTGGCCAGCATGGGACTTTGAAAATTTTCAGCCAGGCGTCAGACTTAGAAAAAATTCTGCCCAGCATGGGACTTTGAAAATTTTCAGCCAGGCATCAGACTTAGAAAAAATTCTGGCCAGCATGGGACTTTGAAAAAATTCTGGCCAGCATGGGACTTAGAAAAAATTCTGGCCAGCATGGGACTTTGAAAATTTTTGGCCAGGAGTCAGACTTAGAAAAAATTCTGGCCAGCATGGGACTTTGAAAAAATTCTGGCCAGCATGGGACTTTGAAAATTTTTGGCCAAGCGTCAGACTTAGCAAAAATTCTGGTCAGCATGGGACTTTGAAAAAATTCTGGCCAGCATGGGACTTAGAAAAAATTCTGGACAGCATGGGACTTAGAAAAAATTCTGGCCTGCATGGGACTTTGAAATATTTCAGGCAGGTGTCAGACTTAGAAAAAATTCTGGCCAGCATGGGACTTTGAAAAAATTCTGGCCAGCATGTGACTTTGAAAAAATTCTGGCCAGCATGGGACTTTGAAAAAATTCTGGCCAGCATGGGACTTTGAAAATTTTCGGCCAGCATGGGACTTAGAAAAAATTCTGGCCAGCATGGGACTTTGAAAAAATTCGGGCCAGCATGGGACTTTGAAAATTTTCGGCCAGGAGTCAGACTTAGAAAAAATTCTGGCCAGCATGGGACTTTGAAAAAATTCTGGCCAGCATGGGACTTTGAAAATTTTCGGCCAGAAGTCAGACTTAGAAAAAATTCTGGCCAGCATGGGACTTTGAAAATTTTCAGCCAGGCGTCAGACTTAGAAAAAATTCTGCCCAGCATGGGACTTTGAAAATTTTCAGCCAGGCATCAGACTTAGAAAATAATTATGGCCAGCATGGGACTTTGAAAATTTTTGGCCAAGCGTCAGACTTAGAAAAAATTCTGGCCAGCATGGGACTTTGAAAATTTTTGGCCAGGAGTCAGACTTAGAAAAAATTCTGGCCAGCATGGGACTTTGAAATATTTCAGGCAGGCATCAGACTTAGAAAAAATTCTGGCCAGCATGGGACTTAGAAAAAATTCTGGCCAGCATGGGACTTTGAAAATTTTCAGCCAGGCGTCAGACTTAGAAAAAATTCTGGCCAGCATGGGACTTTGTAAATTTTCGGCCAGGCGTCAGACTTAGAAAAAATTCTGGCCTGCTTGGGACTTTGAAATATTTCAGGCAGGCATCAGACTTAGAAAAAATTCTGGCCAGCATGGGACTTAGAAAAAATTCTGGCCAGCATGGGACTTAGAAAAAATTCTGGCCAGCATGGGACTTTGAAAGAATTCTGGCCAGCATGGGACTTTGAAATATTTCAGACAGGAGTCAGACTTAGAAAAAATGCTGGCCAGCATGGGACTTTGAAAAAATTCTGGCCAGCATGGGACTTTGAAAATTTTCCGCCAGGAGTCAGACTTAGAAAAAATTCTGGCCAGCATGGGACTTTGAAAAAATTCTGGCCAGCATGGGACTTTGAAAATTTTCCTGCCAGGAGTCAGACTTAGAAAAAATTCTGGCCAGCATGGGACTTTGAAAAAATTCTGGCCAGCATGGGACTTTGAAAATTTTCGGCCAGGAGTCAGACTTTGAAAAAATTCTGGCCAGCATGGGACTTTGAAAAAATTCTGGCCAGCATGGGACTTTGAAAATTTTCGGCCAGAAGTCAGACTTAGAAAAAATTCTGGCCAGCATGGGACTTTGAAAATTTTCAGCCAGGCGTCAGACTTAGAAAAAATTCTGCCCAGCATGGGACTTTGAAAATTTTCAGCCAGGCATCAGACTTAGAAAAAATTCTGGCCAGCATGGGACTTTGAAAAAATTCTGGCCAGCATGGGACTTTGAAAATTTTCGGCCAGGCGTCAGACTTAGAAAAAATTCTGGCCAGCATGGGACTTTGAAAAGATTCGGGCCTGCTTGGGACTTTGAAAATTTTCGGCCAGGCGTCAGAAAAAATTCTGGCCAGCATGGGACTTTGAAAAAATTCTGGCCAGCATGGGACTTTGAAAAAATTCTGGCCAGCATGGGACTTTGAAAATTTTCGGCCAGGCGTCAGACTTAGAAAAAATTCTGGCCAGCATGGGACTTTGAAAAAACTTCTGGCCAACATGGGACTTTGAAAATTTTTGGCCAAGCATCAGACTTAGAAAAAATTCTGGCCAGCATGGGACTTAGAAAAAATTCTGGCCAGCATGGGACTTTGAAAAATTCTGGCCAGGAGTCAGACTTAGAAAAAATTCTGGCCAGCATGGGACTTAGAAAAAATTCTGGCCTGCTTGGGACTTTGAAAATTTTTGGCCAAGCGTCAGACTTAGAAAAAATTCTGGCCAGCATGGGACTTAGAAAATATTCTGACCAGCATGGGACTTTGAAAATTTTCGGCCAGGCGTCAGACTTAGAAAAAAATTCTGGCCAGCATGGGACTTAGAAAAAATTCTGGCCAGCATGGGACTTTGAAAAAATTCTGGCCAGCATGGGACTTTGAAAATTTTCAGCCAGGCGTCAGACTTAGAAAAAATTCTGGCCAGCATGGGACTTTGTAAATTTTCGGCCAGGCGTCAGACTTAGAAAAAATTCTGGCCTGCTTGGGACTTTGAAATATTTCAGGCAGGCATCAGACTTAGAAAAAATTCTGGCCAGCATGGGACTTTGAAAAAATTCTGGCCAGCATGGGACTTTGAAAATTTTCAGCCAGGTGTCAGACTTAGAAAAAATTCTGGCCAGCATGGGACTTTGAAAAAATTCTGGCCAGCATGGGACTTTGAAAATTTTCGGCCAGGCGTCAGACTTAGAAAAAATTCTGTCCAGCATGGGACTTTGAAAATTTTCAGCCAGGAGTCAGACTTAGAAAAAATTCTGGCCAGCATGGGACTTTGAAAAAATTCGGGCCTGCTTGGGACTTTGAAAATTTTCGGCCAGGCGTCAGACTTAGAAAAAATTCTGGCCAGCATGGGACTTTGAAATTTTTCGGCCAGGCATCAGATTTAGAAAAAATTCTGGCCAGCATGGGACTTTGAAAATTTTCGGCCAGGCGTCAGACTTAGAAAAATTCTGCCAGCATGGACTTTGAAAAACTTCTGGCCAGGAGTCAGACTTAGAAAAAATTCTGGCCAGCATGGGACTTTGAAAAAATTCGGGCCTGGGACTTTGAAAAATTTCGGCCAGGCGTCAGACTTAGAAAAAATTCTGGCCAGCATGGGACTTTGAAAAATTCTGGCCAGAGTCAGGACTTAGAAAAAATTCTGGCCCTTGAACATTCGGCCAGAGTCAGACTTAGAAAAATTCTGGCCAGCATGGGACTTTGAAAATTTTCTGGCCAAGCGTCAGACTTGAAAAATTCTGGCCAGCATGGGACTTTGAAATTTTGGCCAAGCGTCAGACTTACAAAAATTCTGGCCAGCATGGGACTTTGAAAAAATTCTGGCCAGCATGGGACTTTGAAAAATTTCTGGCCAGCAGTCAGGACTTAGAAAAAATTCTGGCCAGCATGGGACTTTGAAAAATTCTGGCCAGCATGGGACTTAGAAAAAATTCTGGCCAGCATGGGACTTTGAAAAATTTCAGCCAGGCATCAGGACTTAGAAAAATTTCAGGCCAGCATGGTCGACTTAGAAAAAATTCTGGCCAGCATGGGACTTTGAAAATTCTTCAATTCCAGGCATCAGACTTAGAAAAAATTCTGGCCAGCATGGGACTTTGAAAATTTTCGGCCAAGAGTCAGACTTAAAAAAAATTCTGGCCAGCATGGGACTTTGAAAAAATTTGGGCCTGCTTGGGACTTTGAACATTTTCGGCCAGGAGTCAGACTTAGAAAAAATTCTGGCCTGCATGGGACTTTGAACATTTTTGGCCAAGCGTCAGACTTAGAAAACATTCTGGCCAGCAGGGACTTTGAACAAATTCTGGCCAGCATGGACTTTGAAAATTTTCGGCCAAGCGTCAGACTTAGAAAAATTCTGGCCAGCATGGGACTTTGAAAAAATTCTGGCCAGCATGGGACTTTGAAAATTTTCAGCCAGGCATCAGACTTAGAAAAAATTCTGGCCAGCATGGGTCTTTGAAAAAATTCTGGCCAGCATGGGACTTAGAAAAAATTCTGGCCAGCATGGGACTTTGTAAATTTTCGGCCAGGCGTCAGACTTAGAAAAAATTCTGGCCAGCATGGGACTTTGAAAATTTTCAGCCAGGCATCAGACTTAGAAAAAATTCTGGCCAGCATGGGACTTTGAAAATTTTCAGCCAGGCATCAGACTTAGAAAAAATTCTGGCCAGCATGGGACTTTGTAAATTTTCGGCCAGGCGTCAGACTTAGAAAAAATTCTGGCCAGCATGGGACTTTGAAAAAATTCTGGACAGCATGGGACTTTGAAAATTTTCAGCCAGGCGTCAGACTTAGAAAAAATTCTGGCCAGCATGGGACTTTGAAAAAATTCTGGACAGCATGGGAGTTTGAAAATTTTCAGCCAGGCGTCAGACTTAGAAAAAGTTCTGGCTAGCATGGGACTTTGAAAATTTTCGGCCAGGCGTCAGACTTAGAAAAAATTCTGGCCAGCATGGGACTTTGAAAATTTTCCGCCAGGAGTCAGACTTAGAAAAAATTCTGGCCAGCATGGGACTTTGAAAAAATTCTGGCCAGCATGGGACTTTGAAAATTTTCCTGCCAGGAGTCAGACTTAGAAAAAATTCTGGCCAGCATGGGACTTTGAAAAAATTCTGGCCAGCATGGGACTTTGAAAATTTTCGGCCAGGAGTCAGACTTAGAAAAAATTCTGGCCAGCATGGGACTTTGAAAAAATTCTGGCCAGCATGGGACTTTGAAAATTTTCGGCCAGAAGTCAGACTTAGAAAAAATTCTGGCCAGCATGGGACTTTGAAAATTTTCAGCCAGGCGTCAGACTTAGAAAAAATTCTGCCCAGCATGGGACTTTGAAATTTTTCAGCCAGGCATCAGACTTAGAAAAAATTCTGGCCAGCATGGGACTTTGAAAATTTTCGGACAGGCGTTGGACTTTGACAATTTTCGGGCCTGGTGACCCAGGCTATTGAAATGAATGGTGTGGGACTTTGAAATATTTCGGGCAGGCGTCAGACTTTGAAAAAATCTGACAACCAGGCCAGAGAGCAGGCCGTCTGCCCAAGGAGGCCGCCCCAACCCTCCTCTTTGTCGGACATAAGTCTGGTGAGCCTCCCTTGTTCGGCCCTGGAGGTGCCTCGTCTGAAATTGCTCCCTTCTGAAATCGTGACAACTCCATTTTGCGGTTTGGGTGGAAAGGCCCCCAGATAGGGAACCGGGTGCCCTATCTGCAGCGCCTCCCGATGGTGGCCGGCGGTACTGCAACCCTTTTAACCCAGGCTATTGAAAAGATTGGTGTGGAACTTTGAAAATTTTTGGAGAGGCGTCAGACTTAGAAAAAATTCTGGCCAGCATGGGACTTTGAAAATTTTAGCATGGGACTTTGAAAATTTTCGGCCAGGCGTCAGACTTAGAAAAAATTCTGGCCAGCATGGGACTTTGAAAATTTTCCGCCAGGAGTCAGACTTAGAAAAAATTCTGGCCAGCATGGGACTTTGAAAAAATTCTGGCCAGCATGGGACTTTGAAAATTTTCCTGCCAGGAGTCAGACTTAGAAAAAATTCTGGCCAGCATGGGACTTTGAAAAAATTCTGGCCAGCATGGGACTTTGAAAATTTTCGGCCAGGAGTCAGACTTTGAAAAAATTCTGGCCAGCATGGGACTTTGAAAAAATTCTGGCCAGCATGGGACTTTGAAAATTTTCGGCCAGAAGTCAGACTTAGAAAAAATTCTGGCCAGCATGGGACTTTGAAAATTTTCAGCCAGGCGTCAGACTTAGAAAAAATTCTGCCCAGCATGGGACTTTGAAAATTTTCAGCCAGGCATCAGACTTAGAAAAAATTCTGGCCAGCATGGGACTTTGAAAAAATTCTGGCCAGCATGGGACTTTGAAAATTTTTGGCCAGGAGTCAGACTTAGAAAAAATTCTGGCCAGCATGGGACTTTGAAAAAATTCTGGCCAGCATGGGACTTTGAAAATTTTTGGCCAAGCGTCAGACTTAGCAAAAATTCTGGTCAGCATGGGACTTTGAAAAAATTCTGGCCAGCATGGGACTTAGAAAAAATTCTGGACAGCATGGGACTTAGAAAAAATTCTGGCCTGCATGGGACTTTGAAATATTTCAGGCAGGTGTCAGACTTAGAAAAAATTCTGGCCAGCATGGGACTTTGAAAAAATTCTGGCCAGCATGTGACTTTGAAAAAATTCGGGCCAGCATGGGACTTTGAAAAAATTCTGGCCAGCATGGGACTTTGAAAATTTTCGGCCAGGCGTCAGACTTAGAAAAAATTCTGGCCTGCTTGGGACTTTGAAATATTTCAGGCAGGCATCAGACTTAGAAAAAATTCTGGCCAGCATGGGACTTTGAAAAAATTCTGGCCAGCATGGGACTTTGAAAATTTTCAGCCAGGTGTCAGACTTAGAAAAAATTCTGGCCAGCATGGGACTTTGAAAAAATTCTGGCCAGCATGGGACTTTGAAAATTTTCGGCCAGGCGTCAGACTTAGAAAAAATTCTGTCCAGCATGGGACTTTGAAAATTTTCAGCCAGGAGTCAGACTTAGAAAAAATTCTGGCCAGCATGGGACTTTGAAAAAATTCGGGCCTGCTTGGGACTTTGAAAATTTTCGGCCAGGCGTCAGACTTAGAAAAAATTCTGGCCAGCATGGGACTTTGAAATTTTTCGGCCAGGCATCAGATTTAGAAAAAATTCTGGCCAGCATGGGACTTTGAAAATTTTCGGCCAGGCGTCAGACTTAGAAAAAATTCTGGCCAGCATGGGACTTTGAAAAAACTTCTGGCCAGGAGTCAGACTTAGAAAAAATTCTGGCCAGCATGGGACTTTGAAAAAATTCGGGCCTGCTTGGGACTTTGAAAATTTTCGGCCAGGCGTCAGACTTAGAAAAAATTCTGGCCAGCATGGGACTTTGAAAAATTCTGGCCAGGAGTCAGACTTAGAAAAAATTCTGGCCAGCATGGGACTTTGAACATTTTCGGCCAGGAGTCAGACTTAGAAAAAATTCTGGCCTGCATGGGACTTTGAAAATTTTTGGCCAAGCGTCAGACTTACAAAACATTCTGGCCAGCATGGGACTTTGAAAAAATTCTGGCCAGCATGGGACTTTGAAAATTTTCGGCCAAGCGTCAGACTTAGAAAAAATTCTGGCCAGCATGGGACTTTGAAAAAATTCTGGCCAGCATGGGACTTTGTAAATTTTCGGCCAGGCGTCAGACTTAGAAAAAATTCTGGCCAGCATGGGACTTTGAAAAAATTCTGGCCAGCATGGGACTTTAAAAATTTTCAGCCAGGCATCAGACTTAGAAAAAATTCTGGCCAGCATGGGTCTTTGAAAAAATTCTGTCCAGCATGGGACTTTGAAAATTTTCAGCCAGGCATCAGACTTAGAAAAAATTCTGGCCAGCATGGGACTTTGAAAATTTTCGGCCAAGAGTCAGACTTAAAAAAAATTCTGGCCAGCATGGGACTTTGAAAAAATTTGGGCCTGCTTGGGACTTTGAACATTTTCGGCCAGGAGTCAGACTTAGAAAAAATTCTGGCCTGCATGGGACTTTGAACATTTTTGGCCAAGCGTCAGACTTAGAAAACATTCTGGCCAGCATGGGACTTTGAAAAAATTCTGGCCAGCATGGGACTTTGAAAATTTTCGGCCAAGCGTCAGACTTAGAAAAAATTCTGGCCAGCATGGGACTTTGAAAAAATTCTGGCCAGCATGGGACTTTGAAAATTTTCAGCCAGGCATCAGACTTAGAAAAAATTCTGGCCAGCATGGGTCTTTGAAAAAATTCTGGCCAGCATGGGACTTAGAAAAAATTCTGGCCAGCATGGGACTTTGTAAATTTTCGGCCAGGCGTCAGACTTAGAAAAAATTCTGGCCAGCATGGGACTTTGAAAATTTTCAGCCAGGCATCAGACTTAGAAAAAATTCTGGCCAGCATGGGACTTTGAAAATTTTCAGCCAGGCATCAGACTTAGAAAAAATTCTGGCCAGCATGGGACTTTGTAAATTTTCGGCCAGGCGTCAGACTTAGAAAAAATTCTGGCCAGCATGGGACTTTGAAAAAATTCTGGACAGCATGGGACTTTGAAAATTTTCAGCCAGGCGTCAGACTTAGAAAAAATTCTGGCCAGCATGGGACTTTGAAAAAATTCTGGACAGCATGGGAGTTTGAAAATTTTCAGCCAGGCGTCAGACTTAGAAAAAGTTCTGGCTAGCATGGGACTTTGAAAATTTTCGGCCAGGCGTCAGACTTAGAAAAAATTCTGGCCAGCATGGGACTTTGAAAATTTTCCGCCAGGAGTCAGACTTAGAAAAAATTCTGGCCAGCATGGGACTTTGAAAAAATTCTGGCCAGCATGGGACTTTGAAAATTTTCCTGCCAGGAGTCAGACTTAGAAAAAATTCTGGCCAGCATGGGACTTTGAAAAAATTCTGGCCAGCATGGGACTTTGAAAATTTTCGGCCAGGAGTCAGACTTAGAAAAAATTCTGGCCAGCATGGGACTTTGAAAAAATTCTGGCCAGCATGGGACTTTGAAAATTTTCGGCCAGAAGTCAGACTTAGAAAAAATTCTGGCCAGCATGGGACTTTGAAAATTTTCAGCCAGGCGTCAGACTTAGAAAAAATTCTGCCCAGCATGGGACTTTGAAATTTTTCAGCCAGGCATCAGACTTAGAAAAAATTCTGGCCAGCATGGGACTTTGAAAATTTTCGGACAGGCGTTGGACTTTGACAATTTTCGGGCCTGGTGACCCAGGCTATTGAAATGAATGGTGTGGGACTTTGAAATATTTCGGGCAGGCGTCAGACTTTGAAAAAATCTGACAACCAGGCCAGAGAGCAGGCCGTCTGCCCAAGGAGGCCGCCCCAACCCTCCTCTTTGTCGGACATAAGTCTGGTGAGCCTCCCTTGTTCGGCCCTGGAGGTGCCTCGTCTGAAATTGCTCCCTTCTGAAATCGTGACAACTCCATTTTGCGGTTTGGGTGGAAAGGCCCCCAGATAGGGAACCGGGTGCCCTATCTGCAGCGCCTCCCGATGGTGGCCGGCGGTACTGCAACCCTTTTAACCCAGGCTATTGAAAAGATTGGTGTGGAACTTTGAAAATTTTTGGAGAGGCGTCAGACTTAGAAAAAATTCTGGCCAGCATGGGACTTTGAAAATTTTCGGCCAGGCGTCAGACTTAGAAAAAATTCTGGCCAGCATGGGACTTTGAAAATTTTCCGCCAGGAGTCAGACTTAGAAAAAATTCTGGCCAGCATGGGACTTTGAAAAAATTCTGGCCAGCATGGGACTTTGAAAATTTTCCTGCCAGGAGTCAGACTTAGAAAAAATTCTGGCCAGCATGGGACTTTGAAAAAATTCTGGCCAGCATGGGACTTTGAAAATTTTCGGCCAGGAGTCAGACTTTGAAAAAATTCTGGCCAGCATGGGACTTTGAAAAAATTCTGGCCAGCATGGGACTTTGAAAATTTTCGGCCAGAAGTCAGACTTAGAAAAAATTCTGGCCAGCATGGGACTTTGAAAATTTTCAGCCAGGCGTCAGACTTAGAAAAAATTCTGCCCAGCATGGGACTTTGAAAATTTTCAGCCAGGCATCAGACTTAGAAAAAATTCTGGCCAGCATGGGACTTTGAAAAAATTCTGGCCAGCATGGGACTTTGAAAATTTTTGGCCAGGAGTCAGACTTAGAAAAAATTCTGGCCAGCATGGGACTTTGAAAAAATTCTGGCCAGCATGGGACTTTGAAAATTTTTGGCCAAGCGTCAGACTTAGCAAAAATTCTGGCCAGCATGTGACTTTGAAAAAATTCGGGCCAGCATGGGACTTTGAAAAAATTCTGGCCAGCATGGGACTTTGAAAATTTTCGGCCAGGCGTCAGACTTAGAAAAAATTCTGGCCAGCATGGGACTTTGAAAATATTCGGGCCAGCATGGGACTTTGAAAATTTTCGGCCAGGAGTCAGACTTGGAAAAAATTCTGGCCAGCATGGGACTTTGAAAAAATTCTGGCCAGCATGGGACTTTGAAAATTTTCGGCCAGAAGTCAGACTTAGAAAAAATTCTGGCCAGCATGGGACTTTGAAAATTTTCAGCCAGGCGTCAGACTTAGAAAAAATTCTGCCCAGCATGGGACTTTGAAAATTTTCAGCCAGGCATCAGACTTAGAAAATAATTATGGCCAGCATGGGACTTTGAAAATTTTTGGCCAAGCGTCAGACTTGGAAAAAATTCTGGCCAGCATGGGACTTTGAAAATTTTCCTGCCAGGAGTCAGACTTAGAAAAAATTCTGGCCAGCATGGGACTTTGAAAAAATTCTGGCCAGCATGGGACTTTGAAAATTTTCGGCCAGGAGTCAGACTTTGAAAAAATTCTGGCCAGCATGGGACTTTGAAAAAATTCTGGCCAGCATGGGACTTTGAAAATTTTCGGCCAGAAGTCAGACTTAGAAAAAATTCTGGCCAGCATGGGACTTTGAAAATTTTCAGCCAGGCGTCAGACTTAGAAAAAATTCTGCCCAGCATGGGACTTTGAAAATTTTCAGCCAGGCATCAGACTTAGAAAAAATTCTGGCCAGCATGGGACTTTGAAAAAATTCTGGCCAGCATGGGACTTAGAAAAAATTCTGGCCAGCATGGGACTTTGAAAATTTTTGGCCAGGAGTCAGACTTAGAAAAAATTCTGGCCAGCATGGGACTTTGAAAAAATTCTGGCCAGCATGGGACTTTGAAAATTTTTGGCCAAGCGTCAGACTTAGCAAAAATTCTGGTCAGCATGGGACTTTGAAAAAATTCTGGCCAGCATGGGACTTAGAAAAAATTCTGGACAGCATGGGACTTAGAAAAAATTCTGGCCTGCATGGGACTTTGAAATATTTCAGGCAGGTGTCAGACTTAGAAAAAATTCTGGCCAGCATGGGACTTTGAAAAAATTCTGGCCAGCATGTGACTTTGAAAAAATTCTGGCCAGCATGGGACTTTGAAAAAATTCTGGCCAGCATGGGACTTTGAAAATTTTCGGCCAGCATGGGACTTAGAAAAAATTCTGGCCAGCATGGGACTTTGAAAAAATTCGGGCCAGCATGGGACTTTGAAAATTTTCGGCCAGGAGTCAGACTTAGAAAAAATTCTGGCCAGCATGGGACTTTGAAAAAATTCTGGCCAGCATGGGACTTTGAAAATTTTCGGCCAGAAGTCAGACTTAGAAAAAATTCTGGCCAGCATGGGACTTTGAAAATTTTCAGCCAGGCGTCAGACTTAGAAAAAATTCTGCCCAGCATGGGACTTTGAAAATTTTCAGCCAGGCATCAGACTTAGAAAATAATTATGGCCAGCATGGGACTTTGAAAATTTTTGGCCAAGCGTCAGACTTAGAAAAAATTCTGGCCAGCATGGGACTTTGAAAATTTTTGGCCAGGAGTCAGACTTAGAAAAAATTCTGGCCAGCATGGGACTTTGAAATATTTCAGGCAGGCATCAGACTTAGAAAAAATTCTGGCCAGCATGGGACTTAGAAAAAATTCTGGCCAGCATGGGACTTTGAAAATTTTCAGCCAGGCGTCAGACTTAGAAAAAATTCTGGCCAGCATGGGACTTTGTAAATTTTCGGCCAGGCGTCAGACTTAGAAAAAATTCTGGCCTGCTTGGGACTTTGAAATATTTCAGGCAGGCATCAGACTTAGAAAAAATTCTGGCCAGCATGGGACTTAGAAAAAATTCTGGCCAGCATGGGACTTAGAAAAAATTCTGGCCAGCATGGGACTTTGAAAGAATTCTGGCCAGCATGGGACTTTGAAATATTTCAGACAGGAGTCAGACTTAGAAAAAATGCTGGCCAGCATGGGACTTTGAAAAAATTCTGGCCAGCATGGGACTTTGAAAATTTTCCGCCAGGAGTCAGACTTAGAAAAAATTCTGGCCAGCATGGGACTTTGAAAAAATTCTGGCCAGCATGGGACTTTGAAAATTTTCCTGCCAGGAGTCAGACTTAGAAAAAATTCTGGCCAGCATGGGACTTTGAAAAAATTCTGGCCAGCATGGGACTTTGAAAATTTTCGGCCAGGAGTCAGACTTTGAAAAAATTCTGGCCAGCATGGGACTTTGAAAAAATTCTGGCCAGCATGGGACTTTGAAAATTTTCGGCCAGAAGTCAGACTTAGAAAAAATTCTGGCCAGCATGGGACTTTGAAAATTTTCAGCCAGGCGTCAGACTTAGAAAAAATTCTGCCCAGCATGGGACTTTGAAAATTTTCAGCCAGGCATCAGACTTAGAAAAAATTCTGGCCAGCATGGGACTTTGAAAAAATTCTGGCCAGCATGGGACTTAGAAAAAATTCTGGCCAGCATGGGACTTTGAAAATTTTTGGCCAGGAGTCAGACTTAGAAAAAATTCTGGCCAGCATGGGACTTTGAAAAAATTCTGGCCAGCATGGGACTTTGAAAATTTTTGGCCAAGCGTCAGACTTAGCAAAAATTCTGGTCAGCATGGGACTTTGAAAAAATTCTGGCCAGCATGGGACTTAGAAAAAATTCTGGACAGCATGGGACTTAGAAAAAATTCTGGCCTGCATGGGACTTTGAAATATTTCAGGCAGGTGTCAGACTTAGAAAAAATTCTGGCCAGCATGGGACTTTGAAAAAATTCTGGCCAGCATGTGACTTTGAAAAAATTCGGGCCAGCATGGGACTTTGAAAAAATTCTGGCCAGCATGGGACTTTGAAAATTTTCGGCCAGGCGTCAGACTTAGAAAAAATTCTGGCCAGCATGGGACTTTGAAAAAATTCGGGCCAGCATGGGACTTTGAAAATTTTCGGCCAGGAGTCAGACTTAGAAAAAATTCTGGCCAGCATGGGACTTTGAAAAAATTCTGGCCAGCATGGGACTTTGAAAATTTTCGGCCAGAAGTCAGACTTAGAAAAAATTCTGTCCAGCATGGGACTTTGAAAATTTTCAGCCAGGCGTCAGACTTAGAAAAAATTCTGCCCAGCATGGGACTTTGAAAATTTTCAGCCAGGCATCAGACTTAGAAAATAATTATGGCCAGCATGGGACTTTGAAAATTTTTGGCCAAGCGTCAGACTTAGAAAAAATTCTGGCCAGCATGGGACTTTGAAAATTTTTGGCCAGGAGTCAGACTTAGAAAAAATTCTGGCCAGCATGGGACTTTGAAATATTTCAGGCAGGCATCAGACTTAGAAAAAATTCTGGCCAGCATGGGACTTAGAAAAAATTCTGGCCAGCATGGGACTTTGAAAATTTTCAGCCAGGCGTCAGACTTAGAAAAAATTCTGGCCAGCATGGGACTTTGTAAATTTTCGGCCAGGCATCAGACTTAGAAAAAATTCTGGCCTGCTTGGGACTTTGAAATATTTCAGGCAGGCATCAGACTTAGAAAAAATTCTGGCCAGCATGGGACTTAGAAAAAATTCTGGCCAGCATGGGACTTAGAAAAAATTCTGGCCAGCATGGGACTTTGAAAAAATTCTGGCCAGCATGGGACTTTGAAATATTTCAGACAGGAGTCAGACTTAGAAAAAATGCTGGCCAGCATGGGACTTTGAAAAAATTCTGGCCAGCATGGGACTTTGAAAATTTTCGGCCAGGCGTCAGACTTAGAAAAAATTCTGGCCAGCATGGGACTTAGAAAAAATTCTGGCCAGCATGGGACTTTGAAAAAATTCTGTCCAGCATGGGACTTTGAAAATTTTCGGAGAGGCGTCAGAATTAGAAAAAATTCTGTCCAGCATGGGACTTTGAAAATTTTCAGCCAGGAGTCAGACTTAGAAAAAATTCTGGCCAGCATGGGACTTTGAAAATTTTCGGCCAGGCGTCAGACTTTGAAAAAATTCTGGCCAGCATGGGACTTTGAAAATTTTCGGCCAGGAGTCAGACTTAGAAAAAATTCTGGCCTGCGTGGGACTTTGAAATATTTCAGGCAGGCATCAGACTTAGAAAAAATTCTGGCCAGCATGGGACTTAGAAAAAATTCTGGCCAGCATGGGACTTAGAAAAAATTCTGGCCAGCATGGGACTTTGAAAAAATTCTGGCCAGAATGGGACTTTGAAAATTTTCAGCCAGGCATCAGACTTAGAAAAAATTCTGGCCAGCATGGGACTTAGAAAAAATTCTGGCCAGCATGGGACTTTGAAATATTTCAGACAGGAGTCAGACTTAGAAAAAATTCTGGCCAGCATGGGACTTTGAAAAAATTCTGGCCAGCATGGGACTTTGAAAATTTTCAGCCAGGTGTCAGACTTAGAAAAAATTCGGGCCTGCTTGGGACTTTGAAAATTTTCGGCCAGGCGTCAGACTTAGAAAAAATTCTGGCCAGCATGGGACTTTGAAATATTTCAGACAGGAGTCAGACTTAGAAAAAATGCTGGCCAGCATGGGACTTTGAAAAAATTCTGGCCAGCATGGGACTTTGAAAATTTTCGGCCAGGCGTCAGACTTAGAAAAAATTCTGGCCAGCATGGGACTTAGAAAAAATTCTGGCCAGCATGGGACTTTGAAAAAATTCTGTCCAGCATGGGACTTTGAAAATTTTCGGAGAGGCGTCAGAATTAGAAAAAATTCTGTCCAGCATGGGACTTTGAAAATTTTCAGCCAGGAGTCAGACTTAGAAAAAATTCTGGCCAGCATGGGACTTTGAAAATTTTCGGCCAGGCGTCAGACTTTGAAAAAATTCTGGCCAGCATGGGACTTTGAAAATTTTCGGCCAGGAGTCAGACTTAGAAAAAATTCTGGCCTGCGTGGGACTTTGAAATATTTCAGGCAGGCATCAGACTTAGAAAAAATTCTGGCCAGCATGGGACTTAGAAAAAATTCTGGCCAGCATGGGACTTAGAAAAAATTCTGGCCAGCATGGGACTTTGAAAAAATTCTGGCCAGAATGGGACTTTGAAAATTTTCAGCCAGGCATCAGACTTAGAAAAAATTCTGGCCAGCATGGGACTTAGAAAAAATTCTGGCCAGCATGGGACTTTGAAATATTTCAGACAGGAGTCAGACTTAGAAAAAATTCTGGCCAGCATGGGACTTTGAAAAAATTCTGGCCAGCATGGGACTTTGAAAATTTTCAGCCAGGTGTCAGACTTAGAAAAAATTCGGGCCTGCTTGGGACTTTGAAAATTTTCGGCCAGGCGTCAGACTTAGAAAAAATTCTGGCCAGCATGGGACTTTGAAATTTTTCGGCCAGGCATCAGACTTAGAAAAAATTCTGGCCAGCATGGGACTTTGAAAATTTTCAGGCAGGCATCAGACTTAGAAAAAATTCTGGCCAGCATGGGACTTTGAAAATTTTCGGCCAGGCGTCAGACTTAGAAAAAATTCTGGCCAGCATGGGACTTTGAAAAGATTCGGGCCTGCTTGGGACTTTGAAAATTTTCGGCCAGGCGTCAGAAAAAATTCTGGCCAGCATGGGACTTTGAAAAAATTCTGGCCAGCATGGGACTTTGAAAAAATTCTGGCCAGCATGGGACTTTGAAAATTTTCGGCCAGGCGTCAGACTTAGAAAAAATTCTGGCCAGCATGGGACTTTGAAAAAACTTCTGGCCAACATGGGACTTTGAAAATTTTTGGCCAAGCATCAGACTTAGAAAAAATTCTGGCCAGCATGGGACTTAGAAAAAATTCTGGCCAGCATGGGACTTTGAAAAATTCTGGCCAGGAGTCAGACTTAGAAAAAATTCTGGCCAGCATGGGACTTAGAAAAAATTCTGGCCTGCTTGGGACTTTGAAAATTTTTGGCCAAGCGTCAGACTTAGAAAAAATTCTGGCCAGCATGGGACTTAGAAAATATTCTGACAAGCATGGGACTTTGAAAATTTTCGGCCAGGCGTCAGACTTAGAAAAAAATTCTGGCCAGCATGGGACTTAGAAAAAATTCTGGCCAGCATGGGACTTTGAAAAAATTCTGGCCAGCATGGGACTTTGAAAATTTTCAGCCAGGCGTCAGACTTAGAAAAAATTCTGGCCAGCATGGGACTTTGTAAATTTTCGGCCAGGCGTCAGACTTAGAAAAAATTCTGGCCTGCTTGGGACTTTGAAATATTTCAGGCAGGCATCAGACTTAGAAAAAATTCTGGCCAGCATGGGACTTTGAAAAAATTCTGGCCAGCATGGGACTTTGAAAATTTTCAGCCAGGTGTCAGACTTAGAAAAAATTCTGGCCAGCATGGGACTTTGAAAAAATTCTGGCCAGCATGGGACTTTGAAAATTTTCGGCCAGGCGTCAGACTTAGAAAAAATTCTGTCCAGCATGGGACTTTGAAAATTTTCAGCCAGGAGTCAGACTTAGAAAAAATTCTGGCCAGCATGGGACTTTGAAAAAATTCGGGCCTGCTTGGGACTTTGAAAATTTTCGGCCAGGCGTCAGACTTAGAAAAAATTCTGGCCAGCATGGGACTTTGAAATTTTTCGGCCAGGCATCAGATTTAGAAAAAATTCTGGCCAGCATGGGACTTTGAAAATTTTCGGCCAGGCGTCAGACTTAGAAAAAATTCTGGCCAGCATGGGACTTTGAAAAAACTTCTGGCCAGGAGTCAGACTTAGAAAAAATTCTGGCCAGCATGGGACTTTGAAAAAATTCGGGCCTGCTTGGGACTTTGAAAATTTTCGGCCAGGCGTCAGACTTAGAAAGAATTCTGGCCAGCATGGGACTTTGAAAAATTCTGGCCAGGAGTCAGACTTAGAAAAAATTCTGGCCAGCATGGGACTTTGAACATTTTCGGCCAGGAGTCAGACTTAGAAAAAATTCTGGCCTGCATGGGACTTTGAAAATTTTTGGCCAAGCGTCAGACTTACAAAACATTCTGGCCAGCATGGGACTTTGAAAAAATTCTGGCCAGCATGGGACTTTGAAAATTTTCGGCCAAGCGTCAGACTTAGAAAAAATTCTGGCCAGCATGGGACTTTGAAAAAATTCTGGCCAGCATGGGACTTTGTAAATTTTCGGCCAGGCGTCAGACTTAGAAAAAATTCTGGCCAGCATGGGACTTTGAAAAAATTCTGGCCAGCATGGGACTTTAAAAATTTTCAGCCAGGCATCAGACTTAGAAAAAATTCTGGCCAGCATGGGTCTTTGAAAAAATTCTGTCCAGCATGGGACTTTGAAAATTTTCAGCCAGGCATCAGACTTAGAAAAAATTCTGGCCAGCATGGGACTTTGAAAATTTTCGGCCAAGAGTCAGACTTAAAAAAAATTCTGGCCAGCATGGGACTTTGAAAAAATTTGGGCCTGCTTGGGACTTTGAAAATTTTCGGCCAGGCGTCAGACTTAGAAAAAATTCTGGCCAGCATGGGACTTTGAAAAAATTCTGGCCAGCATGGGACTTTGAACATTTTCGGCCAGGAGTCAGACTTAGAAAAAATTCTGGCCTGCATGGGACTTTGAACATTTTTGGCCAAGCGTCAGACTTAGAAAACATTCTGGCCAGCATGGGACTTTGAAAAAATTCTGGCCAGCATGGGACTTTGAAAATTTTCGGCCAAGCGTCAGACTTAGAAAAAATTCTGGCCAGCATGGGACTTTGAAAAAATTCTGGCCAGCATGGGACTTTGAAAATTTTCAGCCAGGCATCAGACTTAGAAAAAATTCTGGCCAGCATGGGTCTTTGAAAAAATTCTGGCCAGCATGGGACTTAGAAAAAATTCTGGCCAGCATGGGACTTTGTAAATTTTCGGCCAGGCGTCAGACTTAGAAAAAATTCTGGCCAGCATGGGACTTTGAAAATTTTCAGCCAGGCATCAGACTTAGAAAAAATTCTGGCCAGCATGGGACTTTGAAAATTTTCAGCCAGGCATCAGACTTAGAAAAAATTCTGGCCAGCATGGGACTTTGAAAAAATTCTGGACAGCATGGGACTTTGAAAATTTTCAGCCAGGCGTCAGACTTAGAAAAAATTCTGGCCAGCATGGGACTTTGAAAAAATTCTGGACAGCATGGGAGTTTGAAAATTTTCAGCCAGGCGTCAGACTTAGAAAAAATTCTGGCTAGCATGGGACTTTGAAAATTTTCGGCCAGGCGTCAGACTTAGAAAAAATTCTGGCCTGCATGGGACTTTGAAATATTTCAGGCAGGTGTCAGACTTAGAAAAAATTCTGGCCAGCATGGGACTGTGAAAAAATTCTGGCCAGCATGGGACTTTGAAAATTTTCAGCCAGGCGTCAGACTTAGAAAAAAATCTGGCCTGCTTGGGACTTTGAAAAAATTCTGGCCAGCATGGGACTTTGAAAATTTTTGGCCAAGCGTCAGACTTAGAAAAAATTCTGGCCTGCTTGGGACTTTGAAATATTTCAGGCAGGCGTCAGACTTAGAAAAAATTCTGGCCAGCATGGGACTTAGAAAAAATTCTGGCCAGCATGGGACTTTGTAAATTTTCGGCCAGGCGTCAGACTTAGAAAAAATTCTGGCCAGCATGGGACTTTGAAAATTTTCAGCCAGGCATCAGACTTAGAAAAAATTCTGGCCAGCATGGGACTTAGAAAAAATTCTGGCCAGCATGGGACTTTGAAATATTTCAGACAGGAGTCAGACTTAGAAAAAATTCTGGCCAGCATGGGACTTTGAAAAAATTCTGGCCAGCATGGGACTTTGAAAAAATTCGGGCCTGCTTGGGACTTTGAAAATTTTCGGCCAGGCGTCAGACTTAGAAAAAATTCTGGCCAGCATGGGACTTTGAAAAAATTCTGGCCAGCATGGGACTTAGAAAAAATTCTGGCCAGCATGGGACTTTGAAAAAATTCTGGCCAGCATGGGACTTAGAAAAAATTCTGGCCAGCATGGGACTTTGTAAATTTTCGGCCAGGCGTCAGACTTAGAAAAAATTCTGGCCAGCATGGGACTTTGAAAATTTTCAGCCAGGCATCAGACTTAGAAAAAATTCTGGCCAGCATGGGACTTTGAAAATTTTCAGCCAGGCATCAGACTTAGAAAAAATTCTGGCCAGCATGGGACTTTGTAAATTTTCGGCCAGGCGTCAGACTTAGAAAAAATTCTGGCCAGCATGGGACTTTGAAAAAATTCTGGACAGCATGGGACTTTGAAAATTTTCAGCCAGGCGTCAGACTTAGAAAAAATTCTGGCCAGCATGGGACTTTGAACATTTTCGGCCAGGAGTCAGACTTAGAAAAAATTCTGGCCTGCATGGGACTTTGAACATTTTTGGCCAAGCGTCAGACTTAGAAAACATTCTGGCCAGCATGGGACTTTGAAAAAATTCTGGCCAGCATGGGACTTTGAAAATTTTCGGCCAAGCGTCAGACTTAGAAAAAATTCTGGCCAGCATGGGACTTTGAAAAAATTCTGGCCAGCATGGGACTTTGAAAATTTTCAGCCAGGCATCAGACTTAGAAAAAATTCTGGCCAGCATGGGTCTTTGAAAAAATTCTGGCCAGCATGGGACTTAGAAAAAATTCTGGCCAGCATGGGACTTTGTAAATTTTCGGCCAGGCGTCAGACTTAGAAAAAATTCTGGCCAGCATGGGACTTTGAAAATTTTCAGCCAGGCATCAGACTTAGAAAAAATTCTGGCCAGCATGGGACTTTGAAAATTTTCAGCCAGGCATCAGACTTAGAAAAAATTCTGGCCAGCATGGGACTTTGTAAATTTTCGGCCAGGCGTCAGACTTAGAAAAAATTCTGGCCAGCATGGGACTTTGAAAAAATTCTGGACAGCATGGGACTTTGAAAATTTTCAGCCAGGCGTCAGACTTAGAAAAAATTCTGGCCAGCATGGGACTTTGAAAAAATTCTGGACAGCATGGGAGTTTGAAAATTTTCAGCCAGGCGTCAGACTTAGAAAAAATTCTGGCTAGCATGGGACTTTGAAAATTTTCGGCCAGGCGTCAGACTTAGAAAAAATTCTGGCCTGCATGGGACTTTGAAATATTTCAGGCAGGTGTCAGACTTAGAAAAAATTCTGGCCAGCATGGGACTTTGAAAAAATTCTGGCCAGCATGGGACTTTGAAAATTTTCAGCCAGGCGTCAGACTTAGAAAAAAATCTGGCCTGCTTGGGACTTTGAAAAAATTCTGGCCAGCATGGGACTTTGAAAATTTTTGGCCAAGCGTCAGACTTAGAAAAAATTCTGGCCTGCTTGGGACTTTGAAATATTTCAGGCAGGCGTCAGACTTAGAAAAAATTCTGGCCAGCATGGGACTTAGAAAAAATTCTGGCCAGCATGGGACTTTGTAAATTTTCGGCCAGGCGTCAGACTTAGAAAAAATTCTGGCCAGCATGGGACTTTGAAAATTTTCAGCCAGGCATCAGACTTAGAAAAAATTCTGGCCAGCATGGGACTTAGAAAAAATTCTGGCCAGCATGGGACTTTGAAATATTTCAGACAGGAGTCAGACTTAGAAAAAATTCTGGCCAGCATGGGACTTTGAAAAAATTCTGGCCAGCATGGGACTTTGAAAAAATTCGGGCCTGCTTGGGACTTTGAAAATTTTCGGCCAGGCGTCAGACTTAGAAAAAATTCTGGCCAGCATGGGACTTTGAAAAAATTCTGGCCAGCATGGGACTTTGAAAATTTTCGGCCAGGCGTCAGACTTAGAAAAAATTCTGGCCAGCATGGGACTTTGAAATTTTTCGGCCAGGCATCAGACTTAGAAAAAATTCTGGCCAGCATGGGACTTTGAAAATTTTCAGCCAGGCGTCAGACTTAGAAAAAATTCTGGCCAGCATGGGACTTTGAAAAAACTTCTGGCCAACATGGGACTTTGAAAATTTTTGGCCAAGCATCAGACTTAGAAAAAATTCTGGCCAGCATGGGACTTTGAAAAAATTCGGGCCTGCTTGGGATTTTGAAAAAATTCTGGCCAGCATGGGACTTTGAAAAAATTCTGGCCAGCATGGGACTTTGAAAATTTTCGGCCAGGCGTCAGACTTAGAAAAAATTCTGGCCAGCATGGGACTTTGAAAAATTCTGGCCAGGAGTCAGACTTAGAAAAAATTCTGGCCAGCATGGGACTTTGAAAAAATTCGGGCCTGCTTGGGATTTTGAAAAAATTCTGGCCAGCATGGGACTTTGAAAAAATTCTGGCCAGCATGGGACTTTGAAAATTTTCGGCCAAGCGTCAGACTTAGAAAAAATTCTGGCCAGCATGGGACTTTGAAAAAATTCTGGCCAGCATGGGACTTTGTAAATTTTCGGCCAGGCGTCAGACTTAGAAAAAATTCTGGCCAGCATGGGACTTTGAAAAAATTCTGTCCAGCATGGGACTTTGAAAATTTTCAGCCAGGAGTCAGACTTAGAAAAAATTCTGGCCAGCATGGGACTTTGAAAATTTTCAGCCAGGAGTCAGACTTAGAAAAAATTCTGGCCAGCATGGGACTTTGAAAATTTTCGGCCAGGAGTCAGACTTAGAAAAAATTCTGGCCAGCATGGGACTTTGAAAAAATTCGGGCCTGCTTGGGACTTTGAAAATTTTCGGCCAGGCGTCAGACTTAGAAAAAATTCTGGCCAGCATGGGACTTTGAAAAATTCTGGCCAGGAGTCAGACTTAGAAAAAATTTTGGCCAGCATGGGACTTTGAAAATTTTCAGCCAGGCATCAGACTTAGAAAAAATTCTGGCCAGCATGGGACTTTGAAAAAATTCTGGCCAGCATGGGACTTTGAAAATTTTTGGCCAAGCGTCAGACTTAGAAAAAATTCTGGCCTGCTTGGGACTTTGAAATATTTCAGGCAGGCGTCAGACTTAGAAAAAATTCTGGCCAGCATGGGACTTCGAAAATTTTCAGCCAGGCATCAGACTTAGAAAAAATTCTGGCCAGCATGGGTCTTTGAAAAAATTCTGGCCAGCATGGGACTTTGAAAATTTTCAGCCAGGCGTCAGACTTAGAAAAAATTCTGGCCAGCATGGGACTTTGTAAATTTTCGGCCAGGCGTCAGACTTAGAAAAAATTCTGGCCAGCATGGGACTTTGAAAAAATTCTGGACAGCATGGGACTTTGAAAATTTTCAGCCAGGCGTCAGACTTAGAAAAAATTCTGGCCAGCATGGGACTTTGAAAAAATTCTGGACAGCATGGGAGTTTGAAAATTTTCAGCCAGGCGTCAGACTTTGAAAAAATTCTGGCCAGCATGGGACTTTGTAAATTTTCGGCCAGGCGTCAGACTTAGAAAAAATTCTGGCCTGCATGGGACTTTGAAATATTTCAGGCAGGTGTCAGACTTAGAAAAAATTCTGGCCAGCATGGGTCTTTGAAAAAATTCTGACCAGCATGGGACTTTGAAAATTTTCAGCCAGGCGTCAGACTTAGAAAAAATTCTGGCCTGCATGGGACTTTGAAATATTTCAGGCAGGCATCAGACTTAGAAAAAATTCTGGCCAGCATGGGACTTTGAAAAAATTCTGGCCAGCATGGGACTTTGAAAAAATTCTGGCCAGCATGGGACTTTGAAATATTTCAGGCAGGTGTCAGACTTAGAAAAAATTCTGGCCAGCATGGGACTTTGAAAAAATTCTGGCCAGCATGGGACTTTGAAAATTTTCAGCCAGGCATCAGACTTAGAAAAAATTCTGGCCAGCATGGGTCTTTGAAAAAATTCTGGCCAGCATGGGACTTTGAAAATTTTCAGCCAGGCGTCAGACTTAGAAAAAATTCTGGCCAGCATGGGACTTTGAAAATTTTCGGCCAGGCGTCAGACTTAGAAAAAATTCTGGCCAGCATGGGACTTTGAAAAAATTCTGGCCAGCATGGGACTTTGAAAATTTTCAGCCAGGCATCAGACTTAGAAAAAATTCTGGCCAGCATGGGACTTTGAAAAAATTCTGGCCAGCATGGGACTTTGAAAATTTTTAGCCAAGCGTCAGACTTAGAAAAAATTCTGGCCTGCTTGGGACTTTGAAATATTTCAGGCAGGCGTCAGACTTAGAAAAAATTCTGGCCAGCATGGGACTTAGAAAAAATTCTGGCCAGCATGGGACTTTGTAAATTTTCGGCCAGGCGTCAGACTTAGAAAAAATTCTGGCCAGCATGGGACTTTGAAAATTTTCAGCCAGGCATCAGACTTAGAAAAAATTCTGGCCAGCATGGGACTTTGAAAATTTTCAGCCAGGCATCAGACTTAGAAAAAATTCTGGCCAGCATGGGTCTTTGAAAAAATTCTGGCCAGCATGGGACTTTGTAAATTTTCAGCCAGGCGTCAGACTTAGAAAAAATTCTGGCCAGCATGGGACTTAGAAAAAATTCTGGCCAGCATGGGACTTTGAAAAAATTCTGGACAGCATGGGAGTTTGAAAATTTTCAGCCAGGCGTCAGACTTAGAAAAAATTCTGGCTAGCATGGGACTTTGAAAATTTTCAGGCAGGTGTCAGACTTAGAAAAAATTCTGGCCAGCATGGGACTTTGAAAAAATTCTGGCCAGCATGGGACTTTGAAAATTTTCAGCCAGGCATCAGACTTAGAAAAAATTCTGGCCAGCATGGGTCTTTGAAAAAATTCTGGCCAGCATGGGACTTTGAAAATTTTCAGCCAGGCGTCAGACTTAGAAAAAATTCTGGCCAGCATGGGACTTTGAAAATTTTCGGCCAGGCGTCAGACTTAGAAAAAATTCTGGCCAGCATGGGACTTTGAAAAAATTCTGGCCAGCATGGGACTTTGAAAATTTTCAGCCAGGCATCAGACTTAGAAAAAATTCTGGCCAGCATGGGACTTTGAAAAAATTCTGGCCAGCATGGGACTTTGAAAATTTTTAGCCAAGCGTCAGACTTAGAAAAAATTCTGGCCTGCTTGGGACTTTGAAATATTTCAGGCAGGCGTCAGACTTAGAAAAAATTCTGGCCAGCATGGGACTTAGAAAAAATTCTGGCCAGCATGGGACTTTGTAAATTTTCGGCCAGGCGTCAGACTTAGAAAAAATTCTGGCCAGCATGGGACTTTGAAAATTTTCAGCCAGGCATCAGACTTAGAAAAAATTCTGGCCAGCATGGGACTTTGAAAATTTTCAGCCAGGCATCAGACTTAGAAAAAATTCTGGCCAGCATGGGTCTTTGAAAAAATTCTGGCCAGCATGGGACTTTGTAAATTTTCGGCAAGGCGTCAGACTTAGAAAAAATTCTGGCCAGCATGGGACTTAGAAAAAATTCTGGCCAGCATGGGACTTTGAAAAAATTCTGGACAGCATGGGAGTTTGAAAATTTTCAGCCAGGCGTCAGACTTAGAAAAAATTCTGGCTAGCATGGGACTTTGAAAATTTTCAGGCAGGTGTCAGACTTAGAAAAAATTCTGGCCAGCATGGGTCTTTGAAAAAATTCTGACCAGCATGGGACTTTGAAAAAATTCTGGCCAGCATGGGACTTTGAAATATTTCAGGCAGGTGTCAGACTTAGAAAAAATTCTGGCCAGCATGGGACTTTGAAAATTTTCAGCCAGGCATCAGACTTAGAAAAAATTCTGGCCAGCATGGGACTTTGAAAATTTTCCGCCAGGAGTCAGACTTAGAAAAAATTCTGGCCAGCATGGGACTTTGAAAAAATTCTGGCCAGCATGGGACTTTGAAAAAATTCTGGCCTGCATGGGACTTTGAAATATTTCAGGCAGGTGTTCAGACTTAGAAAAAATTCTGGCCAGCATGGGACTTTGAAAATTTTCGGCCAGGCGTCAGACTTAGAAAAAATTCTGGCCAGCATGGGACTTTGAAAAAATTCTGGCCAGCATGGGACTTTGAAAATTTTCGGCCAGGCGTCAGACTTAGAAAAAATTCTGGCCAGCATGGGACTTTGAAAAAATTCTGGCCTGCATGGGACTTTGAAATATTTCAGGCAGGTGTTCAGACTTAGAAAAAATTCTGGCCAGCATGGGACTTTGAAAATTTTCAGCCAGGCATCAGACTTAGAAACAATTCTGGCCTGCATGGGACTTTGAAATATTTCAGGCAGGTGTCAGACTTAGAAAAAATTCTGGCCAGCATGGGACTTTGAAAATTTTCGGAGAGGCGTCAGAATTAGAAAAAATTCTGTCCAGCATGGGACTTTGAAAATTTTCAGCCAGGAGTCAGACTTAGAAAAAATTCTGGCCAGCATGGGACTTTGAAAATTTTCGGCCAGGCGTCAGACTTAGAAAAAATTCTGGCCAGCATGGGACTTTGAAAATTTTCGGCCCGGCGTCAGACTTAGAAAAAATTCTGGCCAGCATGGGACTTTGAAAAATTTCTGGCCAGCATGGGACTTTGAAAAAATTCTGGCCAGCATGGGACTTAGAAAAAATTCTGGCCTGCATGGGACTTTGAAAATTTTCGGCCAGGAGTCAGACTTAGAAAAAATTCTGGCCTGCATGGGACTTTGAAAATTTTTGGCCAGGCGTCAGACTTTGAAAAAATTCTGGCCTGCATGGGACTTTGAAAATTTTCGGCCCGGCGTCAGACTTAGAAAAAATTCTGGCCAGCATGGGACTTAGAAAAAATTCTGGCCAGCATGGGACTTAGAAAAAATTCTGGCCAGCATGGGACTTTGAAAATTTTCAGCCAGGCGTCAGACTTTGAAAAAATTCTGGCCAGCATGGGACTTTGAAAATTTTCGGCCAGGAGTCAGACTTAGAAAAAATTCTGGCCTGCTTGGGACTTTGAAAAAATTCTGGCCAGCATGGGACTTAGAAAAAATTCTGGCCTGCATGGGACTTTGAAATATTTCAGGCAGGTGTCAGACTTAGAAAAAATTCTGGCCAGCATGGGACTTTGAAAATTTTCGGCCAGGAGTCAGACTTAGAAAAAATTCTGGCCTGCATGGGACTTTGAAAATTTTTGGCCAAGCGTCAGACTTAGAAAACATTCTGGCCAGCATGGGACTTTGAAAAAATTCTGGCCAGCATGGGACTTTGAAATTTTTCGGCCAGGCATCAGACTTAGAAAAAATTCTGGCCAGCATGGGACTTTGAAAATTTTCAGGCAGGCATCAGACTTAGAAAAAATTCTGGCCAGCATGGGACTTTGAAAATTTTCGGCCAGGCGTCAGACTTAGAAAAAATTCTGGCCAGCATGGGACTTTGAAAAAATTCTGTCCAGCATGGGACTTTGAAAATTTTCGGAGAGGCGTCAGAATTAGAAAAAATTCTGTCCAGCATGGGACTTTGAAAATTTTCAGCCAGGAGTCAGACTTAGAAAAAATTCTGGCCAGCATGGGACTTTGAAAATTTTCGGCCAGGCGTCAGACTTTGAAAAAATTCTGGCCAGCATGGGACTTTGAAAATTTTCGGCCAGGAGTCAGACTTAGAAAAAATTCTGGCCTGCTTGGGACTTTGAAATATTTCAGGCAGGCATCAGACTTAGAAAAAATTCTGGCCAGCATGGGACTTTGAAAAAATTCTGGCCAGCATGGGACTTTGAAAATTTTTGGAGAGGCGTCAGACTTTGAAAAAATTCTGGCCAGCATGGGACTTTGAAAATTTTCGGCCAGGCGTCAGACTTAGAAAAAATTCTGGCCAGCATGGGACTTAGAAAAAATTCTGGCCAGCATGGGACTTTGAAATTTTTCAGGCAGGCATCAGACTTAGAAAAAATTCTGGCCAGCATGGGACTTTGAAAAGATTCGGGCCTGCTTGGGACTTTGAAAATTTTCGGCCAGGCGTCAGACTTAGAAAAAATTCTGGCCAGCATGGGACTTTGAAAAAATTCTGGCCAGCATGGGACTTTGAAAAAATTCGGGCCTGCTTGGGACTTTGAAAATTTTCGGCCAGGCGTCAGACTTAGAAAAAATTCTGGCCAGCATGGGACTTTGAAAATTTTTGTCCAAGCGTCAGACTTAGAAAACATTCTGGCCAGCATGGGACTTTGAAAAAATTCTGGCCAGCATGGGACTTTGAAATTTTTCGGCCAGGCATCAGACTTAGAAAAAATTCTGGCCAGCATGGGACTTTGAAAATTTTCGGCCAGGCGTCAGACTTAGAAAAAATTCTGGCCAGCATGGGACTTTGAAAAAATTCTGTCCAGCATGGGACTTTGAAAATTTTCGGAGAGGCGTCAGAATTAGAAAAAATTCTGTCCAGCATGGGACTTTGAAAATTTTCAGCCAGGAGTCAGACTTAGAAAAAATTCTGGCCAGCATGGGACTTTGAAAATTTTCGGCCAGGCGTCAGACTTTGAAAAAATTCTGGCCTGCTTGGGACTTTGAAATATTTCAGGCAGGCATCAGACTTAGAAAAAATTCTGGCCAGCATGGGACTTAGAAAAAATTCTGGCCAGCATGGGACTTTGAAAAAATTCTGGCCAGCATGGGACTTTGAAAATTTTCGGAGAGGCGTCAGACTTTGAAAAAATTCTGGCCAGCATGGGACTTAGAAAATTTTCGGCTAGGCGTCAGACTTAGAAAAAATTCTGGCCAGCATGGGACTTTGAAAAAATTCTGGCCAGCATGGGACTTTGAAAAAATTCGGGCCTGCTTGGGACTTTGAAAATTTTCGGCCAGGCGTCAGACTTAGAAAAAATTCTGGCCAGCATGGGACTTTGAAAATTTTTGTCCAAGCGTCAGACTTAGAAAAAATTCTGGCCAGCATGGGACTTAGAAAATATTCTGACCAGCATGGGACTTTGAAAATTTTCGGCCAGGCGTCAGACTTTGAAAAAATTCTGGCCAGCATGGGACTTTGAAAATTTTCGGCCAGGAGTCAGACTTAGAAAAAATTCTGGCCAGCATGGGACTTAGAAAAAATTCTGGCCAGCATGGGACTTTGAAAAAATTCTGGCCAGCATGGGACTTTGAAAATTTTCAGCCAGGCATCAGACTTAGAAAAAATTCTGGCCAGCATGGGACTTAGAAAAAATTCTGGCCAGCATGGGACTTTGAAATATTTCAGACAGGAGTCAGACTTAGAAAAAATTCTGGCCAGCATGGGACTTTGAAAAAATTCTGGCCAGCATGGGACTGTGAAAATTTTCGGCCAGGCGTCAGACTTAGAAAAAATTCTGGCCAGCATGGGACTTAGAAAAAATTCTGGCCAGCATGGGACTTTGAAAAAATTCTGGCCAGCATGGGACTTTGAAAATTTTCGGAGAGGCGTCAGACTTAGAAAAAATTCTGGCCAGCATGGGACTTTGAAAATTTTCAGCCAGGAGTCAAACTTAGAAAAAATTCTGGCCAGCATGGGACTTTGAAAATTTTCGGCCAAGAGTCAGACTTAGAAAAAATTCTGGCCAGCATGGGACTTTGGAAAAAATTCTGGCCAGCATGGGACTTTGAAAATTTTCGGCCAGGCGTCAGACTTAGAAAAAATTCTGGCCAGCATGGGACTTTGAAAAGATTCGGGCCTGCTTGGGACTTTGAAAATTTTCGGCCAGGCGTCAGACTTAGAAAAAATTCTGGCCAGCATGGGACTTTGAAAAAATTCTGGCCAGCATGGGACTTTGAAAATTTTTGGCCAAGCGTCAGACTTAGAAAAAATTCTGGCCAGCATGGGACTTAGAAAATATTCTGACCAGCATGGGACTTTGAAAAAATTCTGGCCAGCATGGGACTTTGAAAAAATTCTGGCCAGCATGGGACTTTGAAAAAAATTCTGGCCAGCATGGGACTTTGAAAATTTTCGGCCAGGCGTCAGACTTAGAAAAAATTCTGGCCAGCATGGGACTTAGAAAAAATTCTGGCCAGCATTGGACTTTGAAAATTTTCAGCCAGGCATCAGACTTAGAAAAAATTCTGTCCAGCATGGGACTTTGAAAAAATTCTGGCCAGCATGGGACTTTGAAAATTTTCAGCCAGGCGTCAGACTTTGAAAAAATTCTGGCCAGCATGGGACTTTGAAAATTTTCGGCCAGGAGTCAGACTTAGAAAAAATTCTGGCCTGCTTGGGACTTTGAAATATTTCAGACAGGAGTCAGACTTAGAAAAAATTCTGGCCAGCATGGGACTTTGAAAAAATTCTGGCCAGCATGGGACTTTGAAAAAATTCTGGCCAGCATGGGACTTAGAAAAAATTCTGGCCTGCATGGGACTTTGAAATATTTCAGGCAGGTGTCAGACTTAGAAAAAATTCTGGCCAGCATGGGACTTTGAAAATTTTCGGCCAGGAGTCAGACTTAGAAAAAATTCTGGCCTGCATGGGACTTTGAAAATTTTTGGCCAAGCGTCAGACTTAGAAAACATTCTGGCCAGCATGGGACTTTGAAAAAATTCTGGCCAGCATGGGACTTTGAAATTTTTCAGGCAGGCATCAGACTTAGAAAAAATTCTGGCCAGCATGGGACTTTGAAAATTTTCGGCCAGGCGTCAGACTTAGAAAAAATTCTGGCCAGCATGGGACTTTGAAAAAATTCTGTCCAGCATGGGACTTTGAAAATTTTCGGAGAGGCGTCAGAATTAGAAAAAATTCTGTCCAGCATGGGACTTTGAAAATTTTCAGCCAGGAGTCAGACTTAGAAAAAATTCTGGCCAGCATGGGACTTTGAAAATTTTCGGCCAGGCGTCAGACTTTGAAAAAATTCTGGCCAGCATGGGACTTTGAAAATTTTCGGCCAGGAGTCAGACTTAGAAAAAATTCTGGCCTGCTTGGGACTTTGAAATATTTCAGGCAGGCATCAGACTTAGAAAAAATTCTGGCCAGCATGGGACTTAGAAAAAATTCTGGCCAGCATGGGACTTTGAAAAAATTCTGGCCAGCATGGGACTTTGAAAATTTTCGGAGAGGCGTCAGACTTTGAAAAAATTCTGGCCAGCATGGGACTTTGAAAATTTTCGGCCAGGCGTCAGACTTAGAAAAAATTCTGGCCAGCATGGGACTTAGAAAAAATTCTGGCCAGCATGGGACTTTGAAATTTTTCAGGCAGGCATCAGACTTAGAAAAAATTCTGGCCAGCATGGGACTTTGAAAAGATTCGGGCCTGCTTGGGACTTTGAAAATTTTCGGCCAGGCGTCAGACTTAGAAAAAATTCTGGCCAGCATGGGACTTTGAAAAAATTCTGGCCAGCATGGGACTTTGAAAAAATTCGGGCCTGCTTGGGACTTTGAAAATTTTCGGCCAGGCGTCAGACTTAGAAAAAATTCTGGCCAGCATGGGACTTTGAAAATTTTTGTCCAAGCGTCAGACTTAGAAAAAATTCTGGCCAGCATGGGACTTAGAAAATATTCTGACCAGCATGGGACTTTGAAAATTTTCGGCCAGGCGTCAGACTTAGAAAAAATTCTGGCCAGCATGGGACTTTGAAAATGTTCAGCCAGGCGTCAGACTTAGAAAAAATTCTGGCCAGCATGGGACTTAGAAAAAATTCTGGCCAGCATGGGACTTTGAAAAAATTCTGGCCAGCATGGGACTTTGAAAATTTTCAGCCAGGCATCAGACTTAGAAAAAATTCTGGCCAGCATGGGACTTAGAAAAAATTCTGGCCAGCATGGGACTTTGAAATATTTCAGACAGGAGTCAGACTTAGAAAAAATTCTGGCCAGCATGGGACTTTGAAAAAATTCTGGCCAGCATGGGACTGTGAAAATTTTCGGCCAGGCGTCAGACTTAGAAAAAATTCTGGCCAGCATGGGACTTAGAAAAAATTCTGGCCAGCATGGGACTTTGAAAAAATTCTGGCCAGCATGGGACTTTGAAAATTTTCGGAGAGGCGTCAGACTTAGAAAAAATTCTGGCCAGCATGGGACTTTGAAAATTTTCAGCCAGGAGTCAAACTTAGAAAAAATTCTGGCCAGCATGGGACTTTGAAAATTTTCGGCCAAGAGTCAGACTTAGAAAAAATTCTGGCCAGCATGGGACTTTGGAAAAAATTCTGGCCAGCATGGGACTTTGAAAATTTTCGGCCAGGCGTCAGACTTAGAAAAAATTCTGGCCAGCATGGGACTTTGAAAAGATTCGGGCCTGCTTGGGACTTTGAAAATTTTCGGCCAGGCGTCAGACTTAGAAAAAATTCTGGCCAGCATGGGACTTTGAAAAAATTCTGGCCAGCATGGGACTTTGAAAATTTTTGGCCAAGCGTCAGACTTAGAAAAAATTCTGGCCAGCATGGGACTTAGAAAATATTCTGACCAGCATGGGACTTTGAAAAAATTCTGGCCAGCATGGGACTTTGAAAAAATTCTGGCCAGCATGGGACTTTGAAAAAAATTCTGGCCAGCATGGGACTTTGAAAATTTTCGGCCAGGCGTCAGACTTAGAAAAAATTCTGGCCAGCATGGGACTTAGAAAAAATTCTGGCCAGCATTGGACTTTGAAAATTTTCAGCCAGGCATCAGACTTAGAAAAAATTCTGGCCAGCATGGGACTTTGAAAAAATTCTGGCCAGCATGGGACTTTGAAAATTTTCAGCCAGGAGTCAGACTTAGAAAAAATTCTGGCCAGCATGGGACTTTGAAAATTTTCGGCCAGGCGTCAGACTTTGAAAAAATTCTGGCCAGCATGGGACTTTGAAAATTTTCGGCCAGGAGTCAGACTTAGAAAAAATTCTGGCCTGCTTGGGACTTTGAAATATTTCAGGCAGGCATCAGACTTAGAAAAAATTCTGGCCAGCATGGGACTTAGAAAAAATTCTGGCCAGCATGGGACTTAGAAAAAATTCTGGCCAGCATGGGACTTTGAAAAAATTCTGGCCAGCATGGGACTTTGAAAATTTTCAGCCAGGCATCAGACTTAGAAAAAATTCTGGCCAGCATGGGACTTTGAAATATTTCAGACAGGAGTCAGACTTAGAAAAAATTCTGGCCAGCATGGGACTTTGAAAAAATTCTGGCCAGCATGGGACTTTGAAAATTTTCAGCCAGGAGTCAAACTTAGAAAAAATTCTGGCCAGCATGGGACTTTGAAAATTTTCGGCCAGGCGTCAGACTTAGAAAAAATTCTGGCCAGCATGGGACTTTGAAAAAATTCTGGCCAGCATGGGACTTTGTAAATTTTCGGCCAGGCGTCAGACTTAGAAAAAATTCTGGCCTGCTTGGGACTTTGAAATATTTCAGGCAGGCATCAGACTTAGAAAAAATTCTGGCCAGCATGGGACTTAGAAAAAATTCTGGCCAGCATGGGACTTTGAAAAAATTCTGGCCAGCATGGGACTTTGAAAATTTTCGGCCAGGCGTCAGACTTAGAAAAAATTCTGGCCAGCATGGGACTTTGAAAATTTTCGGCCAGGCGTCAGACTTAGAAAAAATTCTGGCCAGCATGGGACTTTGAAAATTTTCGGCCAGGCGTCAGACTTAGAAAAAATTCTGGCCAGCATGGGACTTTGAAAAAACTTCTGGCCAACATGGGACTTTGAAAATTTTTGGCCAAGCATCAGACTTAGAAAAATTCTGGCCAGCATGGGACTTTGAACATTTTCGGCCAGGAGTCAGACTTAGAAAAAATTCTGGCCTGCATGGGACTTTGAACATTTTTGGCCAAGCGTCAGACTTAGAAAACATTCTGGCCAGCATGGGACTTTGAAAAAATTCTGGCCAGCATGGGACTTTGAAAATTTTCGGCCAAGCGTCAGACTTAGAAAAAATTCTGGCCAGCATGGGACTTTGAAAATGTTCAGCCAGGCGTCAGACTTAGAAAAAATTCTGGCCAGCATGGGACTTAGAAAAAATTCTGGCCAGCATGGGACTTTGAAAAATTCTGGCCAGGAGTCAGACTTAGAAAAAATTCTGGCCTGCATGGGACTTTGAAAATTTTCGGCCAGGAGTCAGACTTAGAAAAAATTCTGGCCTGCATGGGACTTTGAAAATTTTTGGCCAAGCGTCAGACTTAGAAAACATTCTGGCCAGCATGGGACTTTGAAAAAATTCTGGCCAGCATGGGACTTTGAAAATTTTCGGCCAAGCGTCAGACTTAGAAAAAATTCTGGCCAGCATGGGACTTTGAAAAAATTCTGGCCAGCATGGGACTTTGTAAATTTTCGGCCAGGCGTCAGACTTAGAAAAAATTCTGGCCAGCATGGGACTTTGAAAAAATTCTGGCCAGCATGGGACTTTGAAAATTTTCAGCCAGGCGTCAGACTTAGAAAAAATTCTGGCCAGCATGGGACTTTGAAAAAATTCTGGCCAGCATGGGACTTAGAAAAAATTCTGGCCAGCATGGGACTTTGAAAATTTTCAGCCAGGCATCAGACTTAGAAAAAATTCTCTCCAGCATGGGACTTTGAAATATTTCAGGCAGGTGTCAGACTTAGAAAAAATTCTGACCAGCATGGGACTTTGAAAAAATTCTGGCCAGCATGGGACTTTGAAAATTTTCAGCCAGGCATCAGACTTAGAAAAAATTCTGGCTAGCATGGGACTTTGAAATATTTCAGGCAGGTGTCAGACTTAGAAAAAATTCTGGCCTGCTTGGGACTTTGAAATATTTCAGGCAGGCATCAGACTTAGAAAAAATTCTGGCCTGCATGGGACTTTGAAATATTTCAGGCAGGTGTCAGACTTAGAAAAAATTCTGGCCAGCATGGGACTTTGAAAATTTTCAGCCAGGCGTCAGACTTAGAAAAAATTCTGGCCAGCATGGGACTTTGTAAATTTTCGGCCAGGCATCAGACTTAGAAAAAAATCTGGCCTGCTTGGGACTTTGAAATATTTCAGGCAGGCATCAGACTTAGAAAAAATTCTGGCCAGCATGGGACTTAGAAAAAATTCTGGCCAGCATGGGACTTTGAAAATTTTCGGCCAGGCGTCAGACTTAGAAAAAATTCTGGCCAGCATGGGACTTAGAAAAAATTCTGGCCAGCATGGGACTTTGAAAAAATTCTGGCCAGCATGGGACTTTGAAAATTTTCGGAGAGGCGTCTGACTTAGAAAAAATTCTGGCCAGCATGGGACTTTGAAAAAATTCTGGCCAGCATGGGACTTTGTAAATTTTCGGCCAGGCGTCAGACTTAGAAAAAATTCTGGCCTGCTTGGGACTTTGAAATATTTCAGGCAGGCATCAGACTTAGAAAAAATTCTGGCCAGCATGGGACTTAGAAAAAATTCTGGCCAGCATGGGACTTTGAAAAAATTCTGGCCAGCATGGGACTTTGAAAATTTTCAGCCAGGAGTCAGACTTAGAAAAAATTCTGGCCAGCATGGGACTTTGAAAATTTTCGGCCAAGAGTCAGACTTAGAAAAAATTCTGGCCAGCATGGGACTTTGAAAAAATTCGGGCCTGCTTGGGACTTTGAAAATTTTCGGCCAGGCGTCAGACTTAGAAAAAATTCTGGCCAGCATGGGACTTTGAAAAAATTCTGGCCAGCATGGGACTTTGAAAATTTTCGGCCAGGCGTCAGACTTAGAAAAAATTCTGGCCAGCATGGGACTTTGAAAATTTTCGGCCAGGCGTCAGACTTAGAAAAAATTCTGGCCAGCATGGGACTTTGAAAATTTTCGGCCAGGCGTCAGACTTAGAAAAAATTCTGGCCAGCATGGGACTTTGAAAAAACTTCTGGCCAACATGGGACTTTGAAAATTTTTGGCCAAGCATCAGACTTAGAAAAATTCTGGCCAGCATGGGACTTTGAACATTTTCGGCCAGGAGTCAGACTTAGAAAAAATTCTGGCCTGCATGGGACTTTGAACATTTTTGGCCAAGCGTCAGACTTAGAAAACATTCTGGCCAGCATGGGACTTTGAAAAAATTCTGGCCAGCATGGGACTTTGAAAATTTTTGGCCAAGCGTCAGACTTAGAAAAAATTCTGGCCTGCTTGGGACTTTGAAATATTTCAGGCAGGCGTCAGACTTAGAAAAAATTCTGGCCAGCATGGGACTTAGAAAAAATTCTGGCCAGCATGGGACTTTGTAAATTTTCAGCCAGGCATCAGACTTAGAAAAAATTCTGGCCAGCATGGGTCTTTGAAAAAATTCTGGCCAGCATGGGACTTTGAAAATTTTCAGCCAGGCATCAGACTTAGAAAAAATTCTGGCTAGCATGGGACTTTGAAAATTTTCGGCCAGGCGTCAGACTTAGAAAAAATTCTGGCCTGCATGGGACTTTGAAATATTTCAGGCAGGTGTCAGACTTAGAAAAAATTCTGGCCAGCATGGGACTTTGTAAATTTTCGGCCAGGCATCAGACTTAGAAAAAAATCTGGCCTGCTTGGGACTTTGAAATATTTCAGGCAGGCATCAGACTTAGAAAAAATTCTGGCCAGCATGGGACTTAGAAAAAATTCTGGCCAGCATGGGACTTTGAAATTTTTCGGCCAGGCATCAGACTTAGAAAAAATTCTGGCCAGCATGGGACTTTGAAAATTTTCAGGCAGGCATCAGACTTAGAAAAAATTCTGGCCAGCATGGGACTTTGAAAATTTTCGGCCAGGCGTCAGACTTAGAAAAAATTCTGGCCAGCATGGGACTTTGAAAAAATTCTGTCCAGCATGGGACTTTGAAAATTTTCGGAGAGGCGTCAGAATTAGAAAAAATTCTGTCCAGCATGGGACTTTGAAAATTTTCAGCCAGGAGTGAGACTTAGAAAAAATTCTGGCCAGCATGGGACTTTGAAAATTTTCGGCCAGGCGTCAGACTTTGAAAAAATTCTGGCCAGCATGGGACTTTGAAAATTTTCGGCCAGGAGTCAGACTTAGAAAAAATTCTGGCCTGCTTGGGACTTTGAAATATTTCAGGCAGGCATCAGACTTAGAAAAAATTCTGGCCAGCATGGGACTTAGAAAAAATTCTGGCCAGCATGGGACTTTGAAAAAATTCTGGCCAGCATGGGACTTTGAAAATTTTCGGAGAGGCGTCAGACTTTGAAAAAATTCTGGCCAGCATGGGACTTTGAAAATTTTCGGCCAGGCGTCAGACTTAGAAAAAATTCTGGCCAGCATGGGACTTAGAAAAAATTCTGGCCAGCATGGGACTTTGAAATTTTTCAGGCAGGCATCAGACTTAGAAAAAATTCTGGCCAGCATGGGACTTTGAAAAGATTCGGGCCTGCTTGGGACTTTGAAAATTTTCGGCCAGGCGTCAGACTTAGAAAAAATTCTGGCCAGCATGGGACTTTGAAAAAATTCTGGCCAGCATGGGACTTTGAAAATTTTCGGAGAGGCGTCAGAATTAGAAAAAATTCTGGCCAGCATGGGACTTTGAAAAAATTCGGGCCTGCTTGGGACTTTGAAAATTTTCGGCCAGGCGTCAGACTTAGAAAAAATTCTGGCCAGCATGGGACTTTGAAAATTTTTGTCCAAGCGTCAGACTTAGAAAAAATTCTGGCCTGCTTGGGACTTTGAAATATTTCAGGCAGGCGTCAGACTTAGAAAAAATTCTGGCCAGCATGGGACTTAGAAAAAATTCTGGCCAGCATGGGACTTTGTAAATTTTCAGCCAGGCATCAGACTTAGAAAAAATTCTGGCCAGCATGGGTCTTTGAAAAAATTCTGGCCAGCATGGGACTTTGAAAATTTTCAGCCAGGCGTCAGACTTAGAAAAAATTCTGACCAGCATGGGACTTTGAAAAAATTCTGGCCAGCATGGGACTTTGAAAATTTTCAGCCAGGCATCAGACTTAGAAAAAATTCTGGCTAGCATGGGACTTTGAAATATTTCAGGCAGGTGTCAGACTTAGAAAAAATTCTGGCCAGCATGGGACTTTGTAAATTTTCGGCCAGGCATCAGACTTAGAAAAAAATCTGGCCTGCTTGGGACTTTGAAATATTTCAGGCAGGCATCAGACTTAGAAAAAATTCTGGCCAGCATGGGACTTAGAAAAAATTCTGGCCAGCATGGGACTTTGAAATTTTTCGGCCAGGCATCAGACTTAGAAAAAATTCTGGCCAGCATGGGACTTTGAAAATTTTCAGGCAGGCATCAGACTTAGAAAAAATTCTGGCCAGCATGGGACTTTGAAAATTTTCGGCCAGGCGTCAGACTTAGAAAAAATTCTGGCCAGCATGGGACTTAGAAAAAATTCTGGCCAGCATGGGACTTTGAAAATTTTCGGCCAGGCGTCAGACTTTGAAAAAATTCTGGCCAGCATGGGACTTTGAAAATTTTCGGCCAGGAGTCAGACTTAGAAAAAATTCTGGCCTGCTTGGGACTTTGAAATATTTCAGGCAGGCATCAGACTTAGAAAAAATTCTGGCCAGCATGGGACTTTGAAAAAATTCTGGCCAGCATGGGACTTTGAAAATTTTCGGAGAGGCGTCAGAATTAGAAAAAATTCTGGCCAGCATGGGACTTTGAAAAAATTCGGGCCTGCTTGGGACTTTGAAAATTTTCGGCCAGGCGTCAGACTTAGAAAAAATTCTGGCCAGCATGGGACTTTGAAAATTTTCGGAGAGGCGTCAGAATTAGAAAAAATTCTGTCCAGCATGGGACTTTGAAAATTTTCAGCCAGGAGTCAGACTTAGAAAAAATTCTGGCCAGCATGGGACTTTGAAAATTTTTGGCCAGGCGTCAGACTTTGAAAAAATTCTGGCCAGCATGGGACTTTGAAAATTTTCGGCCAGGAGTCAGACTTAGAAAAAATTCTGGCCAGCATGGGACTTAGAAAAAATTCTGGCCAGCATGGGACTTTGAAAAAATTCTGGCCAGCATGGGACTTTGAAAATTTTCAGCCAGGCATCAGACTTAGAAAAAATTCTGGCCAGCATGGGACTTAGAAAAAATTCTGGCCAGCATGGGACTTTGAAATATTTCAGACAGGAGTCAGACTTAGAAAAAATTCTGGCCAGCATGGGACTTTGAAAAAATTCTGGCCAGCATGGGACTGTGAAAATTTTCGGCCAGGCGTCAGACTTAGAAAAAATTCTGGCCAGCATGGGACTTTGAAAAAATTCTGGCCAGCATGGGACTTTGAAAATTTTCGGAGAGGCGTCAGACTTAGAAAAAATTCTGGCCAGCATGGGACTTTGAAAAAATTCTGGCCAGCATGGGACTTTGAAAATTTTCAGCCAGGAGTCAAACTTAGAAAAAATTCTGGCCAGCATGGGACTTTGAAAATTTTCGGCCAAGAGTCAGACTTAGAAAAAATTCTGGCCAGCATGGGACTTTGGAAAAAATTCTGGCCAGCATGGGACTTTGAAAATTTTCGGCCAGGCGTCAGACTTAGAAAAAATTCTGGCCAGCATGGGACTTTGAAAAGATTTGGGCCTGCTTGGGACTTTGAAAATTTTCGGCCAGGCGTCAGACTTAGAAAAAATTCTGGCCAGCATGGGACTTTGAAAAAATTCTGGCCAGCATGGGACTTTGAAAATTTTTGGCCAAGCGTCAGACTTAGAAAAAATTCTGGCCAGCATGGGACTTAGAAAATATTCTGACCAGCATGGGACTTTGAAAAAATTCTGGCCAGCATGGGACTTTGAAAAAATTCTGGCCAGCATGGGACTTTGAAAAAAATTCTGGCCAGCATGGGACTTTGAAAATTTTCGGCCAGGCGTCAGACTTAGAAAAAATTCTGGCCAGCATGGGACTTAGAAAAAATTCTGGCCAGCATTGGACTTTGAAAATTTTCAGCCAGGCATCAGACTTAGAAAAAATTCTGTCCAGCATGGGACTTTGAAAAAATTCTGGCCAGCATGGGACTTTGAAAATTTTCGGCCAGGAGTCAGACTTTGAAAAAATTCTGGCCTGCTTGGGACTTTGAAATATTTCAGACAGGAGTCAGACTTAGAAAAAATTCTGGCCAGCATGGGACTTTGAAAAAATTCTGGCCAGCATGGGACTTTGAAAAAATTCTGGCCAGCATGGGACTTAGAAAAAATTCTGGCCTGCATGGGACTTTGAAATATTTCAGGCAGGTGTCAGACTTAGAAAAAATTCTGGCCAGCATGGGACTTTGAAAATTTTCGGCCAGGAGTCAGACTTAGAAAAAATTCTGGCCTGCATGGGACTTTGAAAATTTTTGGCCAAGCGTCAGACTTAGAAAACATTCTGGCCAGCATGGGACTTTGAAAAAATTCTGGCCAGCATGGGACTTTGAAATTTTTCGGCCAGGCATCAGACTTAGAAAAAATTCTGGCCAGCATGGGACTTTGAAAATTTTCAGCCAGGAGTGAGACTTAGAAAAAATTCTGGCCAGCATGGGACTTTGAAAATTTTCGGCCAGGCGTCAGACTTTGAAAAAATTCTGGCCAGCATGGGACTTTGAAAATTTTCGGCCAGGAGTCAGACTTAGAAAAAATTCTGGCCTGCTTGGGACTTTGAAATATTTCAGGCAGGCATCAGACTTAGAAAAAATTCTGGCCAGCATGGGACTTTGAAAAAATTCTGGCCAGCATGGGACTTTGAAAATTTTCGGAGAGGCGTCAGAATTAGAAAAAATTCTGGCCAGCATGGGACTTTGAAAAAATTCGGGCCTGCTTGGGACTTTGAAAATTTTCGGCCAGGCGTCAGACTTAGAAAAAATTCTGGCCAGCATGGGACTTTGAAAATTTTCGGAGAGGCGTCAGAATTAGAAAAAATTCTGTCCAGCATGGGACTTTGAAAATTTTCAGCCAGGAGTCAGACTTAGAAAAAATTCTGGCCAGCATGGGACTTTGAAAATTTTTGGCCAGGCGTCAGACTTTGAAAAAATTCTGGCCAGCATGGGACTTTGAAAATTTTCGGCCAGGAGTCAGACTTAGAAAAAATTCTGGCCAGCATGGGACTTAGAAAAAATTCTGGCCAGCATGGGACTTTGAAAAAATTCTGGCCAGCATGGGACTTTGAAAATTTTCAGCCAGGCATCAGACTTAGAAAAAATTCTGGCCAGCATGGGACTTAGAAAAAATTCTGGCCAGCATGGGACTTTGAAATATTTCAGACAGGAGTCAGACTTAGAAAAAATTCTGGCCAGCATGGGACTTTGAAAAAATTCTGGCCAGCATGGGACTGTGAAAATTTTCGGCCAGGCGTCAGACTTAGAAAAAATTCTGGCCAGCATGGGACTTTGAAAAAATTCTGGCCAGCATGGGACTTTGAAAATTTTCGGAGAGGCGTCAGACTTAGAAAAAATTCTGGCCAGCATGGGACTTTGAAAATTTTCAGCCAGGAGTCAAACTTAGAAAAAATTCTGGCCAGCATGGGACTTTGAAAATTTTCGGCCAAGAGTCAGACTTAGAAAAAATTCTGGCCAGCATGGGACTTTGGAAAAAATTCTGGCCAGCATGGGACTTTGAAAATTTTCGGCCAGGCGTCAGACTTAGAAAAAATTCTGGCCAGCATGGGACTTTGAAAAGATTCGGGCCTGCTTGGGACTTTGAAAATTTTCGGCCAGGCGTCAGACTTAGAAAAAATTCTGGCCAGCATGGGACTTTGAAAAAATTCTGGCCAGCATGGGACTTTGAAAATTTTTGGCCAGCATGGGACTTTGAAAATTTTCGGCCAGGCGTCAGACTTAGAAAAAATTCTGGCCAGCATGGGACTTTGAAAATTTTCGGCCAGGCGTCAGACTTAGAAAAAATTCTGGCCAGCATGGGACTTTGAAAATTTTCGGCCAGGCGTCAGACTTAGAAAAAATTCTGGCCAGCATGGGACTTTGAAAAAACTTCTGGCCAACATGGGACTTTGAAAATTTTTGGCCAAGCATCAGACTTAGAAAAATTCTGGCCAGCATGGGACTTTGAAAAGATTTGGGCCTGCTTGGGACTTTGAAAATTTTCGGCCAGGCGTCAGACTTAGAAAAAATTCTGGCCTGCATGGGACTTTGAACATTTTTGGCCAAGCGTCAGACTTAGAAAACATTCTGGCCAGCATGGGACTTTGAAAAAATTCTGGCCAGCATGGGACTTTGAAAAAATTCTGGCCAGCATGGGACTTTGAAAAAATTCTGGCCAGCATGGGACTTTGAAAAAAATTCTGGCCAGCATGGGACTTTGAAAATTTTCGGCCAGGCGTCAGACTTAGAAAAAATTCTGGCCAGCATGGGACTTAGAAAAAATTCTGGCCAGCATTGGACTTTGAAAATTTTCAGCCAGGCATCAGACTTAGAAAAAATTCTGTCCAGCATGGGACTTTGAAAAAATTCTGGCCAGCATGGGACTTTGAAAATTTTCAGCCAGGCGTCAGACTTTGAAAAAATTCTGGCCAGCATGGGACTTTGAAAATTTTCGGCCAGGAGTCAGACTTAGAAAAAATTCTGGCCTGCTTGGGACTTTGAAATATTTCAGACAGGAGTCAGACTTAGAAAAAATTCTGGCCAGCATGGGACTTTGAAAAAATTCTGGCCAGCATGGGACTTTGAAAAAATTCTGGCCAGCATGGGACTTAGAAAAAATTCTGGCCTGCATGGGACTTTGAAATATTTCAGGCAGGTGTCAGACTTAGAAAAAATTCTGGCCAGCATGGGACTTTGAAAATTTTCGGCCAGGAGTCAGACTTAGAAAAAATTCTGGCCTGCATGGGACTTTGAAAATTTTTGGCCAAGCGTCAGACTTAGAAAACATTCTGGCCAGCATGGGACTTTGAAAAAATTCTGGCCAGGATGGGACTTTGAAATTTTTCGGCCAGGCATCAGACTTAGAAAAAATTCTGGCCAGCATGGGACTTTGAAAATTTTCGGCCAGGCGTCAGACTTAGAAAAAATTCTGGCCAGCATGGGACTTTGAAAAAACTTCTGGCCAACATGGGACTTTGAAAATTTTTGGCCAAGCATCAGACTTAGAAAAATTCTGGCCAGCATGGGACTTTGAACATTTTCGGCCAGGAGTCAGACTTAGAAAAAATTCTGGCCTGCATGGGACTTTGAACATTTTTGGCCAAGCGTCAGACTTAGAAAACATTCTGGCCAGCATGGGACTTTGAAAAAATTCTGGCCAGCATGGGACTTTGAAAAAATTCTGGCCAGCATGGGACTTTGAAAAAATTCTGGCCAGCATGGGACTTTGAAAAAAATTCTGGCCAGCATGGGACTTTGAAAATTTTCGGCCAGGCGTCAGACTTAGAAAAAATTCTGGCCAGCATGGGACTTAGAAAAAATTCTGGCCAGCATTGGACTTTGAAAATTTTCAGCCAGGCATCAGACTTAGAAAAAATTCTGTCCAGCATGGGACTTTGAAAAAATTCTGGCCAGCATGGGACTTTGAAAATTTTCAGCCAGGCGTCAGACTTTGAAAAAATTCTGGCCAGCATGGGACTTTGAAAATTTTCGGCCAGGAGTCAGACTTAGAAAAAATTCTGGCCTGCTTGGGACTTTGAAATATTTCAGACAGGAGTCAGACTTAGAAAAAATTCTGGCCAGCATGGGACTTTGAAAAAATTCTGGCCAGCATGGGACTTTGAAAAAATTCTGGCCAGCATGGGACTTAGAAAAAATTCTGGCCTGCATGGGACTTTGAAATATTTCAGGCAGGTGTCAGACTTAGAAAAAATTCTGGCCAGCATGGGACTTTGAAAATTTTCGGCCAGGAGTCAGACTTAGAAAAAATTCTGGCCTGCATGGGACTTTGAAAATTTTTGGCCAAGCGTCAGACTTAGAAAACATTCTGGCCAGCATGGGACTTTGAAAAAATTCTGGCCAGGATGGGACTTTGAAATTTTTCGGCCAGGCATCAGACTTAGAAAAAATTCTGGCCAGCATGGGACTTTGAAAATTTTCGGCCAGGCGTCAGACTTAGAAAAAATTCTGGCCAGCATGGGACTTTGAAAAAATTCTGTCCAGCATGGGACTTTGAAAATTTTCGGAGAGGCGTCAGAATTAGAAAAAATTCTGTCCAGCATGGGACTTTGAAAATTTTCAGCCAGGAGTCAGACTTAGAAAAAATTCTGGCCAGCATGGGACTTTGAAAATTTTCGGCCAGGCGTCAGACTTTGAAAAAATTCTGGCCAGCATGGGACTTTGAAAATTTTCGGCCAGGAGTCAGACTTAGAAAAAATTCTGGCCTGCTTGGGACTTTGAAATATTTCAGGCAGGCATCAGACTTAGAAAAAATTCTGGCCAGCATGGGACTTAGAAAAAATTCTGGCCAGCATGGGACTTTGAAAAAATTCTGGCCAGCATGGGACTTTGAAAATTTTCGGAGAGGCGTCAGACTTTGAAAAAATTCTGGCCAGCATGGGACTTTGAAAATTTTCGGCCAGGCGTCAGACTTAGAAAAAATTCTGGCCAGCATGGGACTTAGAAAAAATTCTGGCCAGCATGGGACTTTGAAATTTTTCAGGCAGGCATCAGACTTAGAAAAAATTCTGGCCAGCATGGGACTTTGAAAAGATTCGGGCCTGCTTGGGACTTTGAAAATTTTCGGCCAGGCGTCAGACTTAGAAAAAATTCTGGCCAGCATGGGACTTTGAAAAAATTCTGGCCAGCATGGGACTTTGAAAATTTTCGGAGAGGCGTCAGACTTAGAAAAAATTCTGGCCAGCATGGGACTTTGAAAATTTTCAGCCAGGAGTCAAACTTAGAAAAAATTCTGGCCAGCATGGGACTTTGAAAATTTTCGGCCAAGAGTCAGACTTAGAAAAAATTCTGGCCAGCATGGGACTTTGGAAAAAATTCTGGCCAGCATGGGACTTTGAAAATTTTCGGCCAGGCGTCAGACTTAGAAAAAATTCTGGCCAGCATGGGACTTTGAAAAGATTCGGGCCTGCTTGGGACTTTGAAAATTTTCGGCCAGGCGTCAGACTTAGAAAAAATTCTGGCCAGCATGGGACTTTGAAAAAATTCTGGCCAGCATGGGACTTTGAAAATTTTTGGCCAAGCGTCAGACTTAGAAAAAATTCTGGCCAGCATGGGACTTAGAAAATATTCTGACCAGCATGGGACTTTGAAAAAATTCTGGCCAGCATGGGACTTTGAAAAAATTCTGGCCAGCATGGGACTTTGAAAAAAATTCTGGCCAGCATGGGACTTTGAAAATTTTCGGCCAGGCGTCAGACTTAGAAAAAATTCTGGCCAGCATGGGACTTAGAAAAAATTCTGGCCAGCATTGGACTTTGAAAATTTTCAGCCAGGCATCAGACTTAGAAAAAATTCTGTCCAGCATGGGACTTTGAAAAAATTCTGGCCAGCATGGGACTTTGAAAATTTTCAGCCAGGCGTCAGACTTTGAAAAAATTCTGGCCAGCATGGGACTTTGAAAATTTTCGGCCAGGAGTCAGACTTAGAAAAAATTCTGGCCTGCTTGGGACTTTGAAATATTTCAGACAGGAGTCAGACTTAGAAAAAATTCTGGCCAGCATGGGACTTTGAAAAAATTCTGGCCAGCATGGGACTTTGAAAAAATTCTGGCCAGCATGGGACTTAGAAAAAATTCTGGCCTGCATGGGACTTTGAAATATTTCAGGCAGGTGTCAGACTTAGAAAAAATTCTGGCCAGCATGGGACTTTGAAAATTTTCGGCCAGGAGTCAGACTTAGAAAAAATTCTGGCCTGCATGGGACTTTGAAAATTTTTGGCCAAGCGTCAGACTTAGAAAACATTCTGGCCAGCATGGGACTTTGAAAAAATTCTGGCCAGCATGGGACTTTGAAATTTTTCGGCCAGGCATCAGACTTAGAAAAAATTCTGGCCAGCATGGGACTTTGAAAATTTTCAGGCAGGCATCAGACTTAGAAAAAATTCTGGCCAGCATGGGACTTTGAAAATTTTCGGCCAGGCGTCAGACTTAGAAAAAATTCTGGCCAGCATGGGACTTTGAAAAAATTCTGTCCAGCATGGGACTTTGAAAATTTTCGGAGAGGCGTCAGAATTAGAAAAAATTCTGTCCAGCATGGGACTTTGAAAATTTTCAGCCAGGAGTCAGACTTAGAAAAAATTCTGGCCAGCATGGGACTTTGAAAATTTTCGGCCAGGCGTCAGACTTTGAAAAAATTCTGGCCAGCATGGGACTTTGAAAATTTTCGGCCAGGAGTCAGACTTAGAAAAAATTCTGGCCTGCTTGGGACTTTGAAATATTTCAGGCAGGCATCAGACTTAGAAAAAATTCTGGCCAGCATGGGACTTAGAAAAAATTCTGGCCAGCATGGGACTTAGAAAAAATTCTGGCCAGCATGGGACTTTGAAATTTTTCAGGCAGGCATCAGACTTAGAAAAAATTCTGGCCAGCATGGGACTTTGAAAAGATTCGGGCCTGCTTGGGACTTTGAAAATTTTCGGCCAGGCGTCAGACTTAGAAAAAATTCTGGCCAGCATGGGACTTTGAAAAAATTCTGGCCAGCATGGGACTTAGAAAAAATTCTGGCCAGCATGGGACTTTGAAAATTTTCGGCCAAGAGTCAGACTTAGAAAAAATTCTGGCCAGCATGGGACTTTGAAAATTTTTGTCCAAGCGTCAGACTTAGAAAAAATTCTGGCCAGCATGGGACTTAGAAAATATTCTGACCAGCATGGGACTTTGAAAATTTTCGGCCAGGCGTCAGACTTTGAAAAAATTCTGGCCAGCATGGGACTTTGAAAATTTTCGGCCAGGAGTCAGACTTAGAAAAAATTCTGGCCAGCATGGGACTTAGAAAAAATTCTGGCCAGCATGGGACTTAGAAAAAATTCTGGCCAGCATGGGACTTTGAAAAAATTCTGGCCAGCATGGGACTTTGAAAATTTTCAGCCAGGCATCAGACTTAGAAAAAATTCTGGCCAGCATGGGACTTTGAAATATTTCAGACAGGAGTCAGACTTAGAAAAAATTCTGGCCAGCATGGGACTTTGAAAAAATTCTGGCCAGCATGGGACTTTGAAAATTTTCAGCCAGGAGTCAAACTTAGAAAAAATTCTGGCCAGCATGGGACTTTGAAAATTTTCGGCCAGGCGTCAGACTTAGAAAAAATTCTGGCCAGCATGGGACTTTGAAAAAATTCTGGCCAGCATGGGACTTTGTAAATTTTCGGCCAGGCGTCAGACTTAGAAAAAATTCTGGCCTGCTTGGGACTTTGAAATATTTCAGGCAGGAGTCAGACTTAGAAAAAATTCTGGCCAGCATGGGACTTAGAAAAAATTCTGGCCAGCATGGGACTTTGAAAAAATTCTGGCCAGCATGGGACTTTGAAAATTTTCAGCCAGGAGTCAGACTTAGAAAAAATTCTGGCCTGCTTGGGACTTTGAAAATTTTCGGCCAGGCGTCAGACTTAGAAAAAATTCTGGCCAGCATGGGACTTTGAAAAAATTCTGGCCAGCATGGGACTTTGAAAATTTTCGGCCAGGCGTCAGACTTAGAAAAAATTCTGGCCAGCATGGGACTTTGAAAATTTTCGGCCAGGCGTCAGACTTAGAAAAAATTCTGGCCAGCATGGGACTTTGAAAATTTTCGGCCAGGCGTCAGACTTAGAAAAAATTCTGGCCAGCATGGGACTTTGAAAAAACTTCTGGCCAACATGGGACTTTGAAAATTTTTGGCCAAGCATCAGACTTAGAAAAATTCTGGCCAGCATGGGACTTTGAACATTTTCGGCCAGGAGTCAGACTTAGAAAAAATTCTGGCCTGCATGGGACTTTGAACATTTTTGGCCAAGCGTCAGACTTAGAAAACATTCTGGCCAGCATGGGACTTTGAAAAAATTCTGGCCAGCATGGGACTTTGAAAATTTTCGGCCAAGCGTCAGACTTAGAAAAAATTCTGGCCAGCATGGGACTTTGAAAATGTTCAGCCAGGCGTCAGACTTAGAAAAAATTCTGGCCAGCATGGGACTTAGAAAAAATTCTGGCCAGCATGGGACTTTGAAAAATTCTGGCCAGGAGTCAGACTTAGAAAAAATTCTGGCCAGCATGGGACTTTGAACATTTTCGGCCAGGAGTCAGACTTAGAAAAAATTCTGGCCTGCATGGGACTTTGAAAATTTTTGGCCAAGCGTCAGACTTAGAAAACATTCTGGCCAGCATGGGACTTTGAAAAAATTCTGGCCAGCATGGGACTTTGAAAATTTTCGGCCAAGCGTCAGACTTAGAAAAAATTCTGGCCAGCATGGGACTTTGAAAAAATTCTGGCCAGCATGGGACTTTGTAAATTTTCGGCCAGGCGTCAGACTTAGAAAAAATTCTGGCCAGCATGGGACTTTGAAAAAATTCTGGCCAGCATGGGACTTTGAAAATTTTCAGCCAGGCGTCAGACTTAGAAAAAATTCTGGCCAGCATGGGACTTTGAAAAAATTCTGGCCAGCATGGGACTTAGAAAAAATTCTGTCCAGCATGGGACTTTGAAATATTTCAGGCAGGTGTCAGACTTAGAAAAAATTCTGACCAGCATGGGACTTTGAAAAAATTCTGGCCAGCATGGGACTTTGAAAATTTTCAGCCAGGCATCAGACTTAGAAAAAATTCTGGCTAGCATGGGACTTTGAAAATTTTCGGCCAGGCGTCAGACTTAGAAAAAATTCTGGCCTGCATGGGACTTTGAAATATTTCAGGCAGGTGTCAGACTTAGAAAAAATTCTGGCCAGCATGGGACTTTGAAAATTTTCAGCCAGGCGTCAGACTTAGAAAAAATTCTGGCCAGCATGGGACTTTGAAAAAATTCTGGCCAGCATGGGACTTTGAAAATTTTCGGCCAGGCGTCAGACTTAGAAAAAATTCTGGCCTGCATGGGACTTTGAAATATTTCAGGCAGGTGTCAGACTTAGAAAAAATTCTGGCCAGCATGGGACTTTGAAAATTTTCAGCCAGGCGTCAGACTTAGAAAAAATTCTGGCCAGCATGGGACTTTGTAAATTTTCGGCCAGGCATCAGACTTAGAAAAAAATCTGGCCTGCTTGGGACTTTGAAATATTTCAGGCAGGCATCAGACTTAGAAAAAATTCTGGCCAGCATGGGACTTAGAAAAAATTCTGGCCAGCATGGGACTTTGAAAATTTTCGGCCAGGCGTCAGACTTAGAAAAAATTCTGGCCAGCATGGGACTTAGAAAAAATTCTGGCCAGCATGGGACTTTGAAAAAATTCTGGCCAGCATGGGACTTTGAAAATTTTCGGAGAGGCGTCTGACTTAGAAAAAATTCTGGCCAGCATGGGACTTTGAAAAAATTCTGGCCAGCATGGGACTTTGTAAATTTTCGGCCAGGCGTCAGACTTAGAAAAAATTCTGGCCTGCTTGGGACTTTGAAATATTTCAGGCAGGCATCAGACTTAGAAAAAATTCTGGCCAGCATGGGACTTAGAAAAAATTCTGGCCAGCATGGGACTTTGAAAAAATTCTGGCCAGCATGGGACTTTGAAAATTTTCAGCCAGGAGTCAGACTTAGAAAAAATTCTGGCCAGCATGGGACTTTGAAAATTTTCGGCCAAGAGTCAGACTTAGAAAAAATTCTGGCCAGCATGGGACTTTGAAAATTTTCGGCCAGGCGTCAGACTTAGAAAAAATTCTGGCCAGCATGGGACTTTGAAAAAACTTCTGGCCAACATGGGACTTTGAAAATTTTTGGCCAAGCATCAGACTTAGAAAAATTCTGGCCAGCATGGGACTTTGAACATTTTCGGCCAGGAGTCAGACTTAGAAAAAATTCTGGCCTGCATGGGACTTTGAACATTTTTGGCCAAGCGTCAGACTTAGAAAACATTCTGGCCAGCATGGGACTTTGAAAAAATTCTGGCCAGCATGGGACTTTGAAAATTTTCGGCCAAGCGTCAGACTTAGAAAAAATTCTGGCCAGCATGGGACTTTGAAAATGTTCAGCCAGGCGTCAGACTTAGAAAAAATTCTGGCCAGCATGGGACTTAGAAAAAATTCTGGCCAGCATGGGACTTTGAAAAATTCTGGCCAGGAGTCAGACTTAGAAAAAATTCTGGCCAGCATGGGACTTTGAACATTTTCGGCCAGGAGTCAGACTTAGAAAAAATTCTGGCCTGCATGGGACTTTGAAAATTTTTGGCCAAGCGTCAGACTTAGAAAACATTCTGGCCAGCATGGGACTTTGAAAAAATTCTGGCCAGCATGGGACTTTGAAAATTTTCGGCCAAGCGTCAGACTTAGAAAAAATTCTGGCCAGCATGGGACTTTGAAAAAATTCTGGCCAGCATGGGACTTTGTAAATTTTCGGCCAGGCGTCAGACTTAGAAAAAATTCTGGCCAGCATGGGACTTTGAAAAAATTCTGGCCAGCATGGGACTTAGAAAAAATTCTGGCCAGCATGGGACTTTGAAAATTTTCAGCCAGGCATCAGACTTAGAAAAAATTCTCTCCAGCATGGGACTTTGAAATATTTCAGGCAGGTGTCAGACTTAGAAAAAATTCTGACCAGCATGGGACTTTGAAAAAATTCTGGCCAGCATGGGACTTTGAAAATTTTCAGCCAGGCATCAGACTTAGAAAAAATTCTGGCTAGCATGGGACTTTGAAAATTTTCGGCCAGGCGTCAGACTTAGAAAAAATTCTGGCCTGCATGGGACTTTGAAATATTTCAGGCAGGTGTCAGACTTAGAAAAAATTCTGGCCAGCATGGGACTTTGAAAATTTTCAGCCAGGCGTCAGACTTAGAAAAAATTCTGGCCAGCATGGGACTTTGTAAATTTTCGGCCAGGCATCAGACTTAGAAAAAAATCTGGCCTGCTTGGGACTTTGAAATATTTCAGGCAGGCATCAGACTTAGAAAAAATTCTGGCCAGCATGGGACTTAGAAAAAATTCTGGCCAGCATGGGACTTTGAAAATTTTCGGCCAGGCGTCAGACTTAGAAAAAATTCTGGCCAGCATGGGACTTTGAAAAAATTCTGGCCAGCATGGGACTTTGAAAATTTTCGGCCAGGCGTCAGACTTAGAAAAAATTCTGGCCAGCATGGGACTTTGAAAAATTCTGGCCAGGAGTCAGACTTAGAAAAAATTCTGGCCAGCATGGGACTTTGAACATTTTCGGCCAGGAGTCAGACTTAGAAAAAATTCTGGCCTGCATGGGACTTAGAAAAAATTCTGGCCAGCATGGGACTTAGAAAAAATTCTGGCCAGCATGGGACTTAGAAAAAATTCTGGCCAGCATGGGACTTTGAAAAAATTCTGGCCAGCATGGGACTTTGAAAATTTTCAGCCAGGAGTCAGACTTAGAAAAAATTCTGGCCAGCATGGGACTTAGAAAAAATTCTGGCCAGCATGGGACTTTGAAAAAATTCTGGCCAGCATGGGACTTTGAAATATTTCAGCCAGGCATCAGACTTAGAAAAAATTCTGGCCAGCATGGGACTTTGAAATATTTCAGACAGGAGTCAGACTTAGAAAAAATTCTGGCCAGCATGGGACTTTGAAAAAATTCTGGCTAGCATGGGACTTTGAAAAAATTCTGGCCAGCATGGGACTTTGAAAATTTTCGGCCAGGCGTCAGACTTAGAAAAAATTCTGGCCAGCATGGGACTTTGAAAAATTCTGGCCAGGAGTCAGACTTAGAAAAAATTCTGGCCAGCATGGGACTTTGAACATTTTCGGCCAGGAGTCAGACTTAGAAAAAATTCTGGCCTGCATGGGACTTAGAAAAAATTCTGGCCAGCATGGGACTTAGAAAAAATTCTGGCCAGCATGGGACTTAGAAAAAATTCTGGCCAGCATGGGACTTTGAAAAAATTCTGGCCAGCATGGGACTTTGAAAATTTTCAGCCAGGAGTCAGACTTAGAAAAAATTCTGGCCAGCATGGGACTTAGAAAAAATTCTGGCCAGCATGGGACTTTGAAAAAATTCTGGCCAGCATGGGACTTTGAAATATTTCAGCCAGGCATCAGACTTAGAAAAAATTCTGGCCAGCATGGGACTTTGAAATATTTCAGACAGGAGTCAGACTTAGAAAAAATTCTGGCCAACATGGGACTTTGAAAATTTTCAGCCAGGCATCAGACTTAGAAAAAATTCTGGCCTGCATGGGACTTTGAAAATTTTCGGCCAGGCGTCAGACTTAGAAAAAATTCTGGCCAGCATGGGACTTAGAAAAAATTCTGGCCAGCATGGGACTTTGAACATTTTCGGCCAGGAGTCAAACTTAGAAAAAATTCTGGCCAGCATGGGTCTTTGAAAAAATTCTGGCCAGCATGGGACTTTGAAAATTTTCAGCCAGGCATCAGACTTAGAAAAAATTCTGGCCAGCATGGGACTTTGTAAATTTTCGGCCAGGCGTCAGACTTAGAAAAAATTCTGGCCAGCATGGGACTTTGAAAAAATTCTGGCCAGCATGGGACTTTGAAAATTTTCGGCCAGGCGTCAGACTTAGAAAAAATTCTGGCCAGCATGGGACTTTGAAAAAATTCTGGACAGCATGGGACTTTGAAAATTTTCGGCCAGGCGTCAGACTTAGAAAAAATTCTGGCCAGCATGGGACTTTGAAAAAATTCTGGCCAGCATGGGACTTTGAACATTTTCGGCCAGGAGTCAGACTTAGAAAAAATTCTGGCCAGCATGGGACTTTGAAAATTTTCGGCCAGGCGTCAGACTTAGAAAAAATTCTGGCCAGCATGGGACTTAGAAAAAATTCTGGCCAGCATGGGACTTTGAAAATTTTCGGCCAGGAGTCAGACTTAGAAAAAATTCTGGCCAGCATGGGACTTTGAATATTTTCGGCCAGGCGTCAGACTTAGAAAAAATTCTGGCCAGCATGGGACTTTGAAAAAATTCTGGCCAGCATGGGACTTTGAAAATTTTCGGCCAGGAGTCAGACTTAGAAAAAATTCTGGCCAGCATGGGACTTTGAAAAAATTCTGGCCAGCATGGGACTTTGAAAATTTTCGGCCAGGAGTCAGACTTAGAAAAAATTCTGGCCATCATGGGACTTTGAAAATTTTCGGCCAGGCGTCAGACTTAGAAAAAATTCTGGCCAGCATGGGACTTAGAAAAAATTCTGGCCAGCATGGGACTTTGAAAATTTTCGGCCAGGAGTCAGACTTAGAAAAAATTCTGGCCAGCATGGGACTTTGAACATTTTCGGCCAGGCGTCAGACTTAGAAAAAATTCTGGCCAGCATGGGACTTTGAAAAAATTCTGGCCAGCATGGGACTTTGAAAATTTTCGGCCAGGAGTCAGACTTAGAAAAAATTCTGGCCAGCATGGGACTTTGAAAAAATTCTGGCCAGCATGGGACTTTGAAAATTTTCGGAGAGGCGTCTGACTTAGAAAAAATTCTGGCCAGCATGGGACTTTGAAAAAATTCTGGCCAGCATGGGACTTTGTAAATTTTCGGCCAGGCGTCAGACTTAGAAAAAATTCTGGCCTGCTTGGGACTTTGAAATATTTCAGGCAGGCATCAGACTTAGAAAAAATTCTGGCCAGCATGGGACTTAGAAAAAATTCTGGCCAGCATGGGACTTTGAAAAAATTCTGGCCAGCATGGGACTTTGAAAATTTTCAGCCAGGAGTCAGACTTAGAAAAAATTCTGGCCAGCATGGGACTTTGAAAATTTTCGGCCAAGAGTCAGACTTAGAAAAAATTCTGGCCAGCATGGGACTTTGAAAAAATTCGGGCCTGCTTGGGACTTTGAAAATTTTCGGCCAGGCGTCAGACTTAGAAAAAATTCTGGCCAGCATGGGACTTTGAAAAAATTCTGGCCAGCATGGGACTTTGAAAATTTTCGGCCAGGCGTCAGACTTAGAAAAAATTCTGGCCAGCATGGGACTTTGAAAATTTTCGGCCAGGCGTCAGACTTAGAAAAAATTCTGGCCAGCATGGGACTTTGAAAATTTTCGGCCAGGCGTCAGACTTAGAAAAAATTCTGGCCAGCATGGGACTTTGAAAAAACTTCTGGCCAACATGGGACTTTGAAAATTTTTGGCCAAGCATCAGACTTAGAAAAATTCTGGCCAGCATGGGACTTTGAACATTTTTGGCCAAGCGTCAGACTTAGAAAACATTCTGGCCAGCATGGGACTTTGAAAAAATTCTGGCCAGCATGGGACTTTGAAAATTTTCGGCCAGGCGTCAGACTTAGAAAAAATTCTGGCCAGCATGGGACTTTGAAAATTTTTGGCCAAGCGTCAGACTTAGAAAAAATTCTGGCCTGCTTGGGACTTTGAAATATTTCAGGCAGGCGTCAGACTTTGAAAAAACTTCTGGCCAGCATGGGACTTTGAAAATTTTTGGCCAAGCATGGGACTTTGAAAATTTTCGGCCAGGAGTCAGACTTAGAAAAAATTCTGGCCATCATGGGACTTTGAAAATTTTCGGCCAGGCGTCAGACTTAGAAAACATTCTGGCCAGCATGGGACTTTGAAAAAATTCTGGCCAGCATGGGACTTTGAAAATTTTTGGCCAAGCGTCAGACTTAGAAAAAATTCTGGCCTGCTTGGGACTTTGAAATATTTCAGGCAGGCGCCAGACTTAGAAAAAATTCTGGCCAGCATGGGACTTAGAAAAAATTCTGGCCAGCATGGGACTTTGTAAATTTTCAGCCAGGCATCAGACTTAGAAAAAATTCTGGCCAGCATGGGTCTTTGAAAAAATTCTGGCCAGCATGGGACTTTGAAAATTTTCAGCCAGGCATCAGACTTAGAAAAAATTCTGGCTAGCATGGGACTTTGAAAATTTTCGGCCAGGCGTCAGACTTAGAAAAAATTCTGGCCTGCATGGGACTTTGAAATATTTCAGGCAGGTGTCAGACTTAGAAAAAATTCTGGCCAGCATGGGACTTTGAAAATTTTCAGCCAGGCGTCAGACTTAGAAAAAATTCTGGCCAGCATGGGACTTTGTAAATTTTCGGCCAGGCATCAGACTTAGAAAAAAATCTGGCCTGCTTGGGACTTTGAAATATTTCAGGCAGGCATCAGACTTAGAAAAAATTCTGGCCAGCATGGGACTTAGAAAAAATTCTGGCCAGCATGGGACTTAGAAAAAATTCTGGCCAGCATGGGACTTTGAAAAAATTCTGGCCAGCATGGGACTTTGAAAAAATTCTGGCTAGCATGGGACTTTGAAAAAATTCTGGCCAGCATGGGACTTTGAACATTTTCGGCCAGGAGTCAAACTTAGAAAAAATTCTGGCCAGCATGGGACTTAGAAAAAATTCTGGCCAGCATGGGACTTTGAAAAAATTCTGGCCAGCATGGGACTTTGAAAATTTTCAGCCAGGAGTCAGACTTAGAAAAAATTCTGGCCAGCATGGGACTTAGAAAAAATTCTGGCCAGCATGGGACTTTGAAAAAATTCTGGCCAGCATGGGACTTTGAAATATTTCAGCCAGGCATCAGACTTGGAAAAAATTCTGGCCAGCATGGGACTTTGAAATATTTCAGACAGGAGTCAGACTTAGAAAAAATTCTGGCCAGCATGGGACTTTGAAAAAATTCTGGCTAGCATGGGACTTTGAAAAAATTCTGGCCAGCATGGGACTTTGAAAATTTTCGGCCAGGCGTCAGACTTAGAAAAAATTCTGGCCAGCATGGGACTTTGAAAAATTCTGGCCAGGAGTCAGACTTAGAAAAAATTCTGGCCAGCATGGGACTTAGAAAAAATTCTGGCCAGCATGGGACTTTGAAAAAATTCTGGCCAGCATGGGACTTTGAAAATTTTCGGAGAGGCGTCTGACTTAGAAAAAATTCTGGCCAGCATGGGACTTTGAAAAAACTTCTGGCCAACATGGGACTTTGAAAATTTTCAGCCAGGCATCAGACTTAGAAAAAATTCTGGCTAGCATGGGACTTTGAAAATTTTCGGCCAGGCGTCAGACTTAGAAAAAATTCTGGCCTGCATGGGACTTTGAAATATTTCAGGCAGGTGTCAGACTTAGAAAAAATTCTGGCCAGCATGGGACTTTGTAAATTTTCGGCCAGGCATCAGACTTAGAAAAAAATCTGGCCTGCTTGGGACTTTGAAATATTTCAGGCAGGCGTCAGACTTAGAAAAAATTCTGGCCAGCATGGGACTTTGAAAATTTTCAGCCAGGAGTCAGACTTAGAAAAAATTCTGGCCAGCATGGGACTTTGAAAATTTTCGGCCAAGAGTCAGACTTAGAAAAAATTCTGGCCAGCATGGGACTTAGAAAAAATTCTGGCCAGCATGGGACTTAGAAAAAATTCTGGCCAGCATGGGACTTTGAAAAAATTCTGGCCAGCATGGGACTTTGAAAAAATTCTGGCTAGCATGGGACTTTGAAAAAATTCTGGCCAGCATGGGACTTTGAAAATTTTCGGCCAGGCGTCAGACTTAGAAAAAATTCTGGCCAGCATGGGACTTTGAAAAATTCTGGCCAGGAGTCAGACTTAGAAAAAATTCTGGCCAGCATGGGACTTTGAACATTTTCGGCCAGGAGTCAGACTTAGAAAAAATTCTGGCCTGCATGGGACTTTGAAAATTTTCGGCCAGGCGTCAGACTTAGAAAAAATTCTGGCCAGCATGGGACTTAGAAAAAATTCTGGCCAGCATGGGACTTTGAACATTTTCGGCCAGGAGTCAAACTTAGAAAAAATTCTGGCCAGCATGGGACTTAGAAAAAATTCTGGCCAGCATGGGACTTTAAAAAAATTCTGGCCAGCATGGGACTTTGAAAATTTTCAGCCAGGAGTCAGACTTAGAAAAAATTCTGGCCAGCATGGGACTTTGAAAAAATTCTGGCCAGCATGGGACTTTGAAATATTTCAGCCAGGCATCAGACTTAGAAAAAATTCTGGCCAGCATGGGACTTTGAAATATTTCAGACAGGAGTCAGACTTAGAAAAAATTCTGGCCAGCATGGGACTTTGAAAAAATTCTGGCTAGCATGGGACTTTGAAAAAATTCTGGCCAGCATGGGACTTTGAAAAATTCTGGCCAGGAGTCAGACTTAGAAAAAATTCTGGCCAGCATGGGACTTTGAAAAAATTCTGGCCAGCATGGGACTTTGAAAATTTTCGGAGAGGCGTCTGACTTAGAAAAAATTCTGGCCAGCATGGGACTTTGAAAAAACTTCTGGCCAACATGGGACTTTGAAAATTTTTGGCCAAGCATCAGACTTAGAAAAATTCTGGCCAGCATGGGACTTTGAACATTTTCGGCCAGGAGTCAGACTTAGAAAAAATTCTGGCCAGCATGGGACTTTGAAAAAATTCGGGCCTGCTTGGGACTTTGAAAATTTTCGGCCAGGCGTCAGACTTAGAAAAAATTCTGGCCAGCATGGGACTTTGAAAAAATTCTGGCCAGCATGGGACTTTGAAAATTTTCGGCCAGGCGTCAGACTTAGAAAAAATTCTGGCCAGCATGGGACTTTGAAAAATTCTGGCCAGGAGTCAGACTTAGAAAAAATTCTGGCCAGCATGGGACTTTGAAAAAATTCTGGCCAGCATGGGACTTTGAAAATTTTCGGCCAAGCGTCAGACTTAGAAAAAATTCTGGCCAGCATGGGACTTAGAAAAAATTCTGGCCAGCATGGGACTTAGAAAAAATTCTGGCCAGCATGGGACTTTGAAAAAATTCTGGCCAGCATGGGACTTTGAAAATTTTCGGCCAAGCGTCAGACTTAGAAAAAATTCTGGCCAGCATGGGACTTTGAAAAAATTCTGGCCAGCATGGGACTTTGTAAATTTTCGGCCAGGCGTCAGACTTAGAAAAAATTCTGGCCAGCATGGGACTTTGAAAAAATTCTGGCCAGCATGGGACTTTGAAAATTTTCAGCCAGGCATCAGACTTAGAAAAAATTCTGGCCAGCATGGGTCTTTGAAAAAATTCTGTCCAGCATGGGACTTTGAAAAATTTCAGCCAGGAGTCAGACTTAGAAAAAATTCTGGCCAGCATGGGACTTTGAAATATTTCAGGCAGGCATCAGACTTAGAAAAAATTCTGGCCAGCATGGGACTTTGAAAAAATTCTGGCCAGCATGGGACTTTGAAAATTTTTGGCCAAGCGTCAGACTTAGAAAAAATTCTGGCCTGCTTGGGACTTTGAAATATTTCAGGCAGGCGTCAGACTTAGAAAAAATTCTGGCCAGCATGGGACTTAGAAAAAATTCTGGCCAGCATGGGACTTTGAAAATTTTCAGCCAGGCATCAGACTTAGAAAAAATTCTGGCCAGCATGGGTCTTTGAAAAAATTCTGGCCAGCATGGGACTTTGAAAATTTTCAGCCAGGAGTCAGACTTAGAAAAAATTCTGGCCAGCATGGGACTTTGTAAATTTTCGGCCAGGCGTCAGACTTAGAAAAAATTCTGGCCAGCATGGGACTTTGAAAAAATTCTGGCCAGCATGGGACTTTGAAAATTTTCGGCCAGGCGTCAGACTTAGAAAAAATTCTGGCCAGCATGGGACTTAGAAAAAATTCTGGCCAGCATGGGACTTTGAAAATTTTCAGCCAGGCATCAGACTTAGAAAAAATTCTGGCCAGCATGGGACTTTGAAAAAATTCTGTCCAGCATGGGACTTTGAAAATTTTCAGCCAGGAGTCAGACTTAGAAAAAATTCTGGCCTGCTTGGGACTTTGAAATATTTCAGGCAGGCATCAGACTTAGAAAAAATTCTGGCCAGCATGGGACTTAGAAAAAATTCTGGCCAGCATGGGACTTAGAAAAAATTCTGGCCAGCATGGGACTTTGAAAAAATTCTGGCCAGCATGGGACTTTGAAAATTTTCAGCCAGGCATCAGACTTAGAAAAAATTCTGGCCAGCATGGGTCTTTGAAAAAATTCTGGCCAGCATGGGACTTTGAAAATTTTCGGCCAGGCGTCAGACTTAGAAAAAATTCTGGCCAGCATGGGACTTTGTAAATTTTCGGCCAGGCGTCAACTTAGAAAAAATTCTGGCCAGCATGGGACTTTGAAAAAATTCTGGACAGCATGGGACTTTGAAAATTTTCAGCCAGGCGTCAGACTTAGAAAAAATTCTGGCCAGCATGGGACTTTGAAAAAATTCTGGACAGCATGGGAGTTTGAAAATTTTCAGCCAGGCGTCAGACTTAGAAAAAATTCTGGCTAGCATGGGACTTTGAAAATCTTCAGCCAGGCGTCAGACTTAGAAAAAATTCTGGCCAGCATGGGACTTTGAAAAAATTCTGGCCAGCATGGGACTTTGAAATATTTCAGGCAGGCGTCAGACTTAGAAAAAATTCTGGCCAGCATGGGACTTTGAAAATTTTCAGCCAGGAGTCAGACTTAGAAAAAATTCTGGCCAGCATGGGACTTTGAAAATTTTCGGCCAAGAGTCAGACTTAGAAAAAATTCTGGCCAGCATGGGACTTTGAAAAAATTCTGGCCAGCATGGGACTTTGAAAATTTTCGGCCAGGCGTCAGACTTAGAAAAAATTCTGGCCAGCATGGGACTTAGAAAAAATTCTGGCCAGCATGGGACTTTGAAAATTTTCAGCCAGGCATCAGACTTAGAAAAAATTCTGGCCAGCATGGGACTTTGAAAAAATTCTGTCCAGCATGGGACTTTGAAAATTTTCAGCCAGGAGTCAGACTTAGAAAAAATTCTGGCCTGCTTGGGACTTTGAAATATTTCAGGCAGGCATCAGACTTAGAAAAAATTCTGGCCAGCATGGGACTTAGAAAAAATTCTGGCCAGCATGGGACTTAGAAAAAATTCTGGCCAGCATGGGACTTTGAAAAAATTCTGGCCAGCATGGGACTTTGAAAATTTTCAGCCAGGCATCAGACTTAGAAAAAATTCTGGCCAGCATGGGTCTTTGAAAAAATTCTGGCCAGCATGGGACTTTGAAAATTTTCGGCCAGGCGTCAGACTTAGAAAAAATTCTGGCCAGCATGGGACTTTGTAAATTTTCGGCCAGGCGTCAACTTAGAAACAATTCTGGCCAGCATGGGACTTTGAAAAAATTCTGGACAGCATGGGACTTTGAAAATTTTCAGCCAGGCGTCAGACTTAGAAAAAATTCTGGCCAGCATGGGACTTTGAAAAAATTCTGGACAGCATGGGAGTTTGAAAATTTTCAGCCAGGCGTCAGACTTAGAAAAAATTCTGGCTAGCATGGGACTTTGAAAATCTTCAGCCAGGCGTCAGACTTAGAAAAAATTCTGGCCAGCATGGGACTTTGAAAAAATTCTGGCCAGCATGGGACTTTGAAATATTTCAGGCAGGCGTCAGACTTAGAAAAAATTCTGGCCAGCATGGGACTTTGAAAATTTTCGGCCAAGAGTCAGACTTAGAAAAAATTCTGGCCAGCATGGGACTTTGAAAATTTTCAGCCAGGCATCAGACTTAGAAAAAATTCTGGCCAGCATGGGACTTTGAAAATTTTCAGCCAGGCATCAGACTTAGAAAAAATTCTGGCCAGCATGGGTCTTAGAAAAAATTCTGGCCAGCATGGGACTTAGAAAAAATTCTGGCCAGCATGGGACTTAGAAAAAATTCTGGCCAGCATGGGACTTTGAAATATTTCAGACAGGAGTCAGACTTAGAAAAAATTCTGGCCAGCATGGGACTTTGAAAAAATTCTGGCCAGCATGGGACTTTGAAAATTTTCAGCCAGGAGTCAGACTTAGAAAAAATTCTGGCCAGCATGGGACTTTGAAAATTTTCGGCCAAGAGTCAGACTTAGAAAAAATTCTGGCCAGCATGGGACTTTGAAAATTTTCAGCCAGGCATCAGACTTAGAAAAAATTCTGGCCAGCATGGGACTTTGAAAATTTTTGGCCAAGCATCAGACTTAGAAAAATTCTGGCCAGCATGGGACTTTGAAAATTTTCAGCCAGGCATCAGACTTAGAAAAAATTCTGGCCAGCATGGGACTTTGAAAAAATTCTGGCCAGCATGGGACTTTGAAAATTTTCGGCCAAGCGTCAGACAGAAAAAATTCTGGCCAGCATGGGACTTTGAAAAAATTCTGGCCAGCATGGGACTTTGAAAATTTTCAGCCAGGCATCAGACTTAGAAAAAATTCTGGCCAGCATGGGTCTTTGAAAAAATTCTGGCCAGCATGGGACTTTGAAAATTTTCAGCCAGGCATCAGACTTAGAAAAAATTCTGGCCAGCATGGGACTTTGAAAAAATTCTGGCCAGCATGGGACTTTGAAAATTTTCAGCCAGGAGTCAGACTTAGAAAAAATTCTGGCCAGCATGGGACTTTGAAAATTTTCGGCCAAGAGTCAGACTTAGAAAAAATTCTGGCCAGCATGGGACTTTGAAAATTTTCAGCCAGGCATCAGACTTAGAAAAAATTCTGGCCAGCATGGGACTTTGAAAATTTTTGGCCAAGCATCAGACTTAGAAAAATTCTGGCCAGCATGGGACTTTGAAAATTTTCAGCCAGGCATCAGACTTAGAAAAAATTCTGGCCAGCATGGGACTTTGAAAAAATTCTGGCCAGCATGGGACTTTGAAAATTTTCGGCCAAGCGTCAGACAGAAAAAATTCTGGCCAGCATGGGACTTTGAAAAAATTCTGGCCAGCATGGGACTTTGAAAATTTTCAGCCAGGCATCAGACTTAGAAAAAATTCTGGCCAGCATGGGTCTTTGAAAAAATTCTGGCCAGCATGGGACTTTGAAAATTTTCAGCCAGGCATCAGACTTAGAAAAAATTCTGGCCAGCATGGGTCTTTGAAAAAATTCTGGCCAGCATGGGACTTTGAAAATTTTTGGCCAAGCGTCAGACTTAGAAAAAATTCTGGCCTGCTTGGGACTTTGAAATATTTCAGGCAGGCGTCAGACTTAGAAAAAATTCTGGCCAGCATGGGACTTAGAAAAAATTCTGGCCAGCATGGGACTTTGTAAATTTTCAGCCAGGCATCAGACTTAGAAAAAATTCTGGCCAGCATGGATGGGACTTTGAAAATTTTCAGCCAGGCGTCAGACTTAGAAAAAATTCTGGCCAGCATGGGACTTTGAAAAAAATTCTGGCCAGCATGGGACTTTGAAAATTTTCAGCCAGGCATCAGACTTAGAAAAAATTCTGGCCAGCATGGGACTTTGAACATTTTCGGCCAGGAGTCAGACTTAGAAAAAATTCTGGCCTGCATGGGACTTTGAACATTTTTGGCCAAGCGTCAGACTTAGAAAACATTCTGGCCAGCATGGGACTTTGAAAATTTTCGGCCAAGCGTCAGACTTAGAAAAAATTCTGGCCAGCATGGGACTTTGAAAAAATTCTGGCCAGCATGGGACTTTGAAAATTTTCAGCCAGGCATCAGACTTAGAAAAAATTCTGGCCAGCATGGGTCTTTGAAAAAATTCTGGCCAGCATGGGACTTTGAAAATTTTCAGCCAGGCATCAGACTTAGAAAAAATTCTGGCCAGCATGGGACTTTGAAAAAATTCTGGCCAGCATGGGACTTTGAAAATTTTTGGCCAAGCGTCAGACTTAGAAAAAATTCTGGCCTGCTTGGGACTTTGAAATATTTCAGGCAGGCGTCAGACTTAGAAAAAATTCTGGCCAGCATGGGACTTAGAAAAAATTCTGGCCAGCATGGGACTTTGTAAATTTTCAGCCAGGCATCAGACTTAGAAAAAATTCTGGCCAGCATGGGACTTTGAAAATTTTCAGCCAGGCATCAGACTTAGAAAAAATTCTGGCCAGCATGGGTCTTTGAAAAAATTCTGGCCAGCATGGGACTTTGTAAATTTTCGGCCAGGCGTCAGACTTAGAAAAAATTCTGGCCAGCATGGGACTTTGAAAAAATTCTGGCCAGCATGGGACTTTGAAAATTTTCAGCCAGGCGTCAGACTTAGAAAAAATTCTGGCCAGCATGGGACTTTGTAAATTTTCGGCCAGGCGTCAGACTTAGAAAAAATTCTGGCCAGCATGGGACTTTGAAAAAATTCTGGACAGCATGGGACTTTGAAAATTTTCAGCCAGGCGTCAGACTTAGAAAAAATTCTGGCCTGCTTGGGACTTTGAAATATTTCAGGCAGGAGTCAGACTTAGAAAAAATTCTGGCCAGCATGGGACTTAGAAAAAATTCTGGCCAGCATGGGACTTTGAAAATTTTCAGCCAGGCATCAGACTTAGAAAAAATTCTGGCCAGCATGGGACTTTGAAAAAACTTCTGGCCAACATGGGACTTTGAAAATTTTTGGCCAAGCATCAGACTTAGAAAAATTCTGGCCAGCATGGGACTTTGAAAATTTTCAGCCAGGCATCAGACTTAGAAAAAATTCTGGCCAGCATGGGACTTTGAACATTTTTGGCCAAGCGTCAGACTTAGAAAACATTCTGGCCAGCATGGGACTTTGAAAAAATTCTGGCCAGCATGGGACTTTGAAAATTTTCGGCCAGGCGTCAGACTTAGAAAAAATTCTGGCCAGCATGGGACTTTGAAAAATTCTGGCCAGGAGTCAGACTTAGAAAAAATTCTGGCCAGCATGGGACTTTGAACATTTTCGGCCAGGAGTCAGACTTAGAAAAAATTCTGGCCTGCATGGGACTTTGAAAATTTTCGGCCAGGCGTCAGACTTAGAAAAAATTCTGGCCAGCATGGGACTTAGAAAAAATTCTGGCCAGCATGGGACTTTGAACATTTTCGGCCAGGAGTCAAACTTAGAAAAAATTCTGGCCAGCATGGGACTTAGAAAAAATTCTGGCCAGCATGGGACTTTGAAAAAATTCTGGCCAGCATGGGACTTTGAAAATTTTCAGCCAGGAGTCAGACTTAGAAAAAATTCTGGCCAGCATGGGACTTAGAAAAAATTCTGGCCAGCATGGGACTTTGAAAAAATTCTGGCCAGCATGGGACTGAAATATTTCAGCCAGGCATCAGACTTAGAAAAAATTCTGGCCAGCATGGGACTTTGAAATATTTCAGACAGGAGTCAGACTTAGAAAAAATTCTGGCCAGCATGGGACTTTGAAAAAATTCTGGCTAGCATGGGACTTTGAAAAAATTCTGGCCAGCATGGGACTTTGAAAATTTTCGGCCAGGCGTCAGACTTAGAAAAAATTCTGGCCAGCATGGGACTTTGAAAAATTCTGGCCAGGAGTCAGACTTAGAAAAAATTCTGGCCAGCATGGGACTTTGAACATTTTCGGCCAGGAGTCAGACTTAGAAAAAATTCTGGCCAGCATGGGTCTTTGAAAAAATTCTGGCCAGCATGGGACTTTGAAAATTTTCAGCCAGGCATCAGACTTAGAAAAAATTCTGGCCAGCATGGGACTTTGAAAAAATTCTGGCCAGCATGGGACTTTGAAAATTTTTGGCCAAGCGTCAGACTTAGAAAAAATTCTGGCCTGCTTGGGACTTAGAAAAAATTCTGGCCAGCATGGGACTTTGAAAAAATTCTGGCCAGCATGGGACTTTGAAAATTTTCAGCCAGGCGTCAGACTTAGAAAAAATTCTGGCCAGCATGGGACTTTGTAAATTTTCGGCCAGGCGTCAGACTTAGAAAAAATTCTGGCCAGCATGGGACTTTGAAAAAATTCTGGACAGCATGGGACTTTGAAAATTTTCAGCCAGGCGTCAGACTTAGAAAAAATTCTGGCCTGCTTGGGACTTTGAAAAAATTCTGGACAGCATGGGACTTTGAAAAAATTCTGGACAGCATGGGACTTTGAAAATTTTCAGCCAGGCGTCAGACTTAGAAAAAATTCTGGCCTGCTTGGGACTTTGAAATATTTCAGGCAGGCGTCAGACTTAGAAAAAATTCTGGCCAGCATGGGACTTAGAAAAAATTCTGGCCAGCATGGGACTTTGAAAATTTTCAGCCAGGCATCAGACTTAGAAAAAATTCTGGCCAGCATGGGACTTTGAAAAAACTTCTGGCCAACATGGGACTTTGAAAATTTTTGGCCAAGCATCAGACTTAGAAAAATTCTGGCCAGCATGGGACTTTGAAAATTTTCAGCCAGGCATCAGACTTAGAAAAAATTCTGGCCAGCATGGGACTTTGAACATTTTTGGCCAAGCGTCAGACTTAGAAAACATTCTGGCCAGCATGGGACTTTGAAAAAATTCTGGCCAGCATGGGACTTTGAAAATTTTCGGCCAGGCGTCAGACTTAGAAAAAATTCTGGCCAGCATGGGACTTTGAAAAATTCTGGCCAGGAGTCAGACTTAGAAAAAATTCTGGCCAGCATGGGACTTTGAACATTTTCGGCCAGGAGTCAGACTTAGAAAAAATTCTGGCCTGCATGGGACTTTGAAAATTTTTGGCCAGGCGTCAGACTTAGAAAAAATTCTGGCCAGCATGGGACTTAGAAAAAATTCTGGCCAGCATGGGACTTTGAACATTTTCGGCCAGGAGTCAAACTTAGAAAAAATTCTGGCCAGCATGGGACTTAGAAAAAATTCTGGCCAGCATGGGACTTTGAAAAAATTCTGGCCAGCATGGGACTTTGAAAATTTTCAGCCAGGAGTCAGACTTAGAAAAAATTCTGGCCAGCATGGGACTTAGAAAAAATTCTGGCCAGCATGGGACTTTGAAAAAATTCTGGCCAGCATGGGACTGAAATATTAAAGCCAGGCATCAGACTTAGAAAAAATTCTGGCCAGCATGGGACTTTGAAATATTTCAGACAGGAGTCAGACTTAGAAAAAATTCTGGCCAGCATGGGACTTTGAAAAAATTCTGGCTAGCATGGGACTTTGAAAAAATTCTGGCCAGCATGGGACTTTGAAAATTTTCGGCCAGGCGTCAGACTTAGAAAAAATTCTGGCCAGCATGGGACTTTGAAAAATTCTGGCCAGGAGTCAGACTTAGAAAAAATTCTGGCCAGCATGGGACTTTGAACATTTTCGGCCAGGAGTCAGACTTAGAAAAAATTCTGGCCAGCATGGGTCTTTGAAAAAATTCTGGCCAGCATGGGACTTTGAAAATTTTCAGCCAGGCATCAGACTTAGAAAAAATTCTGGCCAGCATGGGACTTTGAAAAAATTCTGGCCAGCATGGGACTTTGAAAATTTTTGGCCAAGCGTCAGACTTAGAAAAAATTCTGGCCTGCTTGGGACTTAGAAAAAATTCTGGCCAGCATGGGACTTTGTAAATTTTCAGCCAGGCATCAGACTTAGAAAAAATTCTGGCCAGCATGGGACTTTGAAAATTTTCAGCCAGGCATCAGACTTAGAAAAAATTCTGGCCAGCATGGGTCTTTGAAAAAATTCTGGCCAGCATGGGACTTTGAAAATTTTCAGCCAGGCGTCAGACTTAGAAAAAATTCTGGCCAGCATGGGACTTTGTAAATTTTCGGCCAGGCGTCAGACTTAGAAAAAATTCTGGCCAGCATGGGACTTTGAAAAAATTCTGGCCAGCATGGGACTTTGAAAATTTTCAGCCAGGCGTCAGACTTAGAAAAAATTCTGGCCAGCATGGGACTTTGTAAATTTTCGGCCAGGCGTCAGACTTAGAAAAAATTCTGGCCAGCATGGGACTTTGAAAAAATTCTGGACAGCATGGGACTTTGAAAATTTTCAGCCAGGCGTCAGACTTAGAAAAAATTCTGGCCTGCTTGGGACTTTGAAATATTTCAGGCAGGCGTCAGACTTAGAAAAAATTCTGGCCAGCATGGGACTTAGAAAATTTTCGGCCAGGCGTCAGACTTAGAAAAAATTCTGGCCAGCATGGGACTTTGAAAAAATTCTGTCCAGCATGGGACTTTGAAAATTTTCGGAGAGGCGTCAGAATTAGAAAAAATTCTGTCCAGCATGGGACTTAGAAAAAATTCTGGCCAGCATGGGACTTTGAAAAAATTCTGGCCAGCATGGGACTTTGAAATATTTCAGCCAGGCATCAGACTTAGAAAAAATTCTGGCCAGCATGGGACTTTGAAAATTTTCAGCCAGGCATCAGACTTAGAAAAAATTCTGGCCAGCATGGGACTTTGAAAAAACTTCTGGCCAACATGGGACTTTGAAAATTTTTGGCCAAGCATCAGACTTAGAAAACATTCTGGCCAGCATGGGACTTTGAAAAAATTCTGGCCAGCATGGGACTTTGACAATTTTCGGCCAGGCGTCAGACTTAGAAAAAATTCTGGCCAGCATGGGACTTTGAAAAAATTCTGGCCAGCATGGGACTTTGAAAATTTTCAGCCAGGCGTCAGACTTAGAAAAAATTCTGGCCAGCATGGGACTTAGAAAAATTCTGGCCAGGAGTCAGACTTGGAAAAAATTCTGGCCAGCATGGGACTTTGAACATTTTCGGCCAGGAGTCAGACTTAGAAAAAATTCTGGCCTGCATGGGACTTTGAACATTTTTGGCCAAGCGTCAGACTTAGAAAACATTCTGGCCAGCATGGGACTTTGAAAAAATTCTGGCCAGCATGGGACTTTGAAAATTTTCAGCCAAGCGTCAGACTTAGAAAAAATTCTGGCCAGCATGGGACTTTGAAAAAATTCTGGCCAGCATGGGACTTTGAACATTTTTGGCCAAGCGTCAGACTTAGAAAACATTCTGGCCAGCATGGGACTTAGAAAAAATTCTGGCCAGCATGGGACTTTGAAAAAACTTCTGGCCAACATGGGACTTTGAAAATTTTTGGCCAAGCATCAGACTTAGAAAAATTCTGGCCAGCATGGGACTTTGAAAATTTTCAGCCAGGCATCAGACTTAGAAAAAATTCTGGCCAGCATGGGACTTTGAACATTTTCGGCCAGGAGTCAGACTTAGAAAAAATTCTGGCCTGCATGGGACTTTGAACATTTTTGGCCAAGCGTCAGACTTAGAAAACATTCTGGCCAGCATGGAATTTTGAAAAAATTCTGGCCAGCATGGGACTTTGAAAATTTTCAGCCAGGCATCAGACTTAGAAAAAATTCTGGCCAGCATGGGACTTTGAAAAAATTCTGGCCAGCATGGGACTTTGAAAATTTTTGGCCAAGCGTCAGACTTAGAAAATATTCTGGCCTGCTTGGGACTTTGAAATATTTCAGGCAGGCGTCAGACTTAGAAAAAATTCTGGCCAGCATGGGACTTAGAAAAAATTCTGGCCAGCATGGGACTTTGTAAATTTTCAGCCAGGCATCAGACTTAGAAAAAATTCTGGCCAGCATGGGACTTTGAAAATTTTCAGCCAGGCATCAGACTTAGAAAAAATTCTGGCCAGCATGGGTCTTTGAAAAAATTCTGGCCAGCATGGGACTTTGAAAATTTTCAGCCAGGCGTCAGACTTAGAAAAAATTCTGGCCAGCATGGGACTTTGTAAATTTTCGGCCAGGCGTCAGACTTAGAAAAAATTCTGGCCAGCATGGGACTTTGAAAAAATTCTGGCCAGCATGGGACTTTGAAAATTTTCAGCCAGGCGTCAGACTTAGAAAAAATTCTGGCCAGCATGGGACTTTGTAAATTTTCGGCCAGGCGTCAGACTTAGAAAAAATTCTGGCCAGCATGGGACTTTGAAAAAATTCTGGCCAGCATGGGACTTTGTAAATTTTCAGCCAGGCATCAGACTTAGAAAAAATTCTGGCCAGCATGGGACTTTGAAAATTTTCAGCCAGGCATCAGACTTAGAAAAAATTCTGGCCAGCATGGGTCTTTGAAAAAATTCTGGCCAGCATGGGACTTTGAAAATTTTCAGCCAGGCGTCAGACTTAGAAAAAATTCTGGCCAGCATGGGACTTTGTAAATTTTCGGCCAGGCGTCAGACTTAGAAAAAATTCTGGCCAGCATGGGACTTTGAAAAAATTCTGGCCAGCATGGGACTTTGAAAATTTTCAGCCAGGCGTCAGACTTAGAAAAAATTCTGGCCAGCATGGGACTTTGTAAATTTTCGGCCAGGCGTCAGACTTAGAAAAAATTCTGGCCAGCATGGGACTTTGAAAAAATTCTGGCCAGCATGGGACTTTGTAAATTTTCAGCCAGGCATCAGACTTAGAAAAAATTCTGGCCAGCATGGGACTTTGAAAATTTTCAGCCAGGCATCAGACTTAGAAAAAATTCTGGCCAGCATGGGTCTTTGAAAAAATTCTGGCCAGCATGGGACTTTGAAAATTTTCAGCCAGGCGTCAGACTTAGAAAAAATTCTGGCCAGCATGGGACTTTGTAAATTTTCGGCCAGGCGTCAGACTTAGAAAAAATTCTGGCCAGCATGGGACTTTGAAAAAATTCTGGCCAGCATGGGACTTTGAAAATTTTCAGCCAGGCGTCAGACTTAGAAAAAATTCTGGCCAGCATGGGACTTTGTAAATTTTCGGCCAGGCGTCAGACTTAGAAAAAATTCTGGCCAGCATGGGACTTTGAAAAAATTCTGGACAGCATGGGACTTTGAAAATTTTCAGCCAGGCGTCAGACTTAGAAAAAATTCTGGCCTGCTTGGGACTTTGAAATATTTCAGGCAGGCGTCAGACTTAGAAAAAATTCTGGCCAGCATGGGACTTAGAAAAAATTCTGGCCAGCATGGGACTTTGTAAATTTTCAGCCAGGCATCAGACTTAGAAAAAATTCTGGCCAGCATGGGACTTTGAAAATTTTCAGCCAGGCATCAGACTTAGAAAAAATTCTGGCCAGCATGGGACTTTGAAAAAACTTCTGGCCAACATGGGACTTTGAAAATTTTTGGCCAAGCATCAGACTTAGAAAAATTCTGGCCAGCATGGGACTTTGAAAATTTTCAGCCAGGCATCAGACTTAGAAAAAATTCTGGCCAGCATGGGACTTTGAACATTTTTGGCCAAGCGTCAGACTTAGAAAACATTCTGGCCAGCATGGGACTTTGAAAAAATTCTGGCCAGCATGGGACTTTGAAAATTTTCGGCCAGGCGTCAGACTTAGAAAAAATTCTGGCCAGCATGGGACTTTGAAAAATTCTGGCCAGGAGTCAGACTTAGAAAAAATTCTGGCCAGCATGGGACTTTGAACATTTTCGGCCAGGAGTCAGACTTAGAAAAAATTCTGGCCTGCATGGGACTTTGAAAATTTTCGGCCAGGCGTCAGACTTAGAAAAAATTCTGGCCAGCATGGGACTTAGAAAAATTCTGGCCAGGAGTCAGACTTAGAAAAAATTCTGGCCAGCATGGGACTTTGAACATTTTCGGCCAGGCGTCAGACTTAGAAAAAATTCTGGCCAGCATGGGACTTTGAAAAAATTCTGGCCAGCATGGGACTTTGAAAATTTTCAGCCAGGCGTCAGACTTAGAAAAAATTCTGGCCAGCATGGGACTTTGTAAATTTTCGGCCAGGCGTCAGACTTAGAAAAAATTCTGGCCAGCATGGGACTTTGAAAAAATTCTGGACAGCATGGGACTTTGAAAATTTTCAGCCAGGCGTCAGACTTAGAAAAAATTCTGGCCTGCTTGGGACTTTGAAATATTTCAGGCAGGCGTCAGACTTAGAAAAAATTCTGGCCAGCATGGGACTTAGAAAAAATTCTGGCCAGCATGGGACTTTGTAAATTTTCAGCCAGGCATCAGACTTAGAAAAAATTCTGGCCAGCATGGGACTTTGAAAATTTTCAGCCAGGCATCAGACTTAGAAAAAATTCTGGCCAGCATGGGACTTTGTAAATTTTCGGCCAGGCGTCAGACTTAGAAAAAATTCTGGCCAGCATGGGACTTTGAAAAAATTCTGGCCAGCATGGGACTTTGAAAATTTTCAGCCAGGCGTCAGACTTAGAAAAAATTCTGGCCTGCTTGGGACTTTGAAATATTTCAGGCAGGCGTCAGACTTAGAAAAAATTCTGGCCAGCATGGGACTTAGAAAAAATTCTGGCCAGCATGGGACTTTGAAAATTTTCAGCCAGGCATCAGACTTAGAAAAAATTCTGGCCAGCATGGGACTTTGAAAAAACTTCTGGCCAACATGGGACTTTGAAAATTTTTGGCCAAGCATCAGACTTAGAAAAATTCTGGCCAGCATGGGACTTTGAAAATTTTCAGCCAGGCATCAGACTTAGAAAAAATTCTGGCCAGCATGGGACTTTGAACATTTTTGGCCAAGCGTCAGACTTAGAAAACATTCTGGCCAGCATGGGACTTTGAAAAAATTCTGGCCAGCATGGGACTTTGAAAATTTTCGGCCAGGCGTCAGACTTAGAAAAAATTCTGGCCAGCATGGGACTTTGAAAAATTCTGGCCAGGAGTCAGACTTAGAAAAAATTCTGGCCAGCATGGGACTTTGAACATTTTCGGCCAGGAGTCAGACTTAGAAAAAATTCTGGCCTGCATGGGACTTTGAAAATTTTCGGCCAGGCGTCAGACTTAGAAAAAATTCTGGCCAGCATGGGACTTAGAAAAAATTCTGGCCAGCATGGGACTTTGAACATTTTCGGCCAGGAGTCAAACTTAGAAAAAATTCTGGCCAGCATGGGACTTAGAAAAAATTCTGGCCAGCATGGGACTTTGAAAAAATTCTGGCCAGCATGGGACTTTGAAAATTTTCAGCCAGGAGTCAGACTTAGAAAAAATTCTGGCCAGCATGGGACTTAGAAAAAATTCTGGCCAGCATGGGACTTTGAAAAAATTCTGGCCAGCATGGGACTGAAATATTTCAGCCAGGCATCAGACTTAGAAAAAATTCTGGCCAGCATGGGACTTTGAAATATTTCAGACAGGAGTCAGACTTAGAAAAAATTCTGGCCAGCATGGGACTTTGAAAAAATTCTGGCTAGCATGGGACTTTGAAAAAATTCTGGCCAGCATGGGACTTTGAAAATTTTCGGCCAGGCGTCAGACTTAGAAAAAATTCTGGCCAGCATGGGACTTTGAAAAATTCTGGCCAGGAGTCAGACTTAGAAAAAATTCTGGCCAGCATGGGACTTTGAACATTTTCGGCCAGGAGTCAGACTTAGAAAAAATTCTGGCCAGCATGGGTCTTTGAAAAAATTCTGGCCAGCATGGGACTTTGAAAATTTTCAGCCAGGCATCAGACTTAGAAAAAATTCTGGCCAGCATGGGACTTTGAAAAAATTCTGGCCAGCATGGGACTTTGAAAATTTTTGGCCAAGCGTCAGACTTAGAAAAAATTCTGGCCTGCTTGGGACTTAGAAAAAATTCTGGCCAGCATGGGACTTTGTAAATTTTCAGCCAGGCATCAGACTTAGAAAAAATTCTGGCCAGCATGGGACTTTGAAAATTTTCAGCCAGGCATCAGACTTAGAAAAAATTCTGGCCAGCATGGGTCTTTGAAAAAATTCTGGCCAGCATGGGACTTTGAAAATTTTCAGCCAGGCGTCAGACTTAGAAAAAATTCTGGCCAGCATGGGACTTTGTAAATTTTCGGCCAGGCGTCAGACTTAGAAAAAATTCTGGCCAGCATGGGACTTTGAAAAAATTCTGGCCAGCATGGGACTTTGAAAATTTTCAGCCAGGCGTCAGACTTAGAAAAAATTCTGGCCAGCATGGGACTTTGTAAATTTTCGGCCAGGCGTCAGACTTAGAAAAAATTCTGGCCAGCATGGGACTTTGAAAAAATTCTGGACAGCATGGGACTTTGAAAATTTTCAGCCAGGCGTCAGACTTAGAAAAAATTCTGGCCTGCTTGGGACTTTGAAATATTTCAGGCAGGCGTCAGACTTAGAAAAAATTCTGGCCAGCATGGGACTTAGAAAATTTTCGGCCAGGCGTCAGACTTAGAAAAAATTCTGGCCAGCATGGGACTTTGAAAAAATTCTGTCCAGCATGGGACTTTGAAAATTTTCGGAGAGGCGTCAGAATTAGAAAAAATTCTGTCCAGCATGGGACTTAGAAAAAATTCTGGCCAGCATGGGACTTTGAAAAAATTCTGGCCAGCATGGGACTTTGAAATATTTCAGCCAGGCATCAGACTTAGAAAAAATTCTGGCCAGCATGGGACTTTGAAATATTTCAGACAGGAGTCAGACTTAGAAAAAATTCTGGCCAGCATGGGACTTTGAAAATTTTCAGCCAGGCATCAGACTTAGAAAAAATTCTGGCCAGCATGGGACTTTGAAAAAACTTCTGGCCAACATGGGACTTTGAAAATTTTTGGCCAAGCATCAGACTTAGAAAACATTCTGGCCAGCATGGGACTTTGAAAAAATTCTGGCCAGCATGGGACTTTGAAAATTTTCGGCCAGGCGTCAGACTTAGAAAAAATTCTGGCCAGCATGGGACTTTGAAAAAATTCTGGCCAGCATGGGACTTTGAAAATTTTCAGCCAGGCGTCAGACTTAGAAAAAATTCTGGCCAGCATGGGACTTAGAAAAATTCTGGCCAGGAGTCAGACTTAGAAAAAATTCTGGCCAGCATGGGACTTTGAACATTTTCGGCCAGGAGTCAGACTTAGAAAAAATTCTGGCCTGCATGGGACTTTGAACATTTTTGGCCAAGCGTCAGACTTAGAAAACATTCTGGCCAGCATGGGACTTTGAAAAAATTCTGGCCAGCATGGGACTTTGAAAATTTTCGGCCAAGCGTCAGACTTAGAAAAAATTCTGGCCAGCATGGGACTTTGAAAAAATTCTGGCCAGCATGGGACTTTGAACATTTTTGGCCAAGCGTCAGACTTAGAAAACATTCTGGCCAGCATGGGACTTAGAAAAAATTCTGGCCAGCATGGGACTTTGAAAAAACTTCTGGCCAACATGGGACTTTGAAAATTTTTGGCCAAGCATCAGACTTAGAAAAATTCTGGCCAGCATGGGACTTTGAAAATTTTCAGCCAGGCATCAGACTTAGAAAAAATTCTGGCCAGCATGGGACTTTGAACATTTTCGGCCAGGAGTCAGACTTAGAAAAAATTCTGGCCTGCATGGGACTTTGAACATTTTTGGCCAAGCGTCAGACTTAGAAAACATTCTGGCCAGCATGGGACTTTGAAAAAATTCTGGCCAGCATGGGACTTTGAAAATTTTCAGCCAGGCATCAGACTTAGAAAAAATTCTGGCCAGCATGGGACTTTGAAAAAATTCTGGCCAGCATGGGACTTTGAAAATTTTTGGCCAAGCGTCAGACTTAGAAAAAATTCTGGCCTGCTTGGGACTTTGAAATATTTCAGGCAGGCGTCAGACTTAGAAAAAATTCTGGCCAGCATGGGACTTAGAAAAAATTCTGGCCAGCATGGGACTTTGTAAATTTTCAGCCAGGCATCAGACTTAGAAAAAATTCTGGCCAGCATGGGACTTTGAAAATTTTCAGCCAGGCATCAGACTTAGAAAAAATTCTGGCCAGCATGGGTCTTTGAAAAAATTCTGGCCAGCATGGGACTTTGAAAATTTTCAGCCAGGCGTCAGACTTAGAAAAAATTCTGGCCAGCATGGGACTTTGTAAATTTTCGGCCAGGCGTCAGACTTAGAAAAAATTCTGGCCAGCATGGGACTTTGAAAAAATTCTGGCCAGCATGGGACTTTGAAAATTTTCAGCCAGGCGTCAGACTTAGAAAAAATTCTGGCCAGCATGGGACTTTGTAAATTTTCGGCCAGGCGTCAGACTTAGAAAAAATTCTGGCCAGCATGGGACTTTGAAAAAATTCTGGCCAGCATGGGACTTTGTAAATTTTCAGCCAGGCATCAGACTTAGAAAAAATTCTGGCCAGCATGGGACTTTGAAAATTTTCAGCCAGGCATCAGACTTAGAAAAAATTCTGGCCAGCATGGGTCTTTGAAAAAATTCTGGCCAGCATGGGACTTTGAAAATTTTCAGCCAGGCGTCAGACTTAGAAAAAATTCTGGCCAGCATGGGACTTTGTAAATTTTCGGCCAGGCGTCAGACTTAGAAAAAATTCTGGCCAGCATGGGACTTTGAAAAAATTCTGGCCAGCATGGGACTTTGAAAATTTTCAGCCAGGCGTCAGACTTAGAAAAAATTCTGGCCAGCATGGGACTTTGTAAATTTTCGGCCAGGCGTCAGACTTAGAAAAAATTCTGGCCAGCATGGGACTTTGAAAAAATTCTGGACAGCATGGGACTTTGAAAATTTTCAGCCAGGCGTCAGACTTAGAAAAAATTCTGGCCTGCTTGGGACTTTGAAATATTTCAGGCAGGCGTCAGACTTAGAAAAAATTCTGGCCAGCATGGGACTTAGAAAAAATTCTGGCCAGCATGGGACTTTGTAAATTTTCAGCCAGGCATCAGACTTAGAAAAAATTCTGGCCAGCATGGGACTTTGAAAATTTTCAGCCAGGCATCAGACTTAGAAAAAATTCTGGCCAGCATGGGACTTTGAAAAAACTTCTGGCCAACATGGGACTTTGAAAATTTTTGGCCAAGCATCAGACTTAGAAAAATTCTGGCCAGCATGGGACTTTGAAAATTTTCAGCCAGGCATCAGACTTAGAAAAAATTCTGGCCAGCATGGGACTTTGAACATTTTTGGCCAAGCGTCAGACTTAGAAAACATTCTGGCCAGCATGGGACTTTGAAAAAATTCTGGCCAGCATGGGACTTTGAAAATTTTCGGCCAGGCGTCAGACTTAGAAAAAATTCTGGCCAGCATGGGACTTTGAAAAATTCTGGCCAGGAGTCAGACTTAGAAAAAATTCTGGCCAGCATGGGACTTTGAACATTTTCGGCCAGGAGTCAGACTTAGAAAAAATTCTGGCCTGCATGGGACTTTGAAAATTTTCGGCCAGGCGTCAGACTTAGAAAAAATTCTGGCCAGCATGGGACTTAGAAAAATTCTGGCCAGGAGTCAGACTTAGAAAAAATTCTGGCCAGCATGGGACTTTGAACATTTTCGGCCAGGCGTCAGACTTAGAAAAAATTCTGGCCAGCATGGGACTTTGAAAAAATTCTGGCCAGCATGGGACTTTGAAAATTTTCAGCCAGGCGTCAGACTTAGAAAAAATTCTGGCCAGCATGGGACTTTGTAAATTTTCGGCCAGGCGTCAGACTTAGAAAAAATTCTGGCCAGCATGGGACTTTGAAAAAATTCTGGACAGCATGGGACTTTGAAAATTTTCAGCCAGGCGTCAGACTTAGAAAAAATTCTGGCCTGCTTGGGACTTTGAAATATTTCAGGCAGGCGTCAGACTTAGAAAAAATTCTGGCCAGCATGGGACTTAGAAAAAATTCTGGCCAGCATGGGACTTTGTAAATTTTCAGCCAGGCATCAGACTTAGAAAAAATTCTGGCCAGCATGGGACTTTGAAAATTTTCAGCCAGGCATCAGACTTAGAAAAAATTCTGGCCAGCATGGGACTTTGAAAAAACTTCTGGCCAACATGGGACTTTGAAAATTTTTGGCCAAGCATCAGACTTAGAAAAATTCTGGCCAGCATGGGACTTTGAAAATTTTCAGCCAGGCATCAGACTTAGAAAAAATTCTGGCCAGCATGGGACTTTGAACATTTTTGGCCAAGCGTCAGACTTAGAAAACATTCTGGCCAGCATGGGACTTTGAAAAAATTCTGGCCAGCATGGGACTTTGAAAATTTTCGGCCAGGCGTCAGACTTAGAAAAAATTCTGGCCAGCATGGGACTTTGAAAAATTCTGGCCAGGAGTCAGACTTAGAAAAAATTCTGGCCAGCATGGGACTTTGAACATTTTCGGCCAGGAGTCAGACTTAGAAAAAATTCTGGCCTGCATGGGACTTAGAAAAAATTCTGGCCAGCATGGGACTTAGAAAAAATTCTGGCCAGCATGGGACTTAGAAAAAATTCTGGCCAGCATGGGACTTTGAAAAAATTCTGGCCAGCATGGGACTTTGAAAATTTTCAGCCAGGAGTCAGACTTAGAAAAAATTCTGGCCAGCATGGGACTTAGAAAAAATTCTGGCCAGCATGGGACTTTGAAAAAATTCTGGCCAGCATGGGACTTTGAAATATTTCAGCCAGGCATCAGACTTAGAAAGAATTCTGGCCAGCATGGGACTTTGAAATATTTCAGACAGGAGTCAGACTTAGAAAAAATTCTGGCCAGCATGGGACTTTGAAAAAATTCTGGCTAGCATGGGACTTTGAAAAAATTCTGGCCAGCATGGGACTTTGAAAATTTTCGGCCAGGCGTCAGACTTAGAAAAAATTCTGGCCAGCATGGGACTTTGAAAAAATTCTGGCCAGCATGGGACTTTGAAAATTTTCGGACAGGCGTTGGACTTAGAAAAAATTCTGGCCAGCATGGGACTTTGAAAAAATTCTGGCCAGCATGGGACTTTGAAAATTTTCGGCCAGGAGTCAGACTTAGAAAAAATTCTGGCCAGCATGGGACTTTGAAAATTTTCGGCCAGGCGTCAGACTTAGAAAAAATTCTGGCCAGCATGGGACTTAGAAAAAATTCTGGCCAGCATGGGACTTTGAAAATTTTCGGCCAGGAGTCAGACTTAGAAAAAATTCTGGCCAGCATGGGACTTTGAACATTTTCGGCCAGGCGTCAGACTTAGAAAAAATTCTGGCCAGCATGGGACTTTGAAAAAATTCTGGCCAGCATGGGACTTTGAAAATTTTCGGCCAGGAGTCAGACTTAGAAAAAATTCTGGCCAGCATGGGACTTTGAAAAAATTCTGGCCAGCATGGGACTTTGAAAATTTTCGGCCAGGAGTCAGACTTAGAAAAAATTCTGGCCAGCATGGGACTTTGAAAATTTTCAGCCAGGCGTCAGACTTAGAAAAAATTCTGCCCAGCATGGGACTTTGAAAATTTTCGGCCAGGAGTCAGACTTTGAAAAAATTCTGGCCAGCATGGGACTTTGAAAAAATTCTGGCCAGCATGGGACTTTGAAAATTTTCGGCCAGGAGTCAGACTTAGAAAAAATTCTGGCCAGCATGGGACTTTGAAAATTTTCAGCCAGGCGTCAGACTTAGAAAAAATTCTGCCCAGCATGGGACTTTGAAAATTTTCAGCCAGGCATCAGACTTAGAAAAAATTCTGGCCAGCATGGGACTTTGAAAATTTTCGGCCAGGAGTCAGACTTTGAAAAAATTCTGGCCAGCATGGGACTTTGAAAATTTTCAGCCAGGCGTCAGACTTAGAAAAAATTCTGGCCAGCATGGGACTTTGAAAAAATTCTGGCCAGCATGGGACTTTGAAAAAATTCTGGCCAGCATGGGACTTTGAACATTTTCGGCCAGGCGTCAGACTTAGAAAAAATTCTGGCCAGCATGGGACTTTGAAAAAATTCTGGCCAGCATGGGACTTTGAAAAAATTCTGGCCAGCATGGGACTTTGAAAATTTTCAGCCAGGAGTCAGACTTAGAAAAAATTCTGGCCAGCATGGGACTTTGAAAATTTTCAGCCAGGCGTCAGACTTAGAAAAAATTCTGCCCAGCATGGGACTTTGAAAATTTTCAGCCAGGCATCAGACTTAGAAAAAATTCTGGCCAGCATGGGACTTTGAAAATTTTCGGCCAGGAGTCAGACTTTGAAAAAATTCTGGCCAGCATGGGACTTTGAAAATTTTCAGCCAGGCGTCAGACTTAGAAAAAATTCTGGCCAGCATGGGACTTTGAAAAAATTCTGGCCAGCATGGGACTTTGAAAAAATTCTGGCCAGCATGGGACTTTGAACATTTTCGGCCAGGCGTCAGACTTAGAAAAAATTCTGGCCAGCATGGGACTTTGAAAAAATTCTGGCCAGCATGTGACTTTGAAAAAATTCGGGCCAGCATGGGACTTTGAACATTTTCGGCCAGGCGTCAGACTTAGAAAAAATTCTGGCCAGCATGGGACTTAGAAAAAATTCTGGCCAGCATGGGACTTTGAAAATTTTCGGCCAGGAGTCAGACTTAGAAAAAATTCTGGCCAGCATGGGACTTTGAAAATTTTCGGCCAGGCGTCAGACTTAGAAAAAATTCTGGCCAGCATGGGACTTAGAAAAAATTCTGGCCAGCATGGGACTTTGAAAATTTTCGGCCAGGAGTCAGACTTAGAAAAAATTCTGGCCAGCATGGGACTTTGAACATTTTCGGCCAGGCGTCAGACTTAGAAAAAATTCTGGCCAGCATGGGACTTTGAAAAAATTCTGGCCAGCATGGGACTTTGAAAATTTTCGGCCAGGAGTCAGACTTAGAAAAAATTCTGGCCAGCATGGGACTTTGAAAAAATTCTGGCCAGCATGGGACTTTGAAAATTTTCGGCCAGGAGTCAGACTTAGAAAAAATTCTGGCCAGCATGGGACTTTGAAAATTTTCAGCCAGGCGTCAGACTTAGAAAAAATTCTGCCCAGCATGGGACTTTGAAAATTTTCAGCCAGGCATCAGACTTAGAAAAAATTCTGGCCAGCATGGGACTTTGAAAATTTTCGGCCAGGAGTCAGACTTTGAAAAAATTCTGGCCAGCATGGGACTTTGAAAATTTTCAGCCAGGCGTCAGACTTAGAAAAAATTCTGGCCAGCATGGGACTTTGAAAAAATTCTGGCCAGCATGGGACTTTGAAAAAATTCTGGCCAGCATGGGACTTTGAACATTTTCGGCCAGGCGTCAGACTTAGAAAAAATTCTGGCCAGCATGGGACTTTGAGAAAATTCTGGCCAGCATGTGACTTTGAAAAAATTCGGGCCAGCATGGGACTTTGAAAATTTTCGACCAGGTGTCAGACTTAGAAAAAATTCGGGCCAGCATGGGACTTAGAAAAAATTCTGGCCAGCATGGGACTTTGAAAATTTTCAGCCAGGAGTCAGACTTAGAAAAAATTCTGGCCTGCATGGGACTTTGAAATATTTCAGGCAGGCATCAGACTTAGAAAAAATTCTGGCCAGCATGGGACTTAGAAAAAATTCTGCCCAGCATGGGACTTTGAAAATTTTCAGCCAGGCATCACTTAGAAAAAATTCTGGCCAGCATGGGACTTTGAAAAAATTCTGGCCAGCATGGGACTTTGAAAATTTTCGGACAGGCGTTGGACTTTGACAATTTTCGGGCCTGGTGACCCAGGCTATTGAAATGAATGGTGTGGGACTTTGAAATATTTCGGGCAGGCGTCAGACTTTGAAAAAATCTGACAACCAGGCCAGAGAGCAGGCCGTCTGCCCAAGGAGGCCGCCCCAACCCTCCTCTTTGTCGGACATAAGTCTGGTGAGCCTCCCTTGTTCGGCCCTGGAGGTGCCTCGTCTGAAATTGCTCCCTTCTGAAATCGTGACAACTCCATTTTGCGGTTTGGGTGGAAAGGCCCCCAGATAGGGAACCGGGTGCCCTATCTGCAGCGCCTCCCGATGGTGGCCGGCGGTACTGCAACCCTTTTAACCCAGGCTATTGAAAAGATTGGTGTGGAACTTTGAAAATTTTTGGAGAGCCGTCAGACTTAGAAAAAATTCTGGCCAGCATGGGACTTTGAAAATTTTCGGCCAGGCGTCAGACTTAGAAAAAATTCTGGCCAGCATGGGACTTTGAACATTTTCGGCCAGGCGTCAGACTTAGAAAAAATTCTGGCCTGCATGGGACTTTGAAATATTTCAGGCAGGCATCAGACTTAGAAAAAATTCTGGCCAGCATGGGACTTAGAAAAAATTCTGCCCAGCATGGGACTTTGAAAATTTTCAGCCAGGCATCAGACTTAGAAAAAATTCTGGCCAGCATGGGACTTTGAAAAAATTCTGGCCAGCATGGGACTTTGAAAAAATTCTGGCCAGCATGGGACTTTGAAAAAATTCTGGCCAGCATGGGACTTTGAACATTTTCGGCCAGGCGTCAGACTTAGAAAAAATTCTGGCCAGCATGGGACTTTGAGAAAATTCTGGCCAGCATGTGACTTTGAAAAAATTCGGGCCAGCATGGGACTTTGAAAATTTTCGACCAGGTGTCAGACTTAGAAAAAATTCGGGCCAGCATGGGACTTAGAAAAAATTCTGGCCAGCATGGGACTTTGAAAATTTTCAGCCAGGAGTCAGACTTAGAAAAAATTCTGGCCTGCATGGGACTTTGAAATATTTCAGGCAGGCATCAGACTTAGAAAAAATTCTGGCCAGCATGGGACTTAGAAAAAATTCTGCCCAGCATGGGACTTTGAAAATTTTCAGCCAGGCATCACTTAGAAAAAATTCTGGCCAGCATGGGACTTTGAAAAAATTCTGGCCAGCATGGGACTTTGAAAATTTTCGGACAGGCGTTGGACTTTGACAATTTTCGGGCCTGGTGACCCAGGCTATTGAAATGAATGGTGTGGGACTTTGAAATATTTCGGGCAGGCGTCAGACTTTGAAAAAATCTGACAACCAGGCCAGAGAGCAGGCCGTCTGCCCAAGGAGGCCGCCCCAACCCTCCTCTTTGTCGGACATAAGTCTGGTGAGCCTCCCTTGTTCGGCCCTGGAGGTGCCTCGTCTGAAATTGCTCCCTTCTGAAATCGTGACAACTCCATTTTGCGGTTTGGGTGGAAAGGCCCCCAGATAGGGAACCGGGTGCCCTATCTGCAGCGCCTCCCGATGGTGGCCGGCGGTACTGCAACCCTTTTAACCCAGGCTATTGAAAAGATTGGTGTGGAACTTTGAAAATTTTTGGAGAGCCGTCAGACTTAGAAAAAATTCTGGCCAGCATGGGACTTTGAAAATTTTCGGCCAGGCGTCAGACTTAGAAAAAATTCTGGCCAGCATGGGACTTTGAACATTTTCGGCCAGGCGTCAGACTTAGAAAAAATTCTGGCCAGCATGGGACTTTGAAAAAATTCTGGCCAGCATGGGACTTTGAAAATTTTCGGCCAGGAGTCAGACTTAGAAAAAATTCTGGCCAGCATGGGACTTTGAAAAAATTCTGGCCAGCATGGGACTTTGAAAATTTTCGGCCAGGAGTCAGACTTAGAAAAAATTCTGGCCAGCATGGGACTTTGAAAATTTTCAGCCAGGCGTCAGACTTAGAAAAAATTCTGCCCAGCATGGGACTTTGAAAATTTTCAGCCAGGCATCAGACTTAGAAAAAATTCTGGCCAGCATGGGACTTTGAAAATTTTCGGCCAGGAGTCAGACTTTGAAAAAATTCTGGCCAGCATGGGACTTTGAAAATTTTCAGCCAGGCGTCAGACTTAGAAAAAATTCTGGCCAGCATGGGACTTTGAAAAAATTCTGGCCAGCATGGGACTTTGAAAAAATTCTGGCCAGCATGGGACTTTGAACATTTTCGGCCAGGCGTCAGACTTAGAAAAAATTCTGGCCAGCATGGGACTTTGAGAAAATTCTGGCCAGCATGTGACTTTGAAAAAATTCGGGCCAGCATGGGACTTTGAAAATTTTCGACCAGGTGTCAGACTTAGAAAAAATTCGGGCCAGCATGGGACTTAGAAAAAATTCTGGCCTGCATGGGACTTTGAAATATTTCAGGCAGGCATCAGACTTAGAAAAAATTCTGGCCAGCATGGGACTTAGAAAAAATTCTGCCCAGCATGGGACTTTGAAAATTTTCAGCCAGGCATCAGACTTAGAAAAAATTCTGGCCAGCATGGGACTTTGAAAAAATTCTGGACAGCATGGGACTTTGAAAATTTTCGGCCAGGCGTCAGACTTAGAAAAAATTCTGGCCAGCATGGGACTTTGAAAATTTTCGGACAGGCGTTGGACTTTGACAATTTTCGGGCCTGGTGACCCAGGCTATTGAAATGAATGGTGTGGGACTTTGAAATATTTCGGGCAGGCGTCAGACTTTGAAAAAATCTGACAACCAGGCCAGAGAGCAGGCCGTCTGCCCAAGGAGGCCGCCCCAACCCTCCTCTTTGTCGGACATAAGTCTGGTGAGCCTCCCTTGTTCGGCCCTGGAGGTGCCTCGTCTGAAATTGCTCCCTTCTGAAATCGTGACAACTCCATTTTGCGGTTTGGGTGGAAAGGCCCCCAGATAGGGAACCGGGTGCCCTATCTGCAGCGCCTCCCGATGGTGGCCGGCGGTACTGCAACCCTTTTAACCCAGGCTATTGAAAAGATTGGTGTGGAACTTTGAAAATTTTTGGAGAGGCGTCAGACTTAGAAAAAATTCTGGCCAGCATGGGACTTTGAACATTTTCGGCCAGGCGTCAGACTTAGAAAAAATTCTGGCCAGCATGGGACTTTGAAAAAATTCTGGCCAGCATGGGACTTTGAAAATTTTCGGCCAGGAGTCAGACTTAGAAAAAATTCTGGCCAGCATGGGACTTTGAAAAAATTCTGGCCAGCATGGGACTTTGAAAATTTTCGGCCAGGAGTCAGACTTAGAAAAAATTCTGGCCAGCATGGGACTTTGAAAATTTTCAGCCAGGCGTCAGACTTAGAAAAAATTCTGCCCAGCATGGGACTTTGAAAATTTTCAGCCAGGCATCAGACTTAGAAAAAATTCTGGCCAGCATGGGACTTTGAAAATTTTCGGCCAGGAGTCAGACTTTGAAAAAATTCTGGCCAGCATGGGACTTTGAAAAAATTCTGGCCAGCATGGGACTTTGAAAATTTTCGGCCAGGAGTCAGACTTAGAAAAAATTCTGGCCAGCATGGGACTTTGAAAATTTTCAGCCAGGCGTCAGACTTAGAAAAAATTCTGCCCAGCATGGGACTTTGAAAATTTTCAGCCAGGCATCAGACTTAGAAAAAATTCTGGCCAGCATGGGACTTTGAAAATTTTCGGCCAGGAGTCAGACTTTGAAAAAATTCTGGCCAGCATGGGACTTTGAAAATTTTCAGCCAGGCGTCAGACTTAGAAAAAATTCTGGCCAGCATGGGACTTTGAAAAAATTCTGGCCAGCATGGGACTTTGAAAAAATTCTGGCCAGCATGGGACTTTGAACATTTTCGGCCAGGCGTCAGACTTAGAAAAAATTCTGGCCAGCATGGGACTTTGAGAAAATTCTGGCCAGCATGTGACTTTGAAAAAATTCGGGCCAGCATGGGACTTTGAAAATTTTCGACCAGGTGTCAGACTTAGAAAAAATTCGGGCCAGCATGGGACTTAGAAAAAATTCTGGCCAGCATGGGACTTTGAAAATTTTCAGCCAGGAGTCAGACTTAGAAAAAATTCTGGCCTGCATGGGACTTTGAAATATTTCAGGCAGGCATCAGACTTAGAAAAAATTCTGGCCAGCATGGGACTTAGAAAAAATTCTGCCCAGCATGGGACTTTGAAAATTTTCAGCCAGGCATCACTTAGAAAAAATTCTGGCCAGCATGGGACTTTGAAAAAATTCTGGCCAGCATGGGACTTTGAAAATTTTCGGACAGGCGTTGGACTTTGACAATTTTCGGGCCTGGTGACCCAGGCTATTGAAATGAATGGTGTGGGACTTTGAAATATTTCGGGCAGGCGTCAGACTTTGAAAAAATCTGACAACCAGGCCAGAGAGCAGGCCGTCTGCCCAAGGAGGCCGCCCCAACCCTCCTCTTTGTCGGACATAAGTCTGGTGAGCCTCCCTTGTTCGGCCCTGGAGGTGCCTCGTCTGAAATTGCTCCCTTCTGAAATCGTGACAACTCCATTTTGCGGTTTGGGTGGAAAGGCCCCCAGATAGGGAACCGGGTGCCCTATCTGCAGCGCCTCCCGATGGTGGCCGGCGGTACTGCAACCCTTTTAACCCAGGCTATTGAAAAGATTGGTGTGGAACTTTGAAAATTTTTGGAGAGCCGTCAGACTTAGAAAAAATTCTGGCCAGCATGGGACTTTGAAAATTTTCGGCCAGGCGTCAGACTTAGAAAAAATTCTGGCCAGCATGGGACTTTGAACATTTTCGGCCAGGAGTCAGACTTAGAAAAAATTCTGGCCAGCATGGGACTTTGAAAAAATTCTGGCCAGCATGGGACTTTGAAAATTTTCGGCCAGGAGTCAGACTTAGAAAAAATTCTGGCCAGCATGGGACTTTGAAAATTTTCAGCCAGGCGTCAGACTTAGAAAAAATTCTGCCCAGCATGGGACTTTGAAAATTTTCAGCCAGGCATCAGACTTAGAAAAAATTCTGGCCAGCATGGGACTTTGAAAATTTTCGGCCAGGAGTCAGACTTTGAAAAAATTCTGGCCAGCATGGGACTTTGAAAATTTTCAGCCAGGCGTCAGACTTAGAAAAAATTCTGGCCAGCATGGGACTTTGAAAAAATTCTGGCCAGCATGGGACTTTGAAAAAATTCTGGCCAGCATGGGACTTTGAACATTTTCGGCCAGGCGTCAGACTTAGAAAAAATTCTGGCCAGCATGGGACTTTGAGAAAATTCTGGCCAGCATGTGACTTTGAAAAAATTCGGGCCAGCATGGGACTTTGAAAATTTTCGACCAGGTGTCAGACTTAGAAAAAATTCGGGCCAGCATGGGACTTAGAAAAAATTCTGGCCTGCATGGGACTTTGAAATATTTCAGGCAGGCATCAGACTTAGAAAAAATTCTGGCCAGCATGGGACTTAGAAAAAATTCTGCCCAGCATGGGACTTTGAAAATTTTCAGCCAGGCATCAGACTTAGAAAAAATTCTGGCCAGCATGGGACTTTGAAAAAATTCTGGACAGCATGGGACTTTGAAAATTTTCGGCCAGGCGTCAGACTTAGAAAAAATTCTGGCCAGCATGGGACTTTGAAAATTTTCGGACAGGCGTTGGACTTTGACAATTTTCGGGCCTGGTGACCCAGGCTATTGAAATGAATGGTGTGGGACTTTGAAATATTTCGGGCAGGCGTCAGACTTTGAAAAAATCTGACAACCAGGCCAGAGAGCAGGCCGTCTGCCCAAGGAGGCCGCCCCAACCCTCCTCTTTGTCGGACATAAGTCTGGTGAGCCTCCCTTGTTCGGCCCTGGAGGTGCCTCGTCTTAAATTGCTCCCTTCTGAAATCGTGACAACTCCATTTTGCGGTTTGGGTGGAAAGGCCCCCAGATAGGGAACCGGGTGCCCTATCTGCAGCGCCTCCCGATGGTGGCCGGCGGTACTGCAACCCTTTTAACCCAGGCTATTGAAAAGATTGGTGTGGAACTTTGAAAATTTTTGGAGAGGCGTCAGACTTAGAAAAAATTCTGGCCAGCATGGGACTTTGAAAATTTTCGGCCAGGCGTCAGACTTAGAAAAAATTCTGGCCTGCTTGGGACTTTGAAATATTTCAGGCAGGCGTCAGACTTAGAAAAAATTCTGGCCAGCATGTGACTTTGAAAAAATTCGGGCCAGCATGGGACTTTGAAAATTTTCGACCAGGTGTCAGACTTAGAAAAAATTCGGGCCAGCATGGGACTTAGAAAAAATTCTGGCCAGCATGGGACTTTGAAAATTTTCAGCCAGGAGTCAGACTTAGAAAAAATTCTGGCCTGCATGGGACTTTGAAATATTTCAGGCAGGCATCAGACTTAGAAAAAATTCTGGCCAGCATGGGACTTAGAAAAAATTCTGCCCAGCATGGGACTTTGAAAATTTTCAGCCAGGCATCAGACTTAGAAAAAATTCTGGCCAGCATGGGACTTTGAAAAAATTCTGGCCAGCATGGGACTTTGAAAAAATTCTGGCCAGCATGGGACTTTGAAAAAATTCTGGCCAGCATGGGACTTAGAAAAAATTCTGGACAGCATGGGACTTTGAAAATTTTTGGCCAAGCGTCAGACTTAGAAAAAATTCTGGCCAGCATGGGACTTTGAAAATTTTCGGCCAGGCGTCAGACTTAGAAAAAATTCTGGCCAGCATGGGACTTTGAACATTTTCGGCCAGGCGTCAGACTTAGAAAAAATTCTGGCCAGCATGGGACTTTGAAAAAATTCTGGCCAGCATGGGACTTTGAAAATTTTCGGCCAGGAGTCAGACTTAGAAAAAATTCTGGCCAGCATGGGACTTTGAAAAAATTCTGGCCAGCATGGGACTTTGAAAATTTTCGGCCAGGAGTCAGACTTAGAAAAAATTCTGGCCAGCATGGGACTTTGAAAATTTTCAGCCAGGCGTCAGACTTAGAAAAAATTCTGCCCAGCATGGGACTTTGAAAATTTTCAGCCAGGCATCAGACTTAGAAAAAATTCTGGCCAGCATGGGACTTTGAAAATTTTCGGCCAGGAGTCAGACTTTGAAAAAATTCTGGCCAGCATGGGACTTTGAAAATTTTCAGCCAGGCGTCAGACTTAGAAAAAATTCTGGCCAGCATGGGACTTTGAAAAAATTCTGGCCAGCATGGGACTTTGAACATTTTCGGCCAGGCGTCAGACTTAGAAAAAATTCTGGCCAGCATGGGACTTTGAAAAAATTCTGGCCAGCATGTGACTTTGAAAAAATTCTGGCCAGCATGTGACTTTGAAAAAATTCGGGCCAGCATGGGACTTTGAAAAAATTCTGGCCAGCATGGGACTTAGAAAAAATTCTGGCCAGCATGGGACTTTGAAAATTTTCGGCCAGGAGTCAGACTTAGAAAAAATTCTGGCCAGCATGGGACTTTGAAAATTTTCGGCCAGGCGTCAGACTTAGAAAAAATTCTGGCCAGCATGGGACTTAGAAAAAATTCTGGCCAGCATGGGACTTTGAAAATTTTCGGCCAGGAGTCAGACTTAGAAAAAATTCTGGCCAGCATGGGACTTTGAACATTTTCGGCCAGGCGTCAGACTTAGAAAAAATTCTGGCCAGCATGGGACTTTGAAAAAATTCTGGCCAGCATGGGACTTTGAAAATTTTCGGCCAGGAGTCAGACTTAGAAAAAATTCTGGCCAGCATGGGACTTTGAAAAAATTCTGGCCAGCATGGGACTTTGAAAATTTTCGGCCAGGAGTCAGACTTAGAAAAAATTCTGGCCAGCATGGGACTTTGAAAATTTTCAGCCAGGCGTCAGACTTAGAAAAAATTCTGCCCAGCATGGGACTTTGAAAATTTTCAGCCAGGCATCAGACTTAGAAAAAATTCTGGCCAGCATGGGACTTTGAAAATTTTCGGCCAGGAGTCAGACTTTGAAAAAATTCTGGCCAGCATGGGACTTTGAAAATTTTCAGCCAGGCGTCAGACTTAGAAAAAATTCTGGCCAGCATGGGACTTTGAAAAAATTCTGGCCAGCATGGGACTTTGAAAAAATTCTGGCCAGCATGGGACTTTGAACATTTTCGGCCAGGCGTCAGACTTAGAAAAAATTCTGGCCAGCATGGGACTTTGAGAAAATTCTGGCCAGCATGTGACTTTGAAAAAATTCGGGCCAGCATGGGACTTTGAAAATTTTCGACCAGGTGTCAGACTTAGAAAAAATTCGGGCCAGCATGGGACTTAGAAAAAATTCTGGCCAGCATGGGACTTTGAAAATTTTCAGCCAGGAGTCAGACTTAGAAAAAATTCTGGCCTGCATGGGACTTTGAAATATTTCAGGCAGGCATCAGACTTAGAAAAAATTCTGGCCAGCATGGGACTTAGAAAAAATTCTGCCCAGCATGGGACTTTGAAAATTTTCAGCCAGGCATCACTTAGAAAAAATTCTGGCCAGCATGGGACTTTGAAAAAATTCTGGCCAGCATGGGACTTTGAAAATTTTCGGACAGGCGTTGGACTTTGACAATTTTCGGGCCTGGTGACCCAGGCTATTGAAATGAATGGTGTGGGACTTTGAAATATTTCGGGCAGGCGTCAGACTTTGAAAAAATCTGACAACCAGGCCAGAGAGCAGGCCGTCTGCCCAAGGAGGCCGCCCCAACCCTCCTCTTTGTCGGACATAAGTCTGGTGAGCCTCCCTTGTTCGGCCCTGGAGGTGCCTCGTCTGAAATTGCTCCCTTCTGAAATCGTGACAACTCCATTTTGCGGTTTGGGTGGAAAGGCCCCCAGATAGGGAACCGGGTGCCCTATCTGCAGCGCCTCCCGATGGTGGCCGGCGGTACTGCAACCCTTTTAACCCAGGCTATTGAAAAGATTGGTGTGGAACTTTGAAAATTTTTGGAGAGCCGTCAGACTTAGAAAAAATTCTGGCCAGCATGGGACTTTGAAAATTTTCGGCCAGGCGTCAGACTTAGAAAAAATTCTGGCCAGCATGGGACTTTGAACATTTTCGGCCAGGCGTCAGACTTAGAAAAAATTCTGGCCAGCATGGGACTTTGAAAAAATTCTGGCCAGCATGGGACTTTGAAAATTTTCGGCCAGGAGTCAGACTTAGAAAAAATTCTGGCCAGCATGGGACTTTGAAAAAATTCTGGCCAGCATGGGACTTTGAAAATTTTCGGCCAGGAGTCAGACTTAGAAAAAATTCTGGCCAGCATGGGACTTTGAAAATTTTCAGCCAGGCGTCAGACTTAGAAAAAATTCTGCCCAGCATGGGACTTTGAAAATTTTCAGCCAGGCATCAGACTTAGAAAAAATTCTGGCCAGCATGGGACTTTGAAAATTTTCGGCCAGGAGTCAGACTTTGAAAAAATTCTGGCCAGCATGGGACTTTGAAAATTTTCAGCCAGGCGTCAGACTTAGAAAAAATTCTGGCCAGCATGGGACTTTGAAAAAATTCTGGCCAGCATGGGACTTTGAAAAAATTCTGGCCAGCATGGGACTTTGAACATTTTCGGCCAGGCGTCAGACTTAGAAAAAATTCTGGCCAGCATGGGACTTTGAGAAAATTCTGGCCAGCATGTGACTTTGAAAAAATTCGGGCCAGCATGGGACTTTGAAAATTTTCGACCAGGTGTCAGACTTAGAAAAAATTCGGGCCAGCATGGGACTTAGAAAAAATTCTGGCCTGCATGGGACTTTGAAATATTTCAGGCAGGCATCAGACTTAGAAAAAATTCTGGCCAGCATGGGACTTAGAAAAAATTCTGCCCAGCATGGGACTTTGAAAATTTTCAGCCAGGCATCAGACTTAGAAAAAATTCTGGCCAGCATGGGACTTTGAAAAAATTCTGGACAGCATGGGACTTTGAAAATTTTCGGCCAGGCGTCAGACTTAGAAAAAATTCTGGCCAGCATGGGACTTTGAAAATTTTCGGACAGGCGTTGGACTTTGACAATTTTCGGGCCTGGTGACCCAGGCTATTGAAATGAATGGTGTGGGACTTTGAAATATTTCGGGCAGGCGTCAGACTTTGAAAAAATCTGACAACCAGGCCAGAGAGCAGGCCGTCTGCCCAAGGAGGCCGCCCCAACCCTCCTCTTTGTCGGACATAAGTCTGGTGAGCCTCCCTTGTTCGGCCCTGGAGGTGCCTCGTCTGAAATTGCTCCCTTCTGAAATCGTGACAACTCCATTTTGCGGTTTGGGTGGAAAGGCCCCCAGATAGGGAACCGGGTGCCCTATCTGCAGCGCCTCCCGATGGTGGCCGGCGGTACTGCAACCCTTTTAACCCAGGCTATTGAAAAGATTGGTGTGGAACTTTGAAAATTTTTGGAGAGGCGTCAGACTTAGAAAAAATTCTGGCCAGCATGGGACTTTGAACATTTTCGGCCAGGCGTCAGACTTAGAAAAAATTCTGGCCAGCATGGGACTTTGAAAAAATTCTGGCCAGCATGGGACTTTGAAAATTTTCGGCCAGGAGTCAGACTTAGAAAAAATTCTGGCCAGCATGGGACTTTGAAAAAATTCTGGCCAGCATGGGACTTTGAAAATTTTCGGCCAGGAGTCAGACTTAGAAAAAATTCTGGCCAGCATGGGACTTTGAAAATTTTCAGCCAGGCGTCAGACTTAGAAAAAATTCTGCCCAGCATGGGACTTTGAAAATTTTCAGCCAGGCATCAGACTTAGAAAAAATTCTGGCCAGCATGGGACTTTGAAAATTTTCGGCCAGGAGTCAGACTTTGAAAAAATTCTGGCCAGCATGGGACTTTGAAAATTTTCAGCCAGGCGTCAGACTTAGAAAAAATTCTGGCCAGCATGGGACTTTGAAAAAATTCTGGCCAGCATGGGACTTTGAAAAAATTCTGGCCAGCATGGGACTTTGAACATTTTCGGCCAGGCGTCAGACTTAGAAAAAATTCTGGCCAGCATGGGACTTTGAGAAAATTCTGGCCAGCATGTGACTTTGAAAAAATTCGGGCCAGCATGGGACTTTGAAAATTTTCGACCAGGTGTCAGACTTAGAAAAAATTCGGGCCAGCATGGGACTTAGAAAAAATTCTGGCCAGCATGGGACTTTGAAAATTTTCAGCCAGGAGTCAGACTTAGAAAAAATTCTGGCCTGCATGGGACTTTGAAATATTTCAGGCAGGCATCAGACTTAGAAAAAATTCTGGCCAGCATGGGACTTAGAAAAAATTCTGCCCAGCATGGGACTTTGAAAATTTTCAGCCAGGCATCAGACTTAGAAAAAATTCTGGCCAGCATGGGACTTTGAAAAAATTCTGGACAGCATGGGACTTTGAAAATTTTCGGCCAGGCGTCAGACTTAGAAAAAATTCTGGCCAGCATGGGACTTTGAAAATTTTCGGACAGGCGTTGGACTTTGACAATTTTCGGGCCTGGTGACCCAGGCTATTGAAATGAATGGTGTGGGACTTTGAAATATTTCGGGCAGGCGTCAGACTTTGAAAAAATCTGACAACCAGGCCAGAGAGCAGGCCGTCTGCCCAAGGAGGCCGCCCCAACCCTCCTCTTTGTCGGACATAAGTCTGGTGAGCCTCCCTTGTTCGGCCCTGGAGGTGCCTCGTCTTAAATTGCTCCCTTCTGAAATCGTGACAACTCCATTTTGCGGTTTGGGTGGAAAGGCCCCCAGATAGGGAACCGGGTGCCCTATCTGCAGCGCCTCCCGATGGTGGCCGGCGGTACTGCAACCCTTTTAACCCAGGCTATTGAAAAGATTGGTGTGGAACTTTGAAAATTTTTGGAGAGGCGTCAGACTTAGAAAAAATTCTGGCCAGCATGGGACTTTGAAAATTTTCGGCCAGGCGTCAGACTTAGAAAAAATTCTGGCCTGCTTGGGACTTTGAAATATTTCAGGCAGGCGTCAGACTTAGAAAAAATTCTGGCCAGCATGTGACTTTGAAAAAATTCGGGCCAGCATGGGACTTTGAAAATTTTCGACCAGGTGTCAGACTTAGAAAAAATTCGGGCCAGCATGGGACTTAGAAAAAATTCTGGCCAGCATGGGACTTTGAAAATTTTCAGCCAGGAGTCAGACTTAGAAAAAATTCTGGCCTGCATGGGACTTTGAAATATTTCAGGCAGGCATCAGACTTAGAAAAAATTCTGGCCAGCATGGGACTTAGAAAAAATTCTGCCCAGCATGGGACTTTGAAAATTTTCAGCCAGGCATCAGACTTAGAAAAAATTCTGGCCAGCATGGGACTTTGAAAAAATTCTGGCCAGCATGGGACTTTGAAAAAATTCTGGCCAGCATGGGACTTTGAAAAAATTCTGGCCAGCATGGGACTTAGAAAAAATTCTGGACAGCATGGGACTTTGAAAATTTTTGGCCAAGCGTCAGACTTAGAAAAAATTCTGGCCAGCATGGGACTTTGAAAATTTTCGGCCAGGCGTCAGACTTAGAAAAAATTCTGGCCAGCATGGGACTTTGAACATTTTCGGCCAGGCGTCAGACTTAGAAAAAATTCTGGCCAGCATGGGACTTTGAAAAAATTCTGGCCAGCATGGGACTTTGAAAATTTTCGGCCAGGAGTCAGACTTAGAAAAAATTCTGGCCAGCATGGGACTTTGAAAAAATTCTGGCCAGCATGGGACTTTGAAAATTTTCGGCCAGGAGTCAGACTTAGAAAAAATTCTGGCCAGCATGGGACTTTGAAAATTTTCAGCCAGGCGTCAGACTTAGAAAAAATTCTGCCCAGCATGGGACTTTGAAAATTTTCAGCCAGGCATCAGACTTAGAAAAAATTCTGGCCAGCATGGGACTTTGAAAATTTTCGGCCAGGAGTCAGACTTTGAAAAAATTCTGGCCAGCATGGGACTTTGAAAATTTTCAGCCAGGCGTCAGACTTAGAAAAAATTCTGGCCAGCATGGGACTTTGAAAAAATTCTGGCCAGCATGGGACTTTGAACATTTTCGGCCAGGCGTCAGACTTAGAAAAAATTCTGGCCAGCATGGGACTTTGAAAAAATTCTGGCCAGCATGTGACTTTGAAAAAATTCTGGCCAGCATGTGACTTTGAAAAAATTCGGGCCAGCATGGGACTTTGAAAAAATTCTGGCCAGCATGGGACTTAGAAAAAATTCTGGCCAGCATGGGACTTTGAAAATTTTCGGCCAGGAGTCAGACTTAGAAAAAATTCTGGCCAGCATGGGACTTTGAAAATTTTCGGCCAGGCGTCAGACTTAGAAAAAATTCTGGCCAGCATGGGACTTAGAAAAAATTCTGGCCAGCATGGGACTTTGAAAATTTTCGGCCAGGAGTCAGACTTAGAAAAAATTCTGGCCAGCATGGGACTTTGAACATTTTCGGCCAGGCGTCAGACTTAGAAAAAATTCTGGCCAGCATGGGACTTTGAAAAAATTCTGGCCAGCATGGGACTTTGAAAATTTTCGGCCAGGAGTCAGACTTAGAAAAAATTCTGGCCAGCATGGGACTTTGAAAAAATTCTGGCCAGCATGGGACTTTGAAAATTTTCGGCCAGGAGTCAGACTTAGAAAAAATTCTGGCCAGCATGGGACTTTGAAAATTTTCAGCCAGGCGTCAGACTTAGAAAAAATTCTGCCCAGCATGGGACTTTGAAAATTTTCAGCCAGGCATCAGACTTAGAAAAAATTCTGGCCAGCATGGGACTTTGAAAATTTTCGGCCAGGAGTCAGACTTTGAAAAAATTCTGGCCAGCATGGGACTTTGAAAATTTTCAGCCAGGCGTCAGACTTAGAAAAAATTCTGGCCAGCATGGGACTTTGAAAAAATTCTGGCCAGCATGGGACTTTGAAAAAATTCTGGCCAGCATGGGACTTTGAACATTTTCGGCCAGGCGTCAGACTTAGAAAAAATTCTGGCCAGCATGGGACTTTGAGAAAATTCTGGCCAGCATGTGACTTTGAAAAAATTCGGGCCAGCATGGGACTTTGAAAATTTTCGACCAGGTGTCAGACTTAGAAAAAATTCGGGCCAGCATGGGACTTAGAAAAAATTCTGGCCAGCATGGGACTTTGAAAATTTTCAGCCAGGAGTCAGACTTAGAAAAAATTCTGGCCTGCATGGGACTTTGAAATATTTCAGGCAGGCATCAGACTTAGAAAAAATTCTGGCCAGCATGGGACTTAGAAAAAATTCTGCCCAGCATGGGACTTTGAAAATTTTCAGCCAGGCATCACTTAGAAAAAATTCTGGCCAGCATGGGACTTTGAAAAAATTCTGGACAGCATGGGACTTTGAAAATTTTCGGCCAGGCGTCAGACTTAGAAAAAATTCTGGCCAGCATGGGACTTTGAAAATTTTCGGACAGGCGTTGGACTTTGACAATTTTCGGGCCTGGTGACCCAGGCTATTGAAATGAATGGTGTGGGACTTTGAAATATTTCGGGCAGGCGTCAGACTTTGAAAAAATCTGACAACCAGGCCAGAGAGCAGGCCGTCTGCCCAAGGAGGCCGCCCCAACCCTCCTCTTTGTCGGACATAAGTCTGGTGAGCCTCCCTTGTTCGGCCCTGGAGGTGCCTCGTCTGAAATTGCTCCCTTCTGAAATCGTGACAACTCCATTTTGCGGTTTGGGTGGAAAGGCCCCCAGATAGGGAACCGGGTGCCCTATCTGCAGCGCCTCCCGATGGTGGCCGGCGGTACTGCAACCCTTTTAACCCAGGCTATTGAAAAGATTGGTGTGGAACTTTGAAAATTTTTGGAGAGCCGTCAGACTTAGAAAAAATTCTGGCCAGCATGGGACTTTGAAAATTTTCGGCCAGGCGTCAGACTTAGAAAAAATTCTGGCCAGCATGGGACTTTGAACATTTTCGGCCAGGCGTCAGACTTAGAAAAAATTCTGGCCAGCATGGGACTTTGAAAAAATTCTGGCCAGCATGGGACTTTGAAAATTTTCGGCCAGGAGTCAGACTTAGAAAAAATTCTGGCCAGCATGGGACTTTGAAAAAATTCTGGCCAGCATGGGACTTTGAAAATTTTCGGCCAGGAGTCAGACTTAGAAAAAATTCTGGCCAGCATGGGACTTTGAAAATTTTCAGCCAGGCGTCAGACTTAGAAAAAATTCTGCCCAGCATGGGACTTTGAAAATTTTCAGCCAGGCATCAGACTTAGAAAAAATTCTGGCCAGCATGGGACTTTGAAAATTTTCGGCCAGGAGTCAGACTTTGAAAAAATTCTGGCCAGCATGGGACTTTGAAAATTTTCAGCCAGGCGTCAGACTTAGAAAAAATTCTGGCCAGCATGGGACTTTGAAAAAATTCTGGCCAGCATGGGACTTTGAAAAAATTCTGGCCAGCATGGGACTTTGAACATTTTCGGCCAGGCGTCAGACTTAGAAAAAATTCTGGCCAGCATGGGACTTTGAGAAAATTCTGGCCAGCATGTGACTTTGAAAAAATTCGGGCCAGCATGGGACTTTGAAAATTTTCGACCAGGTGTCAGACTTAGAAAAAATTCGGGCCAGCATGGGACTTAGAAAAAATTCTGGCCTGCATGGGACTTTGAAATATTTCAGGCAGGCATCAGACTTAGAAAAAATTCTGGCCAGCATGGGACTTAGAAAAAATTCTGCCCAGCATGGGACTTTGAAAATTTTCAGCCAGGCATCAGACTTAGAAAAAATTCTGGCCAGCATGGGACTTTGAAAAAATTCTGGACAGCATGGGACTTTGAAAATTTTCGGCCAGGCGTCAGACTTAGAAAAAATTCTGGCCAGCATGGGACTTTGAAAATTTTCGGACAGGCGTTGGACTTTGACAATTTTCGGGCCTGGTGACCCAGGCTATTGAAATGAATGGTGTGGGACTTTGAAATATTTCGGGCAGGCGTCAGACTTTGAAAAAATCTGACAACCAGGCCAGAGAGCAGGCCGTCTGCCCAAGGAGGCCGCCCCAACCCTCCTCTTTGTCGGACATAAGTCTGGTGAGCCTCCCTTGTTCGGCCCTGGAGGTGCCTCGTCTGAAATTGCTCCCTTCTGAAATCGTGACAACTCCATTTTGCGGTTTGGGTGGAAAGGCCCCCAGATAGGGAACCGGGTGCCCTATCTGCAGCGCCTCCCGATGGTGGCCGGCGGTACTGCAACCCTTTTAACCCAGGCTATTGAAAAGATTGGTGTGGAACTTTGAAAATTTTTGGAGAGGCGTCAGACTTAGAAAAAATTCTGGCCAGCATGGGACTTTGAACATTTTCGGCCAGGCGTCAGACTTAGAAAAAATTCTGGCCAGCATGGGACTTTGAAAAAATTCTGGCCAGCATGGGACTTTGAAAATTTTCGGCCAGGAGTCAGACTTAGAAAAAATTCTGGCCAGCATGGGACTTTGAAAAAATTCTGGCCAGCATGGGACTTTGAAAATTTTCGGCCAGGAGTCAGACTTAGAAAAAATTCTGGCCAGCATGGGACTTTGAAAATTTTCAGCCAGGCGTCAGACTTAGAAAAAATTCTGCCCAGCATGGGACTTTGAAAATTTTCAGCCAGGCATCAGACTTAGAAAAAATTCTGGCCAGCATGGGACTTTGAAAATTTTCGGCCAGGAGTCAGACTTTGAAAAAATTCTGGCCAGCATGGGACTTTGAAAATTTTCAGCCAGGCGTCAGACTTAGAAAAAATTCTGGCCAGCATGGGACTTTGAAAAAATTCTGGCCAGCATGGGACTTTGAACATTTTCGGCCAGGCGTCAGACTTAGAAAAAATTCTGGCCAGCATGGGACTTTGAGAAAATTCTGGCCAGCATGTGACTTTGAAAAAATTCGGGCCAGCATGGGACTTTGAAAATTTTCGACCAGGTGTCAGACTTAGAAAAAATTCGGGCCAGCATGGGACTTAGAAAAAATTCTGGCCAGCATGGGACTTTGAAAATTTTCAGCCAGGAGTCAGACTTAGAAAAAATTCTGGCCTGCATGGGACTTTGAAATATTTCAGGCAGGCATCAGACTTAGAAAAAATTCTGGCCAGCATGGGACTTAGAAAAAATTCTGCCCAGCATGGGACTTTGAAAATTTTCAGCCAGGCATCAGACTTAGAAAAAATTCTGGCCAGCATGGGACTTTGAAAAAATTCTGGACAGCATGGGACTTTGAAAATTTTCGGCCAGGCGTCAGACTTAGAAAAAATTCTGGCCAGCATGGGACTTTGAAAATTTTCGGACAGGCGTTGGACTTTGACAATTTTCGGGCCTGGTGACCCAGGCTATTGAAATGAATGGTGTGGGACTTTGAAATATTTCGGGCAGGCGTCAGACTTTGAAAAAATCTGACAACCAGGCCAGAGAGCAGGCCGTCTGCCCAAGGAGGCCGCCCCAACCCTCCTCTTTGTCGGACATAAGTCTGGTGAGCCTCCCTTGTTCGGCCCTGGAGGTGCCTCGTCTTAAATTGCTCCCTTCTGAAATCGTGACAACTCCATTTTGCGGTTTGGGTGGAAAGGCCCCCAGATAGGGAACCGGGTGCCCTATCTGCAGCGCCTCCCGATGGTGGCCGGCGGTACTGCAACCCTTTTAACCCAGGCTATTGAAAAGATTGGTGTGGAACTTTGAAAATTTTTGGAGAGGCGTCAGACTTAGAAAAAATTCTGGCCAGCATGGGACTTTGAACATTTTCGGCCAGGCGTCAGACTTAGAAAAAATTCTGGCCAGCATGGGACTTTGAGAAAATTCTGGCCAGCATGTGACTTTGAAAAAATTCGGGCCAGCATGGGACTTTGAAAATTTTCGACCAGGTGTCAGACTTAGAAAAAATTCGGGCCAGCATGGGACTTTGAAAAAATTCTGGCCAGCATGGGACTTTGAAAATTTTCAGCCAGGCGTCAGACTTAGAAAAAATTCTGGCCAGCATGGGACTTTGAAAATTTTCGGCCAGGCGTCAGACTTAGAAAAAATTCTGGCCAGCATGGGACTTTGAAAAAATTCTGGCCAGCATGGGACTTTGAAAAAATTCTGGCCAGCATGGGACTTTGAAAAAATTCTGGCCAGCATGGGACTTTGAAAAAATTCTGGCCAGCATGGGACTTTGAAAATTTTCGGCCAGGCGTCAGACTTAGAAAAAATTCTGGCCAGCATGGGACTTTGAAAATTTTCGGCCAGGAGTCAGACTTTGAAAAAATTCTGGCCAGCATGGGACTTAGAAAAAATTCTGGCCAGCATGGGACTTTGAAAATTTTCGGCCAGGCGTCAGACTTAGAAAAAATTCTGGCCAGCATGGGACTTTGAAAATTTTCGGCCAGGAGTCAGACTTTGAAAAAATTCTGCCCAGCATGGGACTTTGAAAAAATTCTGGCCAGCATGGGACTTTGAAAAAATTCTGGCCAGCATGGGACTTTGAAAATTTTCGGCCAGGCGTCAGACTTTGAAAAAATTCTGGCCAGCATGGGACTTTGAACATTTTCAGCCAGGCGTCAGACTTGGAAAAAATTCTGGCCAGCATGGGACTTTGAAAAAATTCTGGCCAGCATGGGACTTTGAAAAAATTCTGGCCAGCATGGGACTTTGAAAAAATTCTGGCCAGCATGGGACTTTGAAAATTTTCGGCCAGGCGTCAGACTTAGAAAAAATTCTGGCCAGCATGGGACTTTGAAAAAATTCTGGCCAGCATGGGACTTTGAAAATTTTCGGCCAGGAGTCAGACTTTGAAAAAATTCTGGCCAGCATGGGACTTAGAAAAAATTCTGCCCAGCATGGGACTTTGAAAATTTTCAGCCAGGCATCAGACTTTGAAAAAATTCTGGCCAGCATGGGACTTTGAAAATTTTCGGCCAGGCGTCAGACTTAGAAAAAATTCTGGCCTGCTTGGGACTTTGAAATATTTCAGGCAGGCGTCAGACTTAGAAAAAATTCTGGCCAGCATGGGACTTTGAAAAAATTCTGGCCAGCATGGGACTTTGAAAAAATTCTGGCCAGCATGGGACTTTGAAAAAATTCTGGCCAGCATGGGACTTTGAAAATTTTCGGCCAGGCGTCAGACTTAGAAAAAATTCTGGCCAGCATGGGACTTTGAAAAAATTCTGGCCAGCATGGGACTTTGAAAAAATTCTGGCCAGCATGGGACTTTGAAAAAATTCTGGCCAGCATGGGACTTTGAAAAAATTCTGGCCAGCATGGGACTTTGAAAAAATTCTGGCCAGCATGGGACTTTGAAAATTTTTGGAGAGGCGTCAGACTTTGAAAAAATTCTGGCCAGCATGGGACTTTGAAAATTTTCGGCCAGGCGTCAGACTTAGAAAAAATTCTGGCCTGCTTGGGACTTTGAAATATTTCAGGCAGGCGTCAGACTTAGAAAAAATTCTGGCCAGCATGGGACTTTGAAAAAATTCTGGCCAGCATGGGACTTTGAAAAAATTCTGGCCAGCATGGGACTTTGAAAAAATTCTGGCCAGCATGGGACTTTGAAAAAATTCTGGCCAGCATGGGACTTTGAAAATTTTCGGCCAGGCGTCAGACTTAGAAAAAATTCTGGCCAGCATGGGACTTTGAAAAAATTCTGGCCAGCATGGGACTTTGAAAAAATTCTGGCCAGCATGGGACTTTGAAAAAATTCTGGCCAGCATGGGACTTTGAAAATTTTCGGCCAGGCGTCAGACTTAGAAAAAATTCTGGCCAGCATGGGACTTTGAAAATTTTCGGCCAGGAGTCAGACTTTGAAAAAATTCTGGCCAGCATGGGACTTAGAAAAAATTCTGCCCAGCATGGGACTTTGAAAATTTTCAGCCAGGCATCAGACTTTGAAAAAATTCGGGCCAGCATGGGACTTTGAAAAAATTCTGGCCAGCATGGGACTTAGAAAAAATTCTGGCCAGCATGGGACTTTGAAAATTTTTGGAGAGGCGTCAGACTTAGAAAAAATTCTGGCCAGCATGGGACTTTGAAAATTTTCGGCCAGGCGTCAGACTTAGAAAAAATTCTGGCCTGCTTGGGACTTTGAAATATTTCAGGCAGGCGTCAGACTTAGAAAAAATTCTGGCCAGCATGGGACTTTGAAAAAATTCTGGCCAGCATGGGACTTTGAAAAAATTCTGGCCAGCATGGGACTTTGAAAAAATTCTGGCCAGCATGGGACTTTGAAAATTTTCGGCCAGGCGTCAGACTTAGAAAAAATTCTGGCCAGCATGGGACTTTGAAAAAATTCTGGCCAGCATGGGACTTTGAAAAAATTCTGGCCAGCATGGGACTTTGAAAAAATTCTGGCCAGCATGGGACTTTGAAAAAATTCTGGCCAGCATGGGACTTTGAAAATTTTCGGCCAGGCGTCAGACTTAGAAAAAATTCTGGCCAGCATGGGACTTTGAAAATTTTCGGCCAGGAGTCAGACTTAGAAAAAATTCTGGCCAGCATGGGACTTTGAAAATTTTCGGCCAGGAGTCAGACTTAGAAAAAATTCTGGCCAGCATGGGACTTTGAAAATTTTCGGCCAGGCGTCAGACTTAGAAAAAATTCTGGCCAGCATGGGACTTTGAAAATTTTCGGCCAGGAGTCAGACTTTGAAAAAATTCTGGCCAGCATGGGACTGAAAAAATTCTGGCCAGCATGTGACTGAAAAAATTCGGGCCAGCATGGGACTTTGAAAAAATTCTGCCCAGCATGGGACTTTGAAAAAATTCTGGCCAGCATGGGACTTTGAAAAAATTCTGGCCAGCATGGGACTTTGAAAATTTTCGGCCAGGCGTCAGACTTTGAAAAAATTCTGGCCAGCATGGGACTTTGAACATTTTCAGCCAGGCGTCAGACTTGGAAAAAATTCTGCCCAGCATGGGACTTTGAAAAAATTCTGGCCAGGCGTCAGACTTAGAAAAAATTCTGGCCTGCATGGGACTTTGAAAAAATTCTGGACAGCATGGGACTTTGAAAATTTTTGGCCAAGCGTCAGACTTTGAAAAAATTCTGGCCAGCATGGGACTTTGAACATTTTCAGCCAGGCGTCAGACTTGGAAAAAATTCTGCCCAGCATGGGACTTTGAAAAAATTCTGGCCAGGCGTCAGACTTAGAAAAAATTCTGGCCTGCATGGGACTTTGAAAAAATTCTGGCCAGCATGGGACTTTGAAAATTTTTGGAGAGGCGTCAGACTTAGAAAAAATTCTGGCCAGCATGGGACTTTGAAAATTTTCGGCCAGGCGTCAGACTTAGAAAAAATTCTGGCCTGCTTGGGACTTTGAAATATTTCAGGCAGGCGTCAGACTTAGAAAAAATTCTGGCCAGCATGGGACTTTGAAAAAATTCTGGCCAGCATGGGACTTTGAAAAAATTCTGGCCAGCATGGGACTTTGAAAAAATTCTGGCCAGCATGGGACTTTGAAAATTTTCGGCCAGGCGTCAGACTTAGAAAAAATTCTGGCCAGCATGGGACTTTGAAAAAATTCTGGCCAGCATGGGACTTTGAAAAAATTCTGGCCAGCATGGGACTTTGAAAAAATTCTGGCCAGCATGGGACTTTGAAAAAATTCTGGCCAGCATGGGACTTTGAAAATTTTCGGCCAGGCGTCAGACTTAGAAAAAATTCTGGCCAGCATGGGACTTTGAAAATTTTCGGCCAGGAGTCAGACTTTGAAAAAATTCTGGCCAGCATGGGACTTAGAAAAAATTCTGCCCAGCATGGGACTTTGAAAATTTTCAGCCAGGCATCAGACTTTGAAAAAATTCGGGCCAGCATGGGACTTTGAAAAAATTCTGGCCAGCATGGGACTTAGAAAAAATTCTGGCCAGCATGGGACTTTGAAAATTTTTGGAGAGGCGTCAGACTTAGAAAAAATTCTGGCCAGCATGGGACTTTGAAAATTTTCGGCCAGGCGTCAGACTTAGAAAAAATTCTGGCCTGCTTGGGACTTTGAAATATTTCAGGCAGGCGTCAGACTTAGAAAAAATTCTGGCCAGCATGGGACTTTGAAAAAATTCTGGCCAGCATGGGACTTTGAAAAAATTCTGGCCAGCATGGGACTTTGAAAATTTTCGGCCAGGCGTCAGACTTAGAAAAAATTCTGGCCAGCATGGGACTTTGAAAATTTTCGGCCAGGAGTCAGACTTTGAAAAAATTCTGGCCAGCATGGGACTGAAAAAATTCTGGCCAGCATGTGACTGAAAAAATTCGGGCCAGCATGGGACTTTGAAAAAATTCTGCCCAGCATGGGACTTTGAAAAAATTCTGGCCAGCATGGGACTTTGAAAAAATTCTGGCCAGCATGGGACTTTGAAAATTTTCGGCCAGGCGTCAGACTTAGAAAAAATTCTGGCCAGCATGGGACTTTGAAAATTTTCGGCCAGGAGTCAGACTTTGAAAAAATTCTGGCCAGCATGGGACTTTGAAAAAATTCTGGACAGCATGGGACTTTGAAAGATTTCGGCCAGGCGTCAGACTTAGAAAAAATTCTGGCCAGCATGGGACTTTGAAAAAATTCTGGCCAGCATGTGACTTTGAAAAAATTCGGGCCAGCATGGGACTTTGAAAAAATTCTGGCCAGCATGGGACTTAGAAAAAATTCTGGCCAGCATGGGACTTTGAAAATTTTTGGAGAGGCGTCAGACTTAGAAAAAATTCTGGCCAGCATGGGACTTTGAAAATTTTCGGCCAGGCGTCAGACTTAGAAAAAATTCTGGCCTGCTTGGGACTTTGAAATATTTCAGGCAGGCGTCAGACTTAGAAAAAATTCTGGCCAGCATGGGACTTTGAAAAAATTCTGGCCAGCATGGGACTTTGAAAAAATTCTGGCCAGCATGGGACTTAGAAAAAATTCTGGACAGCATGGGACTTTGAAAATTTTTGGCCAAGCGTCAGACTTAGAAAAAATTCTGGCCAGCATGGGACTTTGAAAATTTTCGGCCAGGCGTCAGACTTAGAAAAAATTCTGGCCAGCATGGGACTTTGAAAAAATCTGGCCAGCATGGGACTTTGAAAATTTTCCTGCCAGGAGTCAGACTTAGAAAAAATTCTGCCCAGCATGGGACTTTGAAAAAATTCTGGCCAGCATGGGACTTTGAAAAAATTCTGGCCAGCATGGGACTTTGAAAATTTTCGGCCAGGCGTCAGACTTAGAAAAAATTCTGGCCAGCATGGGACTTTGAAAATTTTCGGCCAGGAGTCAGACTTTGAAAAAATTCTGGCCAGCATGGGACTTTGAACATTTTCAGCCAGGCGTCAGACTTGGAAAAAATTCTGCCCAGCATGGGACTTTGAAAAAATTCTGGCCAGGCGTCAGACTTAGAAAAAATTCTGGCCTGCATGGGACTTTGAAAAAATTCTGGACAGCATGGGACTTTGAAAATTTTTGGCCAAGCGTCAGACTTAGAAAAAATTCTGGCCAGCATGGGACTTTGAAAAAATTCTGGCCAGCATGGGACTTAGAAAAAATTCTGGACAGCATGGGACTTTGAAAATTTTCGGCCAGGCGTCAGACTTAGAAAAAATTCTGGCCAGCATGGGACTTTGAAAAAATTCTGGACAGCATGGGACTTTGAAAGATTTCGGCCAGGCGTCAGACTTAGAAAAAATTCTGGCCAGCATGGGACTTTGAAAAAATTCTGGCCAGCATGTGACTTTGAAAAAATTCGGGCCAGCATGGGACTTTGAAAAAATTCTGGCCAGCATGGGACTTAGAAAAAATTCTGGCCAGCATGGGACTTTGAAAATTTTCGGCCAGGAGTCAGACTTAGAAAAAATTCTGGCCAGCATGGGACTTAGAAAAAATTCTGGCCAGCATGGGACTTTGAAAATTTTCGGCCAGGCGTCAGACTTAGAAAAAATTCTGGCCAGCATGGGACTTAGAAAAAATTCTGGCCAGCATGGGACTTTGAAAATTTTCGGCCAGGAGTCAGACTTAGAAAAAATTCTGGCCAGCATGGGACTTTGAAAATTTTCAGCCAGGCGTCAGACTTAGAAAAAATTCTGCCCAGCATGGGACTTTGAAAATTTTCAGCCAGGCATCAGACTTAGAAAAAATTCTGGCCAGCATGGGACTTTGAAAAAATTCTGGCCAGCATGGGACTTTGAAAAAATTCTGGCCAGCATGGGACTTTGAACATTTTCGGCCAGGCGTCAGACTTAGAAAAAATTCTGGCCAGCATGGGACTGAAAAAATTCTGGCCAGCATGTGACTGAAAAAATTCGGGCCAGCATGGGACTTTGAAAATTTTCGACCAGGTGTCAGACTTAGAAAAAAATCGGGCCAGCATGGGACTTAGAAAAAATTCTGGCCAGCATGGGACTTTGAAAATTTTCAGCCAGGAGTCAGACTTAGAAAAAATTCTGGCCTGCATGGGACTTTGAAATATTTCAGGCAGGCATCAGACTTAGAAAAAATTCTGGCCAGCATGGGACTTAGAAAAAATTCTGCCCAGCATGGGACTTTTAAAATTTTCAGCCAGGCATCAGACTTAGAAAAAATTCTGGCCAGCATGGGACTTAGAAAAAATTCTGGCCAGCATGGGACTTTGAAAATTTTCGGCCAGGAGTCAGACTTAGAAAAAATTCTGGCCAGCATGGGACTTTGAAAAAATTCTGGCCAGCATGGGACTTTGAAAATTTTCGGCCAGGAGTCAGACTTAGAAAAAATTCTGGCCAGCATGGGACTTAGAAAAAATTCTGGCCAGCATGGGACTTTGAAAATTTTCGGCCAGGCGTCAGACTTAGAAAAAATTCTGGCCAGCATGGGACTTAGAAAAAATTCTGGCCAGCATGGGACTTTGAAAATTTTCGGCCAGGAGTCAGACTTAGAAAAAATTCTGGCCAGCATGGGACTTTGAAAATTTTCAGCCAGGCGTCAGACTTAGAAAAAATTCTGCCCAGCATGGGACTTTGAAAATTTTCAGCCAGGCATCAGACTTAGAAAAAATTCTGGCCAGCATGGGACTTTGAAAAAATTCTGGCCAGCATGGGACTTTGAAAAAATTCTGGCCAGCATGGGACTTTGAACATTTTCGGCCAGGCGTCAGACTTAGAAAAAATTCTGGCCAGCATGGGACTGAAAAAATTCTGGCCAGCATGTGACTGAAAAAATTCGGGCCAGCATGGGACTTTGAAAATTTTCGACCAGGTGTCAGACTTAGAAAAAATTCGGGCCAGCATGGGACTTAGAAAAAATTCTGGCCAGCATGGGACTTTGAAAATTTTCAGCCAGGAGTCAGACTTAGAAAAAATTCTGGCCTGCATGGGACTTTGAAATATTTCAGGCAGGCATCAGACTTAGAAAAAATTCTGGCCAGCATGGGACTTAGAAAAAATTCTGCCCAGCATGGGACTTTTAAAATTTTCAGCCAGGCATCAGACTTAGAAAAAATTCTGGCCAGCATGGGACTTAGAAAAAATTCTGGCCAGCATGGGACTTTGAAAATTTTCGGCCAGGAGTCAGACTTAGAAAAAATTCTGGCCAGCATGGGACTTTGAACATTTTCGGCCAGGAGTCAGACTTAGAAAAAATTCTGGCCAGCATGGGACTTTGAAAAAATTCTGGCCAGCATGGGACTTTGAAAATTTTCGGCCAGGAGTCAGACTTAGAAAAAATTCTGGCCAGCATGGGACTTTGAAAAAATTCTGGCCAGCATGGGACTTTGAAAATTTTCGGCCAGGAGTCAGACTTAGAAAAAATTCTGGCCAGCATGGGACTTTGAAAATTTTCAGCCAGGCGTCAGACTTAGAAAAAATTCTGCCCAGCATGGGACTTTGAAAATTTTCAGCCAGGCATCAGACTTAGAAAAAATTCTGGCCAGCATGGGACTTTGAAAATTTTCGGCCAGGAGTCAGACTTTGAAAAAATTCTGGCCAGCATGGGACTTTGAAAATTTTCAGCCAGGCGTCAGACTTAGAAAAAATTCTGGCCAGCATGGGACTTTGAAAAAATTCTGGCCAGCATGGGACTTTGAAAAAATTCTGGCCAGCATGGGACTTTGAACATTTTCGGCCAGGCGTCAGACTTAGAAAAAATTCTGGCCAGCATGGGACTTTGAAAAAATTCTGGCCAGCATGTGACTGAAAAAATTCGGGCCAGCATGGGACTTTGAAAATTTTCGACCAGGTGTCAGACTTAGAAAAAATTCGGGCCAGCATGTGACTGAAAAAATTCGGGCCAGCATGGGACTTTGAAAATTTTCGACCAGGTGTCAGACTTAGAAAAAATTCGGGCCTGCATGGGACTTTGAAATATTTCAGGCAGGCATCAGACTTAGAAAAAATTCTGGCCAGCATGGGACTTAGAAAAAATTCTGCCCAGCATGGGACTTTTAAAATTTTCAGCCAGGCATCAGACTTAGAAAAAATTCTGGCCAGCATGGGACTTAGAAAAAATTCTGGCCAGCATGGGACTGAAAATTTTCGGCCAGGAGTCAGACTTAGAAAAAATTCTGGCCAGCATGGGACTTTGAACATTTTCGGCCAGGCGTCAGACTTAGAAAAAATTCTGGCCAGCATGGGACTTTGAAAAAATTCTGGCCAGCATGGGACTTTGAAAATTTTCGGCCAGGAGTCAGACTTAGAAAAAATTCTGGCCAGCATGGGACTTTGAAAAAATTCTGGCCAGCATGGGACTTTGAAAATTTTCGGCCAGGAGTCAGACTTAGAAAAAATTCTGGCCAGCATGGGACTTTGAAAATTTTCAGCCAGGCGTCAGACTTAGAAAAAATTCTGCCCAGCATGGGACTTTGAAAATTTTCAGCCAGGCATCAGACTTAGAAAAAATTCTGGCCAGCATGGGACTTTGAAAATTTTCGGCCAGGAGTCAGACTTTGAAAAAATTCTGGCCAGCATGGGACTTTGAAAAAATTCTGGCCAGCATGGGACTTTGAACATTTTCGGCCAGGCGTCAGACTTAGAAAAAATTCTGGCCAGCATGGGACTTTGAAAAAATTCTGGCCAGCATGTGACTTTGAAAAAATTCGGGCCAGCATGGGACTTTGAAAATTTTCGACCAGGTGTCAGACTTAGAAAAAATTCGGGCCAGCATGGGACTTAGAAAAAATTCTGGCCAGCATGGGACTTTGAAAATTTTCAGCCAGGAGTCAGACTTAGAAAAAATTCTGGCCTGCATGGGACTTTGAACATTTTCGGCCAGGCGTCAGACTTAGAAAAAATTCTGGCCAGCATGGGACTTTGAAAAAATTCTGGCCAGCATGTGACTGAAAAAATTCGGGCCAGCATGGGACTTTGAAAATTTTCGACCAGGTGTCAGACTTAGAAAAAATTCGGGCCAGCATGTGACTGAAAAAATTCGGGCCAGCATGGGACTTTGAAAATTTTCGACCAGGTGTCAGACTTAGAAAAAATTCGGGCCTGCATGGGACTTTGAAATATTTCAGGCAGGCATCAGACTTAGAAAAAATTCTGGCCAGCATGGGACTTAGAAAAAATTCTGCCCAGCATGGGACTTTTAAAATTTTCAGCCAGGCATCAGACTTAGAAAAAATTCTGGCCAGCATGGGACTTAGAAAAAATTCTGGCCAGCATGGGACTGAAAATTTTCGGCCAGGAGTCAGACTTAGAAAAAATTCTGGCCAGCATGGGACTTTGAACATTTTCGGCCAGGCGTCAGACTTAGAAAAAATTCTGGCCAGCATGGGACTTTGAAAAAATTCTGGCCAGCATGGGACTTTGAAAATTTTCGGCCAGGAGTCAGACTTAGAAAAAATTCTGGCCAGCATGGGACTTTGAAAAAATTCTGGCCAGCATGGGACTTTGAAAATTTTCGGCCAGGAGTCAGACTTAGAAAAAATTCTGGCCAGCATGGGACTTTGAAAATTTTCAGCCAGGCGTCAGACTTAGAAAAAATTCTGCCCAGCATGGGACTTTGAAAATTTTCAGCCAGGCATCAGACTTAGAAAAAATTCTGGCCAGCATGGGACTTAGAAAAAATTCTGCCCAGCATGGGACTTTTAAAATTTTCAGCCAGGCATCAGACTTAGAAAAAATTCTGGCCAGCATGGGACTTTGAAAAAATTCTGGCCAGCATGGGACTTTGAAAATTTTCGGCCAGGAGTCAGACTTTGAAAAAATTCTGGCCAGCATGGGACTTTGAAAATTTTCAGCCAGGTGTCAGACTTAGAAAAAATTCTGCCCAGCATGGGACTTTGAAAAAATTCTGGCCAGGCGTCAGACTTAGAAAAAATTCTGGCCTGCATGGGACTTTGAAAAAATTCTGGCCAGCATGGGACTTAGAAAAAATTCTGGCCAGCATGGGACTTTGAAAATTTTCGGCCAGGAGTCAGACTTAGAAAAAATTCTGGCCAGCATGGGACTTTGAAAATTTTCGGCCAGGCGTCAGACTTAGAAAAAATTCTGGCCAGCATGGGACTTAGAAAAAATTCTGGCCAGCATGGGACTTTGAAAATTTTCGGCCAGGAGTCAGACTTAGAAAAAATTCTGGCCAGCATGGGACTTTGAAAAAATTCTGGCCAGCATGGGACTTTGAAAAAATTCTGGCCAGCATGGGACTTTGAAAATTTTCAGCCAGGCATCAGACTTAGAAAAAATTCTGGCCAGCATGGGACTTTGAAAAAATTCTGGCCAGCATGGGACTTTGAAAAAATTCTGGCCAGCATGTGACTGAAAAATTTCGGGCCAGCATGGGACTTTGAAAATTTTCGACCAGGTGTCAGACTTAGAAAAAATTCTGGCCAGCATGGGACTTTGAAAAAATTCTGGCCAGCATGGGACTTTGAAAATTTTCGGCCAGGAGTCAGACTTAGAAAAAATTCTGGCCAGCATGGGACTTTGAAAAAATTCTGGCCAGCATGGGACTTTGAAAATTTTCGGCCAGGAGTCAGACTTAGAAAAAATTCTGGCCAGCATGGGACTTTGAAAATTTTCAGCCAGGCGTCAGACTTAGAAAAAATTCTGCCCAGCATGGGACTTTGAAAATTTTCAGCCAGGCATCAGACTTAGAAAAAATTCTGGCCAGCATGGGACTTTGAAAAAATTCTGGCCAGCATGGGACTTTGAAAATTTTCGACCAGGTGTCAGACTTAGAAAAAATTCTGGCCTGCTTGGGACTTTGAAATATTTCAGGCAGGCGTCAGACTTAGAAAAATTCTGGCTAGCATGGGACTTTGAAAATTTTCGGCCAGGCGTCAGACTTAGAAAAAATTCTGGCCTGCATGGGACTTTGAAATATTTCAGGCAGGCATCAGACTTAGAAAAAATTCTGGCCAGCATGGGACTTTGAAAAAATTCTGGCCAGCATGGGACTTTGAAAATTTTCAGCCAGGCATCAGACTTAGAAAAAATTCTGGCCAGCATGGGACTTTGAAAAAATTCTGGACAGCATGGGACTTTGAAAATTTTCGGCCAGGCGTCAGACTTAGAAAAAATTCTGGCCAGCATGGGACTTTGAAAATTTTCGGACAGGCGTTGGACTTTGACAATTTTCGGGCCTGGTGACCCAGGCTATTGAAATGAATGGTGTGGGACTTTGAAATATTTCGGGCAGGCGTCAGACTTTGAAAAAATCTGACAACCAGGCCAGAGAGCAGGCCGTCTGCCCAAGGAGGCCGCCCCAACCCTCCTCTTTGTCGGACATAAGTCTGGTGAGCCTCCCTTGTTCGGCCCTGGAGGTGCCTCGTCTTAAATTGCTCCCTTCTGAAATCGTGACAACTCCATTTTGCGGTTTGGGTGGAAAGGCCCCCAGATAGGGAACCGGGTGCCCTATCTGCAGCGCCTCCCGATGGTGGCCGGCGGTACTGCAACCCTTTTAACCCAGGCTATTGAAAAGATTGGTGTGGAACTTTGAAAATTTTTGGAGAGGCGTCAGACTTAGAAAAAATTCTGGCCAGCATGGGACTTTGAAAATTTTCGGCCAGGCGTCAGACTTAGAAAAAATTCTGGCCTGCTTGGGACTTTGAAATATTTCAGGCAGGCGTCAGACTTAGAAAAAATTCTGGCCAGCATGGGACTTTGAAAAAATTCTGGCCAGCATGGGACTTTGAAAAAATTCTGGCCAGCATGGGACTTAGAAAAAATTCTGGACAGCATGGGACTTTGAAAATTTTTGGCCAAGCGTCAGACTTAGAAAAAATTCTGGCCAGCATGGGACTTTGAAAATTTTCGGCCAGGCGTCAGACTTAGAAAAAATTCTGGCCAGCATGGGACTTTGAACATTTTCGGCCAGGCGTCAGACTTAGAAAAAATTCTGGCCAGCATGGGACTTTGAAAAAATTCTGGCCAGCATGGGACTTTGAAAATTTTCGGCCAGGAGTCAGACTTAGAAAAAATTCTGGCCAGCATGGGACTTTGAAAAAATTCTGGCCAGCATGGGACTTTGAAAATTTTCGGCCAGGAGTCAGACTTAGAAAAAATTCTGGCCAGCATGGGACTTTGAAAATTTTCAGCCAGGCGTCAGACTTAGAAAAAATTCTGCCCAGCATGGGACTTTGAAAATTTTCAGCCAGGCATCAGACTTAGAAAAAATTCTGGCCAGCATGGGACTTTGAAAATTTTCGGCCAGGAGTCAGACTTTGAAAAAATTCTGGCCAGCATGGGACTTTGAAAATTTTCAGCCAGGCGTCAGACTTAGAAAAAATTCTGGCCAGCATGGGACTTTGAAAAAATTCTGGCCAGCATGGGACTTTGAACATTTTCGGCCAGGCGTCAGACTTAGAAAAAATTCTGGCCAGCATGGGACTTTGAAAAAATTCTGGCCAGCATGTGACTTTGAAAAAATTCTGGCCAGCATGTGACTTTGAAAAAATTCGGGCCAGCATGGGACTTTGAAAAAATTCTGGCCAGCATGGGACTTAGAAAAAATTCTGGCCAGCATGGGACTTTGAAAATTTTCGGCCAGGAGTCAGACTTAGAAAAAATTCTGGCCAGCATGGGACTTAAAAAATTTTCGGCCAGGCGTCAGACTTAGAAAAAATTCTGGCCAGCATGGGACTTAGAAAAAATTCTGGCCAGCATGGGACTTTGAAAATTTTCGGCCAGGAGTCAGACTTAGAAAAAATTCTGGCCAGCATGGGACTTTGAACATTTTCGGCCAGGCGTCAGACTTAGAAAAAATTCTGGCCAGCATGGGACTTTGAAAAAATTCTGGCCAGCATGGGACTTTGAAAATTTTCGGCCAGGAGTCAGACTTAGAAAAAATTCTGGCCAGCATGGGACTTTGAAAAAATTCTGGCCAGCATGGGACTTTGAAAATTTTCGGCCAGGAGTCAGACTTAGAAAAAATTCTGGCCAGCATGGGACTTTGAAAATTTTCAGCCAGGCGTCAGACTTAGAAAAAATTCTGCCCAGCATGGGACTTTGAAAATTTTCAGCCAGGCATCAGACTTAGAAAAAATTCTGGCCAGCATGGGACTTTGAAAATTTTCGGCCAGGAGTCAGACTTTGAAAAAATTCTGGCCAGCATGGGACTTTGAAAATTTTCAGCCAGGCGTCAGACTTAGAAAAAATTCTGGCCAGCATGGGACTTTGAAAAAATTCTGGCCAGCATGGGACTTTGAAAAAATTCTGGCCAGCATGGGACTTTGAACATTTTCGGCCAGGCGTCAGACTTAGAAAAAATTCTGGCCAGCATGGGACTTTGAGAAAATTCTGGCCAGCATGTGACTTTGAAAAAATTCGGGCCAGCATGGGACTTTGAAAATTTTCGACCAGGTGTCAGACTTTGAAAAAATTCGGGCCAGCATGGGACTTTGAAAATTTTCGACCAGGTGTCAGACTTAGAAAAAATTCGGGCCAGCATGGGACTTAGAAAAAATTCTGGCCTGCATGGGACTTTGAAATATTTCAGGCAGGCATCAGACTTAGAAAAAATTCTGGCCAGCATGGGACTTAGAAAAAATTCTGCCCAGCATGGGACTTTGAAAATTTTCAGCCAGGCATCAGACTTAGAAAAAATTCTGGCCAGCATGGGACTTTGAAAAAATTCTGGACAGCATGGGACTTTGAAAATTTTCGGCCAGGCGTCAGACTTAGAAAAAATTCTGGCCAGCATGGGACTTTGAAAATTTTCGGACAGGCGTTGGACTTTGACAATTTTCGGGCCTGGTGACCCAGGCTATTGAAATGAATGGTGTGGGACTTTGAAATATTTCGGGCAGGCGTCAGACTTTGAAAAAATCTGACAACCAGGCCAGAGAGCAGGCCGTCTGCCCAAGGAGGCCGCCCCAACCCTCCTCTTTGTCGGACATAAGTCTGGTGAGCCTCCCTTGTTCGGCCCTGGAGGTGCCTCGTCTGAAATTGCTCCCTTCTGAAATCGTGACAACTCCATTTTGCGGTTTGGGTGGAAAGGCCCCCAGATAGGGAACCGGGTGCCCTATCTGCAGCGCCTCCCGATGGTGGCCGGCGGTACTGCAACCCTTTTAACCCAGGCTATTGAAAAGATTGGTGTGGAACTTTGAAAATTTTTGGAGAGGCGTCAGACTTAGAATAAATTCTGCCCAGCATGGGACTTTTAAAATTTTCAGCCAGGCATCAGACTTAGAAAAAATTCTGGCCAGCATGGGACTTAGAAAAAATTCTGGCCAGCATGGGACTGAAAATTTTCGGCCAGGAGTCAGACTTAGAAAAAATTCTGGCCAGCATGGGACTTTGAACATTTTCGGCCAGGCGTCAGACTTAGAAAAAATTCTGGCCAGCATGGGACTTTGAAAAAATTCTGGCCAGCATGGGACTTTGAAAATTTTCGGCCAGGAGTCAGACTTAGAAAAAATTCTGGCCAGCATGGGACTTTGAAAATTTTCAGCCAGGCGTCAGACTTAGAAAAAATTCTGCCCAGCATGGGACTTTGAAAATTTTCAGCCAGGCATCAGACTTAGAAAAAATTCTGGCCAGCATGGGACTTTGAAAATTTTCGGCCAGGAGTCAGACTTTGAAAAAATTCTGGCCAGCATGGGACTTTGAAAAAATTCTGGCCAGCATGGGACTTTGAACATTTTCGGCCAGGCGTCAGACTTAGAAAAAATTCTGGCCAGCATGGGACTTTGAAAAAATTCTGGCCAGCATGTGACTTTGAAAAAATTCGGGCCAGCATGGGACTTTGAAAATTTTCGACCAGGTGTCAGACTTAGAAAAAATTCGGGCCAGCATGGGACTTAGAAAAAATTCTGGCCAGCATGGGACTTTGAAAATTTTCAGCCAGGAGTCAGACTTAGAAAAAATTCTGGCCTGCATGGGACTTTGAACATTTTCGGCCAGGCGTCAGACTTAGAAAAAATTCTGGCCAGCATGGGACTTTGAAAAAATTCTGGCCAGCATGTGACTGAAAAAATTCGGGCCAGCATGGGACTTTGAAAATTTTCGACCAGGTGTCAGACTTAGAAAAAATTCGGGCCAGCATGTGACTGAAAAAATTCGGGCCAGCATGGGACTTTGAAAATTTTCGACCAGGTGTCAGACTTAGAAAAAATTCGGGCCTGCATGGGACTTTGAAATATTTCAGGCAGGCATCAGACTTAGAAAAAATTCTGGCCAGCATGGGACTTAGAAAAAATTCTGCCCAGCATGGGACTTTTAAAATTTTCAGCCAGGCATCAGACTTAGAAAAAATTCTGGCCAGCATGGGACTTAGAAAAAATTCTGGCCAGCATGGGACTGAAAATTTTCGGCCAGGAGTCAGACTTAGAAAAAATTCTGGCCAGCATGGGACTTTGAACATTTTCGGCCAGGCGTCAGACTTAGAAAAAATTCTGGCCAGCATGGGACTTTGAAAAAATTCTGGCCAGCATGGGACTTTGAAAATTTTCGGCCAGGAGTCAGACTTAGAAAAAATTCTGGCCAGCATGGGACTTTGAAAAAATTCTGGCCAGCATGGGACTTTGAAAATTTTCGGCCAGGAGTCAGACTTAGAAAAAATTCTGGCCAGCATGGGACTTTGAAAATTTTCAGCCAGGCGTCAGACTTAGAAAAAATTCTGCCCAGCATGGGACTTTGAAAATTTTCAGCCAGGCATCAGACTTAGAAAAAATTCTGGCCAGCATGGGACTTTGAAAATTTTCGGCCAGGAGTCAGACTTTGAAAAAATTCTGGCCAGCATGGGACTTTGAAAAAATTCTGGCCAGCATGGGACTTTGAACATTTTCGGCCAGGCGTCAGACTTAGAAAAAATTCTGGCCAGCATGGGACTTTGAAAAAATTCTGGCCAGCATGTGACTTTGAAAAAATTCGGGCCAGCATGGGACTTTGAAAATTTTCGACCAGGTGTCAGACTTAGAAAAAATTCGGGCCAGCATGGGACTTAGAAAAAATTCTGGCCAGCATGGGACTTTGAAAATTTTCAGCCAGGAGTCAGACTTAGAAAAAATTCTGGCCTGCATGGGACTTTGAACATTTTCGGCCAGGCGTCAGACTTAGAAAAAATTCTGGCCAGCATGGGACTTTGAAAAAATTCTGGCCAGCATGTGACTGAAAAAATTCGGGCCAGCATGGGACTTTGAAAATTTTCGACCAGGTGTCAGACTTAGAAAAAATTCGGGCCAGCATGTGACTGAAAAAATTCGGGCCAGCATGGGACTTTGAAAATTTTCGACCAGGTGTCAGACTTAGAAAAAATTCGGGCCTGCATGGGACTTTGAAATATTTCAGGCAGGCATCAGACTTAGAAAAAATTCTGGCCAGCATGGGACTTAGAAAAAATTCTGCCCAGCATGGGACTTTTAAAATTTTCAGCCAGGCATCAGACTTAGAAAAAATTCTGGCCAGCATGGGACTTAGAAAAAATTCTGGCCAGCATGGGACTGAAAATTTTCGGCCAGGAGTCAGACTTAGAAAAAATTCTGGCCAGCATGGGACTTTGAACATTTTCGGCCAGGCGTCAGACTTAGAAAAAATTCTGGCCAGCATGGGACTTTGAAAAAATTCTGGCCAGCATGGGACTTTGAAAATTTTCGGCCAGGAGTCAGACTTAGAAAAAATTCTGGCCAGCATGGGACTTTGAAAATTTTCGGCCAGGAGTCAGACTTAGAAAAAATTCTGGCCAGCATGGGACTTTGAAAAAATTCTGGCCAGCATGGGACTTTGAAAATTTTCGGCCAGGAGTCAGACTTAGAAAAAATTCTGGCCAGCATGGGACTTTGAAAATTTTCAGCCAGGCGTCAGACTTAGAAAAAATTCTGCCCAGCATGGGACTTTGAAAATTTTCAGCCAGGCATCAGACTTAGAAAAAATTCTGGCCAGCATGGGACTTTGAAAATTTTCGGCCAGGAGTCAGACTTTGAAAAAATTCTGGCCAGCATGGGACTTTGAAAATTTTCAGCCAGGCGTCAGACTTAGAAAAAATTCTGGCCAGCATGGGACTTTGAAAAAATTCTGGCCAGCATGGGACTTTGAACATTTTCGGCCAGGCGTCAGACTTAGAAAAAATTCTGGCCAGCATGGGACTTTGAAAAAATTCTGGCCAGCATGTGACTTTGAAAAAATTCTGGCCAGCATGTGACTTTGAAAAAATTCGGGCCAGCATGGGACTTTGAAAAAATTCTGGCCAGCATGGGACTTAGAAAAAATTCTGGCCAGCATGGGACTTTGAAAATTTTCGGCCAGGAGTCAGACTTAGAAAAAATTCTGGCCAGCATGGGACTTAAAAAATTTTCGGCCAGGCGTCAGACTTAGAAAAAATTCTGGCCAGCATGGGACTTAGAAAAAATTCTGGCCAGCATGGGACTTTGAAAATTTTCGGCCAGGAGTCAGACTTAGAAAAAATTCTGGCCAGCATGGGACTTTGAACATTTTCGGCCAGGCGTCAGACTTAGAAAAAATTCTGGCCAGCATGGGACTTTGAAAAAATTCTGGCCAGCATGGGACTTTGAAAATTTTCGGCCAGGAGTCAGACTTAGAAAAAATTCTGGCCAGCATGGGACTTTGAAAAAATTCTGGCCAGCATGGGACTTTGAAAATTTTCGGCCAGGAGTCAGACTTAGAAAAAATTCTGGCCAGCATGGGACTTTGAAAATTTTCAGCCAGGCGTCAGACTTAGAAAAAATTCTGCCCAGCATGGGACTTTGAAAATTTTCAGCCAGGCATCAGACTTAGAAAAAATTCTGGCCAGCATGGGACTTTGAAAATTTTCGGCCAGGAGTCAGACTTTGAAAAAATTCTGGCCAGCATGGGACTTTGAAAATTTTCAGCCAGGCGTCAGACTTAGAAAAAATTCTGGCCAGCATGGGACTTTGAAAAAATTCTGGCCAGCATGGGACTTTGAAAAAATTCTGGCCAGCATGGGACTTTGAACATTTTCGGCCAGGCGTCAGACTTAGAAAAAATTCTGGCCAGCATGGGACTTTGAGAAAATTCTGGCCAGCATGTGACTTTGAAAAAATTCGGGCCAGCATGGGACTTTGAAAATTTTCGACCAGGTGTCAGACTTTGAAAAAATTCGGGCCAGCATGGGACTTTGAAAATTTTCGACCAGGTGTCAGACTTAGAAAAAATTCGGGCCAGCATGGGACTTAGAAAAAATTCTGGCCTGCATGGGACTTTGAAATATTTCAGGCAGGCATCAGACTTAGAAAAAATTCTGGCCAGCATGGGACTTAGAAAAAATTCTGCCCAGCATGGGACTTTGAAAATTTTCAGCCAGGCATCAGACTTAGAAAAAATTCTGGCCAGCATGGGACTTTGAAAAAATTCTGGACAGCATGGGACTTTGAAAATTTTCGGCCAGGCGTCAGACTTAGAAAAAATTCTGGCCAGCATGGGACTTTGAAAATTTTCGGACAGGCGTTGGACTTTGACAATTTTCGGGCCTGGTGACCCAGGCTATTGAAATGAATGGTGTGGGACTTTGAAATATTTCGGGCAGGCGTCAGACTTTGAAAAAATCTGACAACCAGGCCAGAGAGCAGGCCGTCTGCCCAAGGAGGCCGCCCCAACCCTCCTCTTTGTCGGACATAAGTCTGGTGAGCCTCCCTTGTTCGGCCCTGGAGGTGCCTCGTCTGAAATTGCTCCCTTCTGAAATCGTGACAACTCCATTTTGCGGTTTGGGTGGAAAGGCCCCCAGATAGGGAACCGGGTGCCCTATCTGCAGCGCCTCCCGATGGTGGCCGGCGGTACTGCAACCCTTTTAACCCAGGCTATTGAAAAGATTGGTGTGGAACTTTGAAAATTTTTGGAGAGGCGTCAGACTTAGAATAAATTCTGCCCAGCATGGGACTTTTAAAATTTTCAGCCAGGCATCAGACTTAGAAAAAATTCTGGCCAGCATGGGACTTAGAAAAAATTCTGGCCAGCATGGGACTGAAAATTTTCGGCCAGGAGTCAGACTTAGAAAAAATTCTGGCCAGCATGGGACTTTGAACATTTTCGGCCAGGCGTCAGACTTAGAAAAAATTCTGGCCAGCATGGGACTTTGAAAAAATTCTGGCCAGCATGGGACTTTGAAAATTTTCGGCCAGGAGTCAGACTTAGAAAAAATTCTGGCCAGCATGGGACTTTGAAAATTTTCAGCCAGGCGTCAGACTTAGAAAAAATTCTGCCCAGCATGGGACTTTGAAAATTTTCAGCCAGGCATCAGACTTAGAAAAAATTCTGGCCAGCATGGGACTTTGAAAATTTTCGGCCAGGAGTCAGACTTTGAAAAAATTCTGGCCAGCATGGGACTTTGAAAAAATTCTGGCCAGCATGGGACTTTGAACATTTTCGGCCAGGCGTCAGACTTAGAAAAAATTCTGGCCAGCATGGGACTTTGAAAAAATTCTGGCCAGCATGTGACTTTGAAAAAATTCGGGCCAGCATGGGACTTTGAAAATTTTCGACCAGGTGTCAGACTTAGAAAAAATTCGGGCCAGCATGGGACTTAGAAAAAATTCTGGCCAGCATGGGACTTTGAAAATTTTCAGCCAGGAGTCAGACTTAGAAAAAATTCTGGCCTGCATGGGACTTTGAACATTTTCGGCCAGGCGTCAGACTTAGAAAAAATTCTGGCCAGCATGGGACTTTGAAAAAATTCTGGCCAGCATGTGACTGAAAAAATTCGGGCCAGCATGGGACTTTGAAAATTTTCGACCAGGTGTCAGACTTAGAAAAAATTCGGGCCAGCATGTGACTGAAAAAATTCGGGCCAGCATGGGACTTTGAAAATTTTCGACCAGGTGTCAGACTTAGAAAAAATTCGGGCCTGCATGGGACTTTGAAATATTTCAGGCAGGCATCAGACTTAGAAAAAATTCTGGCCAGCATGGGACTTAGAAAAAATTCTGCCCAGCATGGGACTTTTAAAATTTTCAGCCAGGCATCAGACTTAGAAAAAATTCTGGCCAGCATGGGACTTAGAAAAAATTCTGGCCAGCATGGGACTGAAAATTTTCGGCCAGGAGTCAGACTTAGAAAAAATTCTGGCCAGCATGGGACTTTGAACATTTTCGGCCAGGCGTCAGACTTAGAAAAAATTCTGGCCAGCATGGGACTTTGAAAAAATTCTGGCCAGCATGGGACTTTGAAAATTTTCGGCCAGGAGTCAGACTTAGAAAAAATTCTGGCCAGCATGGGACTTTGAAAAAATTCTGGCCAGCATGGGACTTTGAAAATTTTCGGCCAGGAGTCAGACTTAGAAAAAATTCTGGCCAGCATGGGACTTTGAAAATTTTCAGCCAGGCGTCAGACTTAGAAAAAATTCTGCCCAGCATGGGACTTTGAAAATTTTCAGCCAGGCATCAGACTTAGAAAAAATTCTGGCCAGCATGGGACTTTGAAAATTTTCGGCCAGGAGTCAGACTTTGAAAAAATTCTGGCCAGCATGGGACTTTGAAAAAATTCTGGCCAGCATGGGACTTTGAACATTTTCGGCCAGGCGTCAGACTTAGAAAAAATTCTGGCCAGCATGGGACTTTGAAAAAATTCTGGCCAGCATGTGACTTTGAAAAAATTCGGGCCAGCATGGGACTTTGAAAATTTTCGACCAGGTGTCAGACTTAGAAAAAATTCGGGCCAGCATGGGACTTAGAAAAAATTCTGGCCAGCATGGGACTTTGAAAATTTTCAGCCAGGAGTCAGACTTAGAAAAAATTCTGGCCTGCATGGGACTTTGAACATTTTCGGCCAGGCGTCAGACTTAGAAAAAATTCTGGCCAGCATGGGACTTTGAAAAAATTCTGGCCAGCATGTGACTGAAAAAATTCGGGCCAGCATGGGACTTTGAAAATTTTCGACCAGGTGTCAGACTTAGAAAAAATTCGGGCCAGCATGTGACTGAAAAAATTCGGGCCAGCATGGGACTTTGAAAATTTTCGACCAGGTGTCAGACTTAGAAAAAATTCGGGCCTGCATGGGACTTTGAAATATTTCAGGCAGGCATCAGACTTAGAAAAAATTCTGGCCAGCATGGGACTTAGAAAAAATTCTGCCCAGCATGGGACTTTTAAAATTTTCAGCCAGGCATCAGACTTAGAAAAAATTCTGGCCAGCATGGGACTTAGAAAAAATTCTGGCCAGCATGGGACTGAAAATTTTCGGCCAGGAGTCAGACTTAGAAAAAATTCTGGCCAGCATGGGACTTTGAACATTTTCGGCCAGGCGTCAGACTTAGAAAAAATTCTGGCCAGCATGGGACTTTGAAAAAATTCTGGCCAGCATGGGACTTTGAAAATTTTCGGCCAGGAGTCAGACTTAGAAAAAATTCTGGCCAGCATGGGACTTTGAAAATTTTCGGCCAGGAGTCAGACTTAGAAAAAATTCTGGCCAGCATGGGACTTTGAAAATTTTCAGCCAGGCGTCAGACTTAGAAAAAATTCTGCCCAGCATGGGACTTTGAAAATTTTCAGCCAGGCATCAGACTTAGAAAAAATTCTGGCCAGCATGGGACTTAGAAAAAATTCTGCCCAGCATGGGACTTTTAAAATTTTCAGCCAGGCATCAGACTTAGAAAAAATTCTGGCCAGCATGGGACTTTGAAAAAATTCTGGCCAGCATGGGACTTTGAAAATTTTCGGCCAGGAGTCAGACTTTGAAAAAATTCTGGCCAGCATGGGACTTTGAAAATTTTCAGCCAGGTGTCAGACTTAGAAAAAATTCTGCCCAGCATGGGACTTTGAAAAAATTCTGGCCAGGCGTCAGACTTAGAAAAAATTCTGGCCTGCATGGGACTTTGAAAAAATTCTGGACAGCATGGGACTTTGAAAATTTTTGGCCAAGCGTCAGACTTAGAAAAAATTCTGGCCAGCATGGGACTTTGAAAAAATTCTGGCCAGCATGGGACTTAGAAAAAATTCTGGCCAGCATGGGACTTTGAAAATTTTCGGCCAGGAGTCAGACTTAGAAAAAATTCTGGCCAGCATGGGACTTTGAAAATTTTCGGCCAGGCGTCAGACTTAGAAAAAATTCTGGCCAGCATGGGACTTAGAAAAAATTCTGGCCAGCATGGGACTTTGAAAATTTTCGGCCAGGAGTCAGACTTAGAAAAAATTCTGGCCAGCATGGGACTTTGAATATTTTCGGCCAGGAGTCAGACTTAGAAAAAATTCTGGCCAGCATGGGACTTTGAAAAAATTCTGGCCAGCATGGGACTTTGAAAAAATTCTGGCCAGCATGGGACTTTGAAAATTTTCAGCCAGGCATCAGACTTAGAAAAAATTCTGGCCAGCATGGGACTTTGAAAAAATTCTGGCCAGCATGGGACTTTGAAAAAATTCTGGCCAGCATGGGACTTTGAAAAAATTCTGGCCAGCATGTGACTGAAAAAATTCGGGCCAGCATGGGACTTTGAAAATTTTCGACCAGGTGTCAGACTTAGAAAAAATTCTGGCCAGCATGGGACTTTGAAAAAATTCTGGCCAGCATGGGACTTTGAAAATTTTCGGCCAGGAGTCAGACTTAGAAAAAATTCTGGCCAGCATGGGACTTTGAAAAAATTCTGGCCAGCATGGGACTTTGAAAATTTTCGGCCAGGAGTCAGACTTAGAAAAAATTCTGGCCAGCATGGGACTTTGAAAATTTTCAGCCAGGCGTCAGACTTAGAAAAAATTCTGCCCAGCATGGGACTTTGAAAATTTTCAGCCAGGCATCAGACTTAGAAAAAATTCTGGCCAGCATGGGACTTTGAAAAAATTCTGGCCAGCATGGGACTTTGAAAATTTTCGACCAGGTGTCAGACTTAGAAAAAATTCTGGCCTGCTTGGGACTTTGAAATATTTCAGGCAGGCGTCAGACTTAGAAAAATTCTGGCTAGCATGGGACTTTGAAAATTTTCGGCCAGGCGTCAGACTTAGAAAAAATTCTGGCCTGCATGGGACTTTGAAATATTTCAGGCAGGCATCAGACTTAGAAAAAATTCTGGCCAGCATGGGACTTTGAAAAAATTCTGGCCAGCATGGGACTTTGAAAAAATTCTGGCCAGCATGGGACTTTGAAATATTTCAGGCAGGTGTCAGACTTAGAAAAAATTCTGGCCAGCATGGGACTTTGAAAAAATTCTGGCCAGCATGGGACTTTGAAAATTTTCAGCCAGGCATCAGACTTAGAAAAAATTCTGGCCAGCATGGGTCTTTGAAAAAATTCTGGCCAGCATGGGACTTTGAAAATTTTCAGCCAGGCGTCAGACTTAGAAAAAATTCTGGCCAGCATGGGACTTTGAAAATTTTCGGCCAGGCGTCAGACTTAGAAAAAATTCTGGCCAGCATGGGACTTTGAAAAAATTCTGGCCAGCATGGGACTTTGAAAATTTTCAGCCAGGCATCAGACTTAGAAAGAATTCTGGCCAGCATGGGACTTTGAAAAAATTCTGGCCAGCATGGGACTTTGAAAATTTTTGGCCAAGCGTCAGACTTAGAAAAAATTCTGGCCTGCTTGGGACTTTGAAATATTTCAGGCAGGCGTCAGACTTAGAAAAAATTCTGGCCAGCATGGGACTTAGAAAAAATTCTGGCCAGCATGGGACTTTGTAAATTTTCGGCCAGGCGTCAGACTTAGAAAAAATTCTGGCCAGCATGGGACTTTGAAAATTTTCAGCCAGGCATCAGACTTAGAAAAAATTCTGGCCAGCATGGGACTTTGAAAATTTTCAGCCAGGCATCAGACTTAGAAAAAATTCTGGCCAGCATGGGTCTTTGAAAAAATTCTGGCCAGCATGGGACTTTGAAAATTTTCAGCCAGGCGTCAGACTTAGAAAAAATTCTGGCCAGCATGGGACTTTGTAAATTTTCGGCCAGGCGTCAGACTTAGAAAAAATTCTGGCCAGCATGGGACTTTGAAAAAATTCTGGACAGCATGGGACTTTGAAAATTTTCAGCCAGGCGTCAGACTTAGAAAAAATTCTGGCTAGCATGGGACTTTGAAAATCTTCGGCCAGGCGTCAGACTTAGAAAAAATTCTGGCCTGCATGGGACTTTGAAATATTTCAGGCCAGCATGGGACTTTGAAAAAATTCTGGCCAGCATGGGACTTTGAAATATTTCAGGCAGGTGTCAGACTTAGAAAAAATTCTGGCCAGCATGGGACTTTGAAAATTTTCAGCCAGGCATCAGACTTAGAAAAAATTCTGGCCTGCATGGGACTTTGAAAAATTCTGGCCAGGAGTCAGACTTAGAAAAAATTCTGGCCAGCATGGGACTTTGAAAAAATTCTGGCCAGCATGGGACTTTGAAAAAATTCTGGCCAGCATGGGACTTTGAAAATTTTCAGCCAGGCATCAGACTTAGAAAAAATTCTGGCCAGCATGGGTCTTTGAAAAAATTCTGGCCAGCATGGGACTTAGAAAAAATTCTGGCTAGCATGGGACTTTGAAAATTTTCGGCCAGGCGTCAGACTTAGAAAAAATTCTGGCCTGCATGGGACTTTGAAATATTTCAGGCAGGTGTCAGACTTAGAAAAAATTCTGGCCAGCATGGGTCTTTGAAAAAATTCTGACCAGCATGGGACTTTGAAAATTTTCAGCCAGGCGTCAGACTTAGAAAAAATTCTGGCCTGCATGGGACTTTGAAATATTTCAGGCAGGCATCAGACTTTGAAAAAATTCTGGCCAGCATGGGACTTTGAAAAAATTCTGGCCAGCATGGGACTTTGAAATATTTCAGGCAGGTGTCAGACTTAGAAAAAATTCTGGCCAGCATGGGACTTTGAAAAAATTCTGGCCAGCATGGGACTTAGAAAAAATTCTGGCCTGCATGGGACTTTGAAATATTTCAGGCAGGTGTCAGACTTAGAAAAAATTCTGGCCTGCATGGGACTTTGAAAAATTCTGGCCAGGAGTCAGACTTAGAAAAAATTCTGGCCAGCATGGGACTTTGAAAAAATTCTGGCCAGCATGGGACTTTGAAAATTTTTGGCCAGGAGTGAGACTTAGAAAAAATTCTGGCCAGCATGGGACTTTGAAAAAATTCTGGCCAGCATGGGACTTTGAAAATTTTCGGCCAGGCGTCAGACTTAGAAAAAATTCTGACCAGCATGGGACTTTGTAAATTTTCGGCCCGGCGTCAGACTTAGAAAAAATTCTGGCCAGCATGGGACTTTGAAAATTTTCGGCCAGGCGTCAGACTTAGAAAAAATTCTGGCCAGCATGGGACTTTGAAAAAATTCTGGACAGCATGGGACTTTGAAAATTTTTGGCCAAGCGTCAGACTTAGAAAAAATTCTGGCCAGCATGGGACTTTGAACATTTTCAGCCAGGCGTCAGACTTAGAAAAAATTCTGGCCTGCTTGGGACTTTGAAATATTTCAGGCAGGCGTCAGACTTAGAAAACATTCTGGCCAGCATGGGACTTTGAAAAAATTCTGCCCAGCATGGGACTTTGAAAATTTTCGGCCAGGCGTCAGACTTAGAAAAAATTCTGGCCTGCATGGGACTTTGAACATTTTCAGCCAGGCATCAGACTTAGAAAAAATTCTGGCCAGCATGGGACTTTGAAAAAATTCTGGCCAGCATGGGACTTTGAAAATTTTCAGCCAGGCGTCAGACTTAGAAAAAATTCTGGCCAGCATGGGACTTTGAAAATTTTCGGCCAGGCGTCAGACTTAGAAAAAATTCTGGCCAGCATGGGACTTTGAAAAAATTCTGGCCAGCATGGGACTTTGAAAATTTTCAGCCAGGCGTCAGACTTAGAAAAAATTCTGGCCAGCATGGGACTTTGAAAATTTTCGGCCAGGCGTCAGACTTAGAAAAAATTCTGACCAGCATGGGACTTTGTAAATTTTCGGCCCGGCGTCAGACTTAGAAAAAATTCTGGCCAGCATGGGACTTTGAAAATTTTCGGCCAGGCGTCAGACTTAGAAAAAATTCTGGCCAGCATGGGACTTTGAAAAAATTCTGGACAGCATGGGACTTTGAAAATTTTTGGCCAAGCGTCAGACTTAGAAAAAATTCTGGCCAGCATGGGACTTTGAACATTTTCAGCCAGGCGTCAGACTTAGAAATAATTCTGGCCTGCTTGGGACTTTGAAATATTTCAGGCAGGCGTCAGACTTAGAAAACATTCTGGCCAGCATGGGACTTTGAAAAAATTCTGGCCAGCATGGGACTTTGAAAATTTTCGGCCAGGCGTCAGACTTAGAAAAAATTCTGGCCTGCATGGGACTTTGAAAAAATTCTGGCCAGCATGGGACTTTGAAAATTTTCAGCCAGGCGTCAGACTTAGAAAAAATTCTGGCCAGCATGGGACTTTGTAAATTTTCGGCCAGGCGTCAGACTTGGAAAAAATTCTGGCCAGCATGGGACTTTGAAAAAATTGTGGCCAGCATGGGACTTTGAAAATTTTCAGCCAGGCGTCAGACTTAGAAAAAATTCTGGCCAGCATGGGACTTTGAAAATTTTTGGCCAAGCGTCAGACTTAGAAAAAATTCTGGCCAGCATGGGACTTTGAACATTTTCAGCCAGGCATCAGACTTAGAAAAAATTCTGGCCAGCATGGGTCTTTGAAAAAATTCTGGCCAGCATGGGACTTTGAAAATTTTCAGCCAGGCATCAGACTTAGAAAAAATTCTGGCCAGCATGGGACTTTGAAAAAATTCTGGCCAGCATGGGACTTAGAAAAAATTCTGGCCAGCATGGGACTTTGAAAATTTTCAGCCAGGCGTCAGACTTAGAAAAAATTCTGGCCTGCATGGGACTTTGAAATATTTCAGGCAGGCATCAGACTTTGAAAAAATTCTGGCCAGCATGGGACTTTGAAAAAATTCTGGCCAGCATGGGACTTTGAAATATTTCAGGCAGGTGTCAGACTTAGAAAAAATTCTGGCCAGCATGGGACTTTGAAAAAATTCTGGCCAGCATGGGACTTAGAAAAAATTCTGGCCTGCATGGGACTTTGAAATATTTCAGGCAGGTGTCAGACTTAGAAAAAATTCTGGCCAGCATGGGACTTTGAAAATTTTCAGCCAGGCATCAGACTTAGAAAAAATTCTGGCCTGCATGGGACTTTGAAAAATTCTGGCCAGGAGTCAGACTTAGAAAAAATTCTGGCCAGCATGGGACTTTGAAAAAATTCTGGCCAGCATGGGACTTTGAAAATTTTTGGCCAGGAGTCAGACTTAGAAAAAATTCTGGCCAGCATGGGACTTTGAAAAAATTCTGGCCAGCATGGGACTTTGAAAATTTTCGGCCAGGCGTCAGACTTAGAAAAAATTCTGACCAGCATGGGACTTTGTAAATTTTCGGCCCGGCGTCAGACTTAGAAAAAATTCTGGCCAGCATGGGACTTTGAAAATTTTCGGCCAGGCGTCAGACTTAGAAAAAATTCTGGCCAGCATGGGACTTTGAAAAAATTCTGGACAGCATGGGACTTTGAAAATTTTTGGCCAAGCGTCAGACTTAGAAAAAATTCTGGCCAGCATGGGACTTTGAACATTTTCAGCCAGGCGTCAGACTTAGAAATAATTCTGGCCTGCTTGGGACTTTGAAATATTTCAGGCAGGCATCAGACTTAGAAAACATTCTGGCCAGCATGGGACTTTGAAAAAATTCTGGCCAGCATGGGACTTTGAAAATTTTCGGCCAGGCGTCAGACTTAGAAAAAATTCTGGCCTGCATGGGACTTTGAACATTTTCAGCCAGGCATCAGACTTAGAAAAAATTCTGGCCAGCATGGGACTTTGAAAAAATTCTGGCCAGCATGGGACTTTGAAAATTTTCAGCCAGGCGTCAGACTTAGAAAAAATTCTGGCCAGCATGGGACTTTGTAAATTTTCGGCCAGGCGTCAGACTTAGAAAAAATTCTGGCCAGCATGGGACTTTGAAAAAATTCTGGACAGCATGGGACTTTGAAAATTTTCAGCCAGGCGTCAGACTTAGAAAAAATTCTGGCCAGCATGGGACTTTGAAAAAATTCTGGACAGCATGGGAGTTTGAAAATTTTCAGCCAGGCGTCAGACTTAGAAAAAATTCTGGCTAGCATGGGACTTTGAAAATTTTCGGCCAGGCGTCAGACTTAGAAAAAATTCTGGCCTGCATGGGACTTTGAAATATTTCAGGCAGGTGTCAGACTTAGAAAAAATTCTGGCCAGCATGGGACTTTGAAAAAATTCTGGCCAGCATGGGACTTAGAAAAAATTCTGGCCTGCATGGGACTTTGAAATATTTCAGGCAGGTGTCAGACTTAGAAAAAATTCTGGCCAGCATGGGACTTTGAAAATTTTCAGCCAGGCATCAGACTTAGAAAAAATTCTGGCCTGCATGGGACTTTGAAAAATTCTGGCCAGGAGTCAGACTTAGAAAAAATTCTGGCCAGCATGGGACTTTGAAAAAATTCTGGCCAGCATGGGACTTTGAAAATTTTTGGCCAGGAGTCAGACTTAGAAAAAATTCTGGCCAGCATGGGACTTTGAAAAAATTCTGGCCAGCATGGGACTTTGAAATATTTTCGGCCAGGCGTCAGACTTAGAACAAATTCTGACCAGCATGGGACTTTGTAAATTTTCGGCCCGGCGTCAGACTTAGAAAAAATTCTGGCCAGCATGGGACTTTGAAAATTTTCGGCCAGGCGTCAGACTTAGAAAAAATTCTGGCCAGCATGGGACTTTGAAAAAATTCTGGACAGCATGGGACTTTGAAAATTTTTGGCCAAGCGTCAGACTTAGAAAAAATTCTGGCCAGCATGGGACTTTGAAATATTTCAGGCAGGCGTCAGACTTAGAAAACATTCTGGCCAGCATGGGACTTTGAAAAAATTCTGGCCAGCATGGGACTTTGAAAATTTTCGGCCAGGCGTCAGACTTAGAAAAAATTCTGGCCTGCATGGGACTTTGAACATTTTCAGCCAGGCATCAGACTTAGAAAAAATTCTGGCCAGCATGGGACTTTGAAAAAATTCTGGCCAGCATGGGACTTTGAAAATTTTCAGCCAGGCGTCAGACTTAGAAAAAATTCTGGCCAGCATGGGACTTTGAAAATTTTCGGCCAGGCGTCAGACTTAGAAAAAATTCTGGCCAGCATGGGACTTTGAAAAAATTCTGGCCAGCATGGGACTTTGAAAATTTTCAGCCAGGCGTCAGACTTAGAAAAAATTCTGGCCAGCATGGGACTTTGAAAATTTTCGGCCAGGCGTCAGACTTAGAAAAAATTCTGACCAGCATGGGACTTTGTAAATTTTCGGCCCGGCGTCAGACTTAGAAAAAATTCTGGCCAGCATGGGACTTTGAAAATTTTCGGCCAGGCGTCAGACTTAGAAAAAATTCTGGCCAGCATGGGACTTTGAAAAAATTCTGGACAGCATGGGACTTTGAAAATTTTTGGCCAAGCGTCAGACTTAGAAAAAATTCTGGCCAGCATGGGACTTTGAACATTTTCAGCCAGGCGTCAGACTTAGAAATAATTCTGGCCTGCTTGGGACTTTGAAATATTTCAGGCAGGCGTCAGACTTAGAAAACATTCTGGCCAGCATGGGACTTTGAAAAAATTCTGGCCAGCATGGGACTTTGAAAATTTTCGGCCAGGCGTCAGACTTAGAAAAAATTCTGGCCTGCATGGGACTTTGAAAAAATTCTGGCCAGCATGGGACTTTGAAAATTTTCAGCCAGGCGTCAGACTTAGAAAAAATTCTGGCCAGCATGGGACTTTGTAAATTTTCGGCCAGGCGTCAGACTTGGAAAAAATTCTGGCCAGCATGGGACTTTGAAAAAATTGTGGCCAGCATGGGACTTTGAAAATTTTCAGCCAGGCGTCAGACTTAGAAAAAATTCTGGCCAGCATGGGACTTTGAAAATTTTTGGCCAAGCGTCAGACTTAGAAAAAATTCTGGCCAGCATGGGACTTTGAACATTTTCAGCCAGGCATCAGACTTAGAAAAAATTCTGGCCAGCATGGGTCTTTGAAAAAATTCTGGCCAGCATGGGACTTTGAAAATTTTCAGCCAGGCATCAGACGTAGAAAAAATTCTGGCCAGCATGGGACTTTGAAAAAATTCTGGCCAGCATGGGACTTTGAAATATTTCAGGCAGGTGTCAGACTTAGAAAAAATTCTGGCCAGCATGGGACTTTGAAAAAATTCTGGCCAGCATGGGACTTAGAAAAAATTCTGGCCTGCATGGGACTTTGAAATATTTCAGGCAGGTGTCAGACTTAGAAAAAATTCTGGCCAGCATGGGACTTTGAAAAAATTCTGGCCAGCATGTGACTTTGAAAAAATTCAGGCCAGCATGGGACTTTGAAAATTTTCGGCCAGGCATCAGACTTAGAAAAAATTCTGGCCAGCATGGGACTTAGAAAAAATTCTGGCCAGCATGGGACTTTGAAAAAATTCGGGCCAGCATGGGACTTTGAAAATTTTCGGCCAGGAGTCAGACTTAGAAAAAATTCTGGCCAGCATGGGACTTTGAAAAAATTCTGGCCAGCATGGGACTTTGAAAATTTTCGGCCAGAAGTCAGACTTAGAAAAAATTCTGGCCAGCATGGGACTTTGAAAATTTTCAGCCAGGCGTCAGACTTAGAAAAAATTCTGCCCAGCATGGGACTTTGAAAATTTTCAGCCAGGCATCAGACTTAGAAAAAATTCTGGCCAGCATGGGACTTTGAAAATTTTCGGCCAGGCGTCAGACTTAGAAAAAATTCTGGCCTGCATGGGACTTTGAAATATTTCAGGCAGGCGTCAGACTTAGAAAAAATTCTGGCCAGCATGGGACTTTGAAAATTTTCGGCCAGGCGTCAGACTTAGAAAAAATTCTGGCCAGCATGGGACTTTGAAATATTTCAGGCAGGTGTCAGACTTAGAAAAAATTCTGGCCAGCATGGGACATTGAAAATTTTTGGCCAGCATGGGACTTAGAAAAAATTCTGGCCAGCATGGGTCTTTGAAAAAATTCTGGCCAGCATGGGACTTTGAAAATTTTCAGCCAGGCGTCAGACTTAGAAAAAATTCTGGCCAGCATGGGACTTTGTAAATTTTCGGCCAGGCGTCAGACTTAGAAAAAATTCTGGCCAGCATGGGACTTTGAAAAAATTCTGGACAGCATGGGACTTTGAAAATTTTCAGCCAGGCGTCAGACTTAGAAAAAATTCTGGCCAGCATGGGACTTTGAAAAAATTCTGGACAGGATGGGAGTTTGAAAATTTTCAGCCAGGCGTCAGACTTAGAAAAAATTCTGGCTAGCATGGGACTTTGAAAATCTTCGGCCAGGCGTCAGACTTAGAAAAAATTCTGGCCTGCATGGGACTTTGAAATATTTCAGGCAGGCATCAGACTTAGAAAAAATTCTGGCCAGCATGGGACTTTGAAAAAATTCTGGCCAGCATGGGACTTTGAAAAAATTCTGGCCAGCATGGGACTTTGAAATATTTCAGGCAGGTGTCAGACTTAGAAAAAATTCTGGCCAGCATGGGACTTTGAAAAAATTCTGGCCAGCATGGGACTTTGAAAATTTTCAGCCAGGCATCAGACTTAGAAAAAATTCTGGCCTGCATGGGACTTTGAAAAATTCTGGCCAGTAGTCAGACTTAGAAAAAATTCTGGCCAGCATGGGACTTTGAAAAAATTCTGGCCAGCATGGGACTTTGAAAAAATTCTGGCCTGCAGGGACTTTGAAAATTTTCAGGCAGGTGTCAGACTTAGAAAAAATTCTGGCCAGCATGGGACTTTGAAAATTTTCAGCCAGGCGTCAGACTTAGAAAAAATTCTGGCCAGCATGGGACTTTGAAAATTTTCGGCCAGGCGTCAGACTTAGAAAAAATTCTGGCCAGCATGGGACTTAGAAAAAATTCTGGCCAGTAGTCAAACTTAGAAAAAATTCTGGCCAGCATGGGACTTTGAAAAAATTCTGGCCAGCATGGGTCTTTGAAAAAATTCTGACCAGCATGGGACTTTGAAAATTTTCAGCCAGGCGTCAGACTTAGAAAAAATTCTGGCCAGCATGGGACTTTGAAAAAATTCTGGCCAGCATGGGTCTTTGAAAAAATTCTGACCAGCATGGGACTTTGAAAATTTTCAGCCAGGCGTCAGACTTAGAAAAAATTCTGGCCTGCATGGGACTTTGAAATATTTCAGGCAGGTGTCAGACTTAGAAAAAATTCTGGCCAGCATGGGACTTTGAAAAAATTCTGGCCAGCATGGGTCTTTGAAAAAATTCTGGCCAGCATGGGACTTTGAAAATTTTCAGCCAGGCGTCAGACTTAGAAAAAATTCTGGCCTGCATGGGACTTTGAAATATTTCAGGCAGGCATCAGACTTAGAAAAAATTCTGGCCAGCATGGGACTTTGAAAAAATTCTGGCCAGCATGGGACTTTGAAAAAATTCTGGCCAGCATGGGACTTTGAAATATTTCAGGCAGGTGTCAGACTTAGAAAAAATTCTGGCCAGCATGGGACTTAGAAAAAATTCTGGCCTGCATGGGACTTTGAAATATTTCAGGCAGGTGTCAGACTTAGAAAAAATTCTGGCCAGCATGGGACTTTGAAAATTTTCAGCCAGGCATCAGACTTAGAAAAAATTCTGGCCAGCATGGGACTTTGAAAATTTTCAGCCAGGCGTCAGACTTAGAAAAAATTCTGGCCTGCATGGGACTTTGAAATATTTCAGGCAGGCATCAGACTTAGAAAAAATTCTGGCCAGCATGGGACTTTGAAAAAATTCTGGCCAGCATGGGACTTTGAAATATTTCAGGCAGGTGTCAGACTTAGAAAAAATTCTGGCCAGCATGGGACTTTGAAAAAATTCTGGCCAGCATGGGACTTAGAAAAAATTCTGGCCTGCATGGGACTTTGAAATATTTCAGGCAGGTGTCAGACTTAGAAAAAATTCTGGCCAGCATGGGACTTTGAAAATTTTCAGCCAGGCATCAGACTTAGAAAAAATTCTGGCCTGCATGGGACTTTGAAAAAATTCTGGCCAGCATGGGACTTTGAAAATTTTCAGCCAGGCATCAGACTTAGAAAAAATTCTGGCCAGCATGGGTCTTTGAAAAAATTCTGGCCAGCATGGGACTTTGAAAATTTTCAGCCAGGCGTCAGACTTAGAAAAAATTCTGGCCAGCATGGGACTTTGAAAATTTTCGGCCAGGCGTCAGACTTAGAAAAAATTCTGGCCAGCATGGGACTTTGAACATTTTCAGCCAGGCATCAGACTTAGAAAAAATTCTGGCCAGCATGGGTCTTTGAAAAAATTCTGGCCAGCATGGGACTTTGAAAAAATTCTGGCCAACATGGGACTTAGAAATATTTCAGACAGGCATCAGACTTAGAAAAAATTCTGGCCAGCATGGGACTTTGAAAAAATTCTGGACAGCATGGGACTTTGAAAATTTTTGGCCAAGCGTCAGACTTAGAAAAAATTCTGGCCAGCATGGGACTTTGAACATTTTCAGCCAGGCATCAGACTTAGAAAAAATTCTGGCCTGCTTGGGACTTTGAAATATTTCAGGCAGGCGTCAGACTTAGAAAACATTCTGGCCAGCATGGGTCTTTGAAAAAATTCTGGCCAGCATGGGACTTTGAAAATTTTCAGCCAGGCATCAGACGTAGAAAAAATTCTGGCCAGCATGGGACTTTGAAAAAATTCTGGCCAGCATGGGACTTTGAAATATTTCAGGCAGGTGTCAGACTTGGAAAAAATTCTGGCCAGCATGGGACTTTGAAAAAATTGTGGCCAGCATGGGACTTTGAAAATTTTTGGCCAAGCGTCAGACTTAGAAAAAATTCTGGCCAGCATGGGACTTTGAAAAAATTCTGGCCAGCATGGGACTTTGAAAAAATTCTGGCCAACATGGGACTTAGAAATATTTCAGACAGGCATCAGACTTAGAAAAAATTCTGGCCAGCATGGGACTTTGAAAAAATTCTGGACAGCATGGGACTTTGAAAATTTTTGGCCAAGCGTCAGACAGAAAAAATTCTGGCCAGCATGGGTCTTTGAAAAAATTCTGGCCAGCATGGTACTTTGAAAATTTTCAGCCAGGCATCAGACGTAGAAAAAATTCTGGCCAGCATGGGACTTTGAAAAAATTCTGGCCAGCATGGGACTTAGAAAAAATTCTGGCCTGCATGGGACTTTGAAATATTTCAGGCAGGTGTCAGACTTAGAAAAAATTCTGGCCAGCATGGGACTTTGAAAAAATTCTGGCCAGCATGTGACTTTGAAAAAATTCAGGCCAGCATGGGACTTTGAAAAAATTCTGGCCAGCATGGGACTTTGAAAATTTTCGGCCAGGCGTCAGACTTAGAAAAAATTCTGGCCTGCTTGGGACTTTGAAATATTTCAGGCAGGCGTCAGACTTAGAAAACATTCTGGCCAGCATGGGACTTTGTAAATTTTCGGCCAGGAGTCAGACTTAGAAAAAATTCTGGCCAGCATGGGTCTTTGAAAAAATTCTGGCCAGCATGGGACTTTGAAAATTTTCAGCCAGGCATCAGACGTAGAAAAAATTCTGGCCAGCATGGGACTTTGAAAAAATTCTGGCCAGCATGGGACTTTGAAATATTTCAGGCAGGTGTCAGACTTAGAAAAAATTCTGGCCAGCATGGGACTTTGAAAAAATTCTGGCCAGCATGGGACTTAGAAAAAATTCTGGCCTGCATGGGACTTTGAAATATTTCAGGCAGGTGTCAGACTTAGAAAAAATTCTGGCCAGCATGGGACTTTGAAAAAATTCTGGCCAGCATGTGACTTTGAAAAAATTCAGGCCAGCATGGGACTTTGAAAAAATTCTGGCCAGCATGGGACTTTGAAAATTTTCGGCCAGGCGTCAGACTTAGAAAAAATTCTGGCCAGCATGGGACTTTGAAAAAATTCTGGCCAGCATGGGACTTTGAAATATTTCAGGCAGGTGTCAGACTTAGAAAAAATTCTGGCCAGCATGGGACTTTGAAAAAATTCTGGCCAGCATGGGACTTAGAAAAAATTCTGGCCTGCATGGGACTTTGAAATATTTCAGGCAGGTGTCAGACTTAGAAAAAATTCTGGCCAGCATGGGACTTTGAAAAAATTCTGGCCAGCATGTGACTTTGAAAAAATTCAGGCCAGCATGGGACTTTGAAAAAATTCTGGCCAGCATGGGACTTTGAAAATTTTCGGCCAGGCGTCAGACTTAGAAAAAATTCTGGCCAGCATGGGACTTTGAAAAAATTCTGGCCAGCATGGGACTTTGAAAATTTTCAGCCAGGCGTCAGACTTAGAAAAAATTCTGGCCAGCATGGGACTTTGTAAATTTTCGGCCAGGCGTCAGACTTGGAAAAAATTCTGGCCAGCATGGGACTTTGAAAAAATTGTGGCCAGCATGGGACTTTGAAAATTTTTGGCCAAGCGTCAGACTTAGAAAAAATTCTGGCCAGCATGGGACTTTGAACATTTTCAGCCAGGCATCAGACTTAGAAAAAATTCTGGCCAGCATGGGTCTTTGAAAAAATTCTGGCCAGCATGGGACTTTGAAAAAATTCTGGCCAACATGGGACTTTGAAATATTTCAGACAGGCATCAGACTTAGAAAAAATTCTGGCCAGCATGGGACTTTGAAAAAATTCTGGACAGCATGGGACTTTGAAAATTTTTGGCCAAGCGTCAGACTTAGAAAAAAATCTGGCCAGCATGGGACTTTGAACATTTTCAGCCAGGCATCAGACTTAGAAAAAATTCTGGCCTGCTTGGGACTTTGAAATATTTCAGGCAGGCGTCAGACTTAGAAAACATTCTGGCCAGCATGTGACTTTGAAAAAATTCAGGCCAGCATGGGACTTTGAAAAAATTCTGGCCAGCATGGGACTTTGAAAATTTTCGGCCAGGCGTCAGACTTAGAAAAAATTCTGGCCAGCATGGGACTTTGAAAAAATTCTGGCCAGCATGGGACTTTGAAAATTTTCAGCCAGGCGTCAGACTTAGAAAAAATTCTGGCCAGCATGGGACTTTGTAAATTTTCGGCCAGGCGTCAGACTTGGAAAAAATTCTGGCCAGCATGGGACTTTGAAAAAATTGTGGCCAGCATGGGACTTTGAAAATTTTTGGCCAAGCGTCAGACTTAGAAAAAATTCTGGCCAGCATGGGACTTTGAACATTTTCAGCCAGGCATCAGACTTAGAAAAAATTCTGGCCAGCATGGGTCTTTGAAAAAATTCTGGCCAGCATGGGACTTTGAAAAAATTCTGGCCAACATGGGACTTAGAAATATTTCAGACAGGCATCAGACTTAGAAAAAATTCTGGCCAGCATGGGACTTTGAAAAAATTCTGGACAGCATGGGACTTTGAAAATTTTTGGCCAAGCGTCAGACTTAGAAAAATTTCTGGCCAGCATGGGACTTTGAACATTTTCAGCCAGGCATCAGACTTAGAAAAAATTCTGGCCTGCTTGGGACTTTGAAATATTTCAGGCAGGCGTCAGACTTGGAAAACATTCTGGCCAGCATGGGACTTTGTAAATTTTCGGCCAGGAGTCAGACTTAGAAAAAATTCTGGCCAGCATGGGTCTTTGAAAAAATTCTGGCCAGCATGGGACTTTGAAAATTTTCAGCCAGGCATCAGACGTAGAAAAAATTCTGGCCAGCATGGGACTTTGAAAAAAATTCTGGCCAGCATGGGACTTAGAAATATTTCAGGCAGGTGTCAGACTTAGAAAAAATTCTGGCCAGCATGGGACTTTGAAAAAATTCTGGCCAGCATGGGACTTAGAAAAAATTCTGGCCTGCATGGGACTTTGAAATATTTCAGGCAGGTGTCAGACTTAGAAAAAATTCTGGCCAGCATGGGACTTTGAAAAAATTCTGGCCAGCATGGGACTTTGAAAAAATTCTGGCCAGCATGGGACTTAGAAAAAATTCTGGCCTGCATGGGACTTTGAAATATTTCAGGCAGGTGTCAGACTTAGAAAAAATTCTGGCCAGCATGGGACTTTGAAAAAATTCTGGCCAGCATGTGACTTTGAAAAAATTCAGGCCAGCATGGGACTTTGAAAAAATTCTGGCCAGCATGGGACTTTGAAAATTTTCGGCCAGGCGTCAGACTTAGAAAAAATTCTGGCCAGCATGGGACTTAGAAAAAATTCTGGCCAGCATGGGACTTTGAAAAAATTCGGGCCAGCATGGGACTTTGAAAATTTTCGGCCAGGAGTCAGACTTAGAAAAAATTCTGGCCAGCATGGGACTTTGAAAAAATTCTGGCCAGCATGGGACTTTGAAAATTTTCGGCCAGAAGTCAGATTTAGAAAAAATTCTGGCCAGCATGGGACTTTGAAAATTTTCAGCCAGGCGTCAGACTTAGAAAAAATTCTGCCCAGCATGGGACTTTGAAAATTTTCAGCCAGGCATCAGACTTAGAAAAAATTCTGGCCAGCATGGGACTTTGAAAATTTTCGGCAAGGCGTCAGACTTAGAAAATAATTCTGGCCAGCATGGGACTTTGAAAATTTTCGGCAAGGCGTTAGACTTAGAAAATAATTCTGGCCAGCATGGGACTTTGAAATATTTCAGGCAGGCGTCAGACTTTGAAAATTTTCGGCCAGGCGTCAGACTTAGAAAAAATTCTGGCCTGCATGGGACTTTGAAATATTTCAGGCAGGCGTCAGACTTAGAAAAAATTCTGGCCAGCATGGGACTTTGAAATATTTCAGGCAGGTGTCAGACTTAGAAAAAATTCTGGCCAGCATGGGACATTGAAAATTTTTGGCCAAGCGTCAGACTTAGAAAAAATTCTGGCCTGCTTGGGACTTTGAAATATTTCAGGCAGGCGTCAGACTTAGAAAAAATTCTGGCCAGCATGGGACTTTGAAAAAATTCTGGCCAGCATGGGACTTTGAAAAAAGTCTGGCCAGCATGGGACTTTGAAAATTTTTGGCCAAGCGTCAGACTTAGCAAAAATTCTGGTCAGCATGGGACTTTGAAAAAATTCTGGCCAGCATGGGACTTTGAAAATTTTTGGCCAAGCGTCAGACAGAAAAAATTCTGGCCAGCATGGGACTTTGAAAATTTTCGGCCAAGCGTCAGACTTAGAAAAAATTCTGGCCAGCATGGGACTTTGAAAAAATTCTGGACAGCATGGGACTTTGAAAATTTTCGGCCAGGAGTCAGACTTAGAAAAAATTCTGGCCAGCATGGGACTTTGAAAAAATTCTGGCCAGCATGGGACTTAGAAAAAATTCTGGCCTGCATGGGACTTTGAAATATTTCAGGCAGGTGTCAGACTTAGAAAAAATTCTGGCCAGCATGGGACTTTGAAAAAATTCTGGCCAGCATGGGACTTTGAAAATTTTCGGCCAGGCGTCAGACTTAGAAAAAATTCTGACCAGCATGGGACTTTGTAAATTTTCGGCCAGGCGTCAGACTTAGAAAAAATTCTGGCCAGCATGGGACTTTGAAAAAATTCTGGCCAGCATGGGACTTTGAAAAAATTCTGGCCAGCATGGGACTTAGAAAAAATTCTGGCCAGCATGGGACTTTGAAAATTTTCAGCCAGGCATCAGACTTAGAAAAAATTCTGGCCAGCATGGGTCTTTGAAAAAATTCTGGCCAGCATGGGACTTTGAAAATTTTCAGCCAGGCATCAGACTTAGAAAAAATTCTGGCCAGCATGGGTCTTTGAAAAAATTCTGGCCAGCATGGGTCTTTGAAAAAATTCTGGCCAGCATGGGACTTTGTAAATTTTCGGCCAGGCGTCAGACTTAGAAAAAATTCTGGCCAGCATGGGACTTTGAAAAAATTCTGGACAGCATGAGACTTTGAAAATTTTCAGCCAGGCGTCAGACTTAGAAAAAATTCTGGCCAGCATGGGACTTTGAAATATTTCAGGCAGGTGTCAGACTTAGAAAAAATTCTGGCCAGCATGGGACTTTGAAAATTTTCGGCCAGGCGTCAGACTTAGAAAAAATTCTGGCCAGCATGGGACTTTGAAATATTTCAGGCAGGTGTCAGACTTAGAAAAAATTCTGGCCAGCATGGGACATTGAAAATTTTTGGCCAGCATGGGACTTTGAAAAAAGTCTGGCCAGCATGGGACTTTGAAAATTTTTGGCCAAGCGTCAGACTTAGCAAAAATTCTGGTCAACATGGGACTTTGAAAAAATTCTGGCCAGCATGGGACTTAGAAAAAATTCTGGACAGCATGGGACTTTGAAAATTTTTGGCCAAGCGTCAGACTTAGAAAAAATTCTGGCCAGCATGGGACTTTGAAAATTTTCGGCCAAGCGTCAGACTTAGAAAAAATTCTGGCCAGCATGGGACTTTGAAAAAATTCTGGACAGCATGGGACTTTGAAAATTTTCGGCCAGGCGTCAGACTTAGAAAAAATTCTGGCCAGCATGGGACTTTGAAAATTTTCGGCCAGGAGTCAGACTTTGAAAAAATTCTGGCCAGCATGGGACTTTGAAAATTTTCAGCCAGGCGTCAGACTTAGAAAAAATTCTGGCCAGCATGGGACTTTGAAAAAATTCTGGACAGCATGGGACTTTGAAAATTTTCGGCCAGGAGTCAGACTTAGAAAAAATTCTGGCCAGCATGGGACTTTGAAAAAATTCTGGCCAGCATGGGACTTAGAAAAAATTCTGGCCTGCATGGGACTTTGAAATATTTCAGGCAGGTGTCAGACTTAGAAAAAATTCTGGCCAGCATGGGACTTTGAAAAAATTCTGGCCAGCATGGGACTTTGAAAATTTTCGGCCAGGCGTCAGACTTAGAAAAAATTCTGACCAGCATGGGACTTTGTAAATTTTCGGCCAGGCGTCAGACTTAGAAAAAATTCTGGCCAGCATGGGACTTTGAAAAAATTCTGGCCAGCATGGGACTTTGAAAAAATTCTGGCCAGCATGGGACTTAGAAAAAATTCTGGCCAGCATGGGACTTTGAAAATTTTCAGCCAGGCATCAGACTTAGAAAAAATTCTGGCCAGCATGGGTCTTTGAAAAAATTCTGGCCAGCATGGGACTTTGAAAATTTTCAGCCAGGCATCAGACTTAGAAAAAATTCTGGCCAGCATGGGTCTTTGAAAAAATTCTGGCCAGCATGGGTCTTTGAAAAAATTCTGGCCAGCATGGGACTTTGTAAATTTTCGGCCAGGCGTCAGACTTAGAAAAAATTCTGGCCAGCATGGGACTTTGAAAAAATTCTGGACAGCATGAGACTTTGAAAATTTTCAGCCAGGCGTCAGACTTAGAAAAAATTCTGGCCAGCATGGGACTTTGAAATATTTCAGGCAGGTGTCAGACTTAGAAAAAATTCTGGCCAGCATGGGACTTTGAAAATTTTCGGCCAGGCGTCAGACTTAGAAAAAATTCTGGCCAGCATGGGACTTTGAAATATTTCAGGCAGGTGTCAGACTTAGAAAAAATTCTGGCCAGCATGGGACATTGAAAATTTTTGGCCAGCATGGGACTTTGAAAAAAGTCTGGCCAGCATGGGACTTTGAAAATTTTTGGCCAAGCGTCAGACTTAGCAAAAATTCTGGTCAACATGGGACTTTGAAAAAATTCTGGCCAGCATGGGACTTAGAAAAAATTCTGGACAGCATGGGACTTTGAAAATTTTTGGCCAAGCGTCAGACTTAGAAAAAATTCTGGCCAGCATGGGACTTTGAAAATTTTCGGCCAAGCGTCAGACTTAGAAAAAATTCTGGCCAGCATGGGACTTTGAAAAAATTCTGGACAGCATGGGACTTTGAAAATTTTCGGCCAGGCGTCAGACTTAGAAAAAATTCTGGCCAGCATGGGACTTTGAAAATTTTCGGCCAGGAGTCAGACTTTGAAAAAATTCTGGCCAGCATGGGACTTTGAAAATTTTCAGCCAGGCGTCAGACTTAGAAAAAATTCTGGCCAGCATGGGACTTTGAAAATTTTCCGCCAGGAGTCAGACTTAGAAAAAATTCTGGCCAGCATGGGACTTTGAAAATTTTCAGCCAGGCATCAGACTTAGAAAAAATTCTGGCCAGCATGGGACTTTGAAAAAATTCTGGCCAGCATGGGACTTTGAAAATTTTCGGCCAGGCGTCAGACTTAGAAAAAATTCTGGCCAGCATGGGACTTAGAAAAAATTCTGGCCAGCATGGGACTTTGAAAATTTTCGGCCAGGAGTCAGACTTTGAAAAAATTCTGGCCAGCATGGGACTTTGAAAATTTTCGGCCAGGAGTCAGACATTGAAAGAATTCTGGCCAGCATGGGACTTTGAAAATTTTCAGCCAGGCGTCAGACTTAGAAAAAATTCTGGCCAGCATGGGACTTAGAAAAAATTCTGGACAGCATGGGACTTTGAAAATTTTTGGCCAAGCGTCAGACTTAGAAAAAATTCTGGCCAGCATGGGACTTTGAAAATTTTCGGCCAAGCGTCAGACTTAGAAAAAATTCTGGCCAGCATGGGACTTTGAAAAAATTCTGGACAGCATGGGACTTTGAAAATTTTCGGCCAGGCGTCAGACTTAGAAAAAATTCTGGCCAGCATGGGACTTTGAAAATTTTCGGCCAGGAGTCAGACTTTGAAAAAATTCTGGCCAGCATGGGACTTTGAAAATTTTCAGCCAGGCGTCAGACTTAGAAAAAATTCTGGCCAGCATGGGACTTTGAAAATTTTCCGCCAGGAGTCAGACTTAGAAAAAATTCTGGCCTGCATGGGACTTTGAAATATTTCAAGCAGGCATCAGACTTAGAAAAAATTCTGGCCAGCATGGGACTTAGAAAAAATTCTGCCCAGCATGGGACTTTGAAAATTTTCAGCCAGGCATCAGACTTAGAAAAAATTCTGGCCAGCATGGGACTTTGAAAAAATTCTGGCCAGCATGGGACTTTGAAAATTTTCGGCCAGGCGTCAGACTTAGAAAAAATTCTGGCCAGCATGGGACTTAGAAAAAATTCTGGCCAGCATGGGACTTTGAAAATTTTCGGCCAGGAGTCAGACTTTGAAAAAATTCTGGCCAGCATGGGACTTTGAAAATTTTCAGCCAGGTGTCAGACTTAGAAAAAATTCTGCCCAGCATGGGACTTTGAAAAAATTCTGGCCAGGCGTCAGACTTAGAAAAAATTCTGGCCTGCATGGGACTTTGAAATATTTCAGGCAGGCGTCAGACTTATAAAAAATTCTGGCCAGCATGGGTCTTTGAAAAAATTCTGGCCAGCATGGGACTTTGAAAATTTTCAGCCAGGCGTCAGACTTAGAAAAAATTCTGGCCAGCATGGGACTTTGTAAATTTTCGGCCAGGCGTCAGACTTAGAAAAAATTCTGGCCAGCATGGGACTTTGAAAAAATTCTGGACAGCATGGGACTTTGAAAATTTTCAGCCAGGCGTCAGACTTAGAAAAAATTCTGGCCAGCATGGGACTTTGAAAATTTTCGGCCAGGCGTCAGACTTAGAAAAAATTCTGGCCTGCATGGGACTTTGAAATATTTCAGGCAGGTGTCAGACTTAGAAAAAATTCTGGCCAGCATGGGTCTTTGAAAAAATTCTGGCCAGCATGGGACTTTGAAAAAATTCTGGACAGCATGGGAGTTTGAAAATTTTCAGCCAGGCGTCAGACTTAGAAAAAATTCTGGCTAGCATGGGACTTAGAAAAAATTCTGCCCAGCATGGGACTTTGAAAATTTTCAGCCAGGCATCAGACTTAGAAAAAATTCTGGCCAGCATGGGACTTTGAAAAAATTCTGGCCAGCATGGGACTTTGAAAATTTTCGGCCAGGCGTCAGACTTAGAAAAAATTCTGGCCTGCATGGGACTTTGAAATATTTCAGGCAGGTGTCAGACTTAGAAAAAATTCTGGCCAGCATGGGTCTTTGAAAAAATTCTGACCAGCATGGGACTTTGAAAATTTTCAGCCAGGCGTCAGACTTAGAAAAAATTCTGGCCTGCATGGGACTTTGAAATATTTCAGGCAGGCATCAGACTTAGAAAAAATTCTGGCCAGCATGGGACTTTGAAAAAATTCTGGCCAGCATGGGACTTTGAAAAAATTCTGGCCAGCATGGGACTTTGAAATATTTCAGGCAGGTGTCAGACTTAGAAAAAATTCTGGCCAGCATGGGACTTTGAAAAAATTCTGGCCAGCATGGGACTTAGAAAAAATTCTGGCCAGCATGGGACTTTGAAAATTTTCAGCCAGGCATCAGACTTAGAAAAAATTCTGGCCTGCATGGGACTTTGAAAAATTCTGGCCAGGAGTCAGACTTAGAAAAAATTCTGGCCAGCATGGGACTTTGAAAGAATTCTGGCCAGCATGGGACTTTGAAAATTTTTGGCCAGGAGTCAGACTTAGAAAAAATTCTGGCCAGCATGGGACTTTGAAAAAATTCTGGCCAGCATGGGACTTTGAAAATTTTCAGCCAGGCATCAGACTTAGAAAAAATTCTGGCCTGCATGGGACTTTGAAAAATTCTGGCCAGGAGTCAGACTTAGAAAAAATTCTGGCCAGCATGGGACTTTGAAAGAATTCTGGCCAGCATGGGACTTTGAAAATTTTTGGCCAGGAGTCAGACTTAGAAAAAATTCTGGCCAGCATGGGACTTAGAAAAAATTCTGGCCAGCATGGGACTTTGAAAAAATTCTGGCCAGCATGGGACTTAGAAAAAATTCTGGCCTCCATGGGACTTTGAAATATTTCAGGCAGGTGTCAGACTTAGAAAAAATTCTGGCCAGCATGGGACTTTGAAAATTTTCAGCCAGGCATCAGACTTAGAAAAAATTCTGGCCTGCATGGGACTTTGAAAAATTCTGGCCAGGAGTCAGACTTAGAAAAAATTCTGGCCAGCATGGGACTTTGAAAAAATTCTGGCCAGCATGGGACTTTGAAAATTTTCGGCCAGGCGTCAGACTTAGAAAAAATTCTGGCCAGCATGGGACTTTGAAAAAATTCTGGACAGCATGGGACTCTGAAAATTTTCGGCCAGGCGTCAGACTTAGAAAAAATTCTGGCCAGCATGGGACTTTGAAAAAATTCTGGCCAGGCGTCAGACTTAGAAAACATTCTGGCCAGCATGGGACTTTGAAAAAATTCTGGCCAGCATGGGACTTTGTAAATTTTCGGCCAGGCGTCAGACTTAGAAAAAATTCTGGACAGCATGGGACTTTGAAAATTTTTGGCCAAGCGTCAGACTTAGAAAACATTCTGGCCAGCATGGGACTTTGAAAAAATTCTGGCCTGCATGGGACTTTGAACATTTTCAGCCAGGCATCAGACTTAGAAAAAATTCTGGCCAGCATGGGACTTTGAAAAAATTCTGGCCAGCATGGGACTTTGTAAATTTTCGGCCAGGCGTCAGACTTAGAAAAAATTCTGGCCAGCATGGGACTTTGAAAAAATTCTGGCCAGCATGGGACTTTGAAAATTTTCGGCCAGGAGTCAGACTTAGAAAAAATTCTGCCCAGCATGGGACTTTGAAAATTTTCGGCCAGGAGTCAGACTTTGAAAAAATTCTGGCCAGCATGGGACTTTGAAAATTTTCAGCCAGGCGTCAGACTTAGAAAAAATTCTGGCCAGCATGGGACTTTGAAAAAATTCTGGACAGCATGGGACTTTGAAAATTTTTGGCCAAGCGTCAGACTTAGAAAAAATTCTGGCCTGCATGGGACTTTGAACATTTTCAGCCAGGCATCAGACTTAGAAAAAATTCTGGCCAGCATGGGACTTTGAAAAAATTCTGGCCAGCATGGGACTTTGTAAATTTTCGGCCAGGCGTCAGACTTAGAAAAAATTCTGGCCAGCATGGGACTTTGAAAAAATTCTGGCCAGCATGGGACTTTGAAAATTTTCAGCCAGGCATCAGACTTAGAAAAAATTCTGGCCAGCATGGGTCTTTGAAAAAATTCTGGCCAGCATGGGACTTTGAAAATTTTCGACCAGGCGTCAGACTTAGAAAAAATTCTGTCCTGCATGGGACTTAGAAAAAATTCTGGCCAGCATGGGACTTAGAAAAAATTCTGGCCAGCATGGGACTTTGAAAAAATTCTGGACAGCATGAGACTTTGAAAATTTTCGGCCAGGAGTCAGACTTAGAAAAAATTCTGGCCTGCATGGGACTTTGAAAATTTTTGGCCAAGCGTCAGACTTAGAAAAAATTTTGGCCAGCATGGGACTTTGAAATATTTCAGGCAGGCGTCAGACTTAGAAAAAATTCTGGCCAGCATGGGTCTTTGTAAATTTTCGGCCAGGCATCAGACTTTGAAAAAATTCTGGCTAGCATGGGACTTTGAAAATTTTCAGCCAGGCATCAGACTTAGAAAAAATTCTGGCCAGCATGGGACTTTGAAAAAATTCTGGACAGCATGGGACTTTGAAATATTTCAGGCAGGTGTCAGACTTAGAAAAAATTCTGGCCTGCATGGGACTTTGAAATATTTCAGGCAGGTGTCAGACTTAGAAAAAATTCTGGCCAGCATGGGACTTTGAAAATTTTCGGCCAGGCGTCAGACTTAGAAAAATTCTGGCCAGCATGGGACTTTGAAAAAATTCTGGACAGCATGGGACTTTGAAAATTTTTGGCCAAGCGTCAGACTTAGAAAAAATTCTGGCCAGTATGGGACTTTGAAATATTTCAGGCAGGCGTCAGACTTAGAAAAAATTCTGGCCTGCATGGGACTTTGAAATATTTCAGGCAGGTGTCAGACTTAGAAAAAATTCTGGCCAGCATGGGACTTTGTAAATTTTCGGCCAGGCGTCAGACTTAGAAAAAATTCTGGCCTTAATGGGACTTAGAAAAAATTCTGGCCTGCATGGGACTTTGAAATATTTCAGGCAGGTGTCAGACTTAGAAAAAATTCTGGCCTGCATGGGACTTTGAAAATTTTCGGCCAGGCGTCAGACTTAGAAAAAATTCTGGCCAGCATGGGACTTTGAAAAAATTCTGGACAGCATGGGACTTTGAAAATTTTTGGCCAAGCGTCAGACTTAGAAAAAATTCTGGCCAGCATGGGACTTTGAATTATTTCAGGCAGGCGTCAGACTTAGAAAAAATTCTGGCCTGCATGGGACTTTGAAATATTTCAGGCAGGTGTCAGACTTAGAAAAAATTCTGGCCAGCATGGGACTTTGAAAATTTTCGGCCAGGCGTCAGACTTAGAAAAAATTCTGTCCTGCATGGGACTTAGAAGAAATTCTGGCCAGCATGGGACTTTGAAAAAATTCTGGACAGCATGAGACTTTGAAAATTTTCGGCCAGGAGTCAGACTTAGAAAAAATTCTGGCCTGCATGGGACTTTGAAAATTTTTGGCCAAGCGTCAGACTTAGAAAAAATTCTGGCCTGCATGGGACTTTGAACATTTTCAGCCAGGCATCAGACTTAGAAAAAATTCTGGCCAGCATGGGACTTTGAAAAAATTCTGGCCAGCATGGGACTTTGTAAATTTTCGGCCAGGCGTCAGACTTAGAAAAAATTCTGGCCAGCATGGGACTTTGAAAAAATTCTGGCCAGCATGGGACTTTGAAAATTTTCGGCCAGGAGTCAGACTTTGAAAAAATTCTGGCCAGCATGGGACTTTGAAAATTTTCGGCCAGGAGTCAGACTTAGAAAAAATTCTGCCCAGCATGGGACTTTGAAAATTTTCGGCCAGGAGTCAGACATTGAAAAAATTCTGGCCAGCATGGGACTTTGAAAATTTTCAGCCAGGCGTCAGACTTAGAAAAAATTCTGGCCAGCATGGGACTTTGAAAAAATTCTGGCCAGCATGGGACTTTGAAAATTTTCGGCCAGGCGTCAGACTTAGAAAAAATTCTGGCCTGCATGGGACTTTGAACATTTTCAGCCAGGCATCAGACTTAGAAAAAATTCTGGCCAGCATGGGACTTTGAAAAAATTCTGGCCAGCATGGGACTTTGAAAATTTTCAGCCAGGCATCAGACTTAGAAAAAATTCTGGCCAGCATGGGTCTTTGAAAAAATTCTGGCCAGCATGGGACTTTGAAAATTTTCGACCAGGCATCAGACTTAGAAAAAATTCTGTCCTGCATGGGACTTAGAAAAAATTCTGGCCAGCATGGGACTTAGAAAAAATTCTGGCCAGCATGGGACTTTGAAAAAATTCTGGACAGCATGAGACTTTGAAAATTTTCGGCCAGGAGTCAGACTTAGAAAAAATTCTGGCCTGCATGGGACTTTGAAAATTTTTGGCCAAGCGTCAGACTTAGAAAAAATTTTGGCCAGCATGGGACTTTGAAATATTTCAGGCAGGCGTCAGACTTAGAAAAAATTCTGGCCTGCATGGGACTTAGAAAAAATTCTGGCCAGCATGGGACTTTGAAAAAATTCTGGCCAGCATGGGACTTTGAAAATTTTCGGCCAGGCGTCAGACTTAGAAAAAATTCTGGCCTGCATGGGACTTTGAACATTTTCAGCCAGGCATCAGACTTAGAAAAAATTCTGGCCAGCATGGGTCTTTGAAAATATTCTGACCAGCATGGGACTTTGAAAATTTTCATCCAGGCGTCAGACTTAGAAAAAATTCTGGCCAGCATGGGACTTTGTAAATTTTCGGCCAGGCATCAGACTTTGAAAAAATTCTGGCTAGCATGGGACTTTGAAAATTTTCAGCCAGGCATCAGACTTAGAAAAAATTCTGGCCTGCATGGGACTTAGAAAAAATTCTGGCCTGCATGGGACTTTGAAATATTTCAGGCAGGTGTCAGACTTAGAAAAAATTCTGGCCTGCATGGGACTTTGAAAATTTTCGGCCAGGCGTCAGACTTAGAAAAAATTCTGGCCAGCATGGGACTTTGAAAAAATTCTGGACAGCATGGGACTTTGAAAATTTTTGGCCAAGCGTCAGACTTAGAAAAAATTCTGGCCAGCATGGGACTTTGAAATATTTCAGGCAGGTGTCAGACTTAGAAAAAATTCTGGCCAGCATGGGACTTTGAAAATTTTCGGCCAGGCGTCAGACTTAGAAAAAATTCTGTCCTGCATGGGACTTAGAAGAAATTCTGGCCAGCATGGGACTTTGAAAAAATTCTGGACAGCATGAGACTTTGAAAATTTTCGGCCAGGAGTCAGACTTAGAAAAAATTCTGGCCTGCATGGGACTTTGAAAATTTTTGGCCAAGCGTCAGACTTAGAAAAAATTCTGGCCTGCATGGGACTTTGAACATTTTCAGCCAGGCATCAGACTTAGAAAAAATTCTGGCCAGCATGGGACTTTGAAAAAATTCTGGCCAGCATGGGACTTTGTAAATTTTCGGCCAGGCGTCAGACTTAGAAAAAATTCTGGCCAGCATGGGACTTTGAAAATTTTCGGCCAGGAGTCAGACTTAGAAAAATTCTGGCCAGCATGGGACTTTGAAAAAATTCTGGCCAGCATGGGACTTTGAAAATTTTCGGCCAGGAGTCAGACTTAGAAAAAATTCTGGCCAGCATGGGACTTTGAAAATTTTCAGCCAGGCGTCAGACTTAGAAAAAATTCTGCCCAGCATGGGACTTTGAAAATTTTCGGCCAGGAGTCAGACTTTGAAAAAATTCTGGCCAGCATGGGACTTTGAAAAAATTCTGGCCAGCATGGGACTTTGAAAATTTTCGGCCAGGAGTCAGACTTAGAAAAAATTCTGCCCAGCATGGGACTTTGAAAATTTTCGGCCAGGAGTCAGACATTGAAAAAATTCTGGCCAGCATGGGACTTTGAAAATTTTCCTGCCAGGAGTCAGACTTAGAAAAAATTCTGGCCAGCATGGGACTTTGAAAATTTTCGGCCAGGCGTCAGACTTAGAAAAAATTCTGGCCAGCATGGGACTTAGAAAAAATTCTGGCCAGCATGGGACTTTGAAAATTTTCGGCCAGGAGTCAGACTTAGAAAAAATTCTGGCCAGCATGGGACTTTGAAAATTTTCGGCCAGGCGTCAGACTTAGAAAAAATTCTGGCCAGCATGGGACTTTGAAAATTTTCCGCCAGGAGTCAGACTTAGAAAAAATTCTGGCCTGCATGGGACTTTGAAATATTTCAAGCAGGCATCAGACTTAGAAAAAATTCTGGCCAGCATGGGACTTAGAAAAAATTCTGCCCAGCATGGGACTTTGAAAATTTTCAGCCAGGCATCAGACTTAGAAAAAATTCTGGCCAGCATGGGACTTTGAAAAAATTCTGGCCAGCATGGGACTTTGAAAATTTTCGGCCAGGCGTCAGACTTAGAAAAAATTCTGGCCAGCATGGGACTTAGAAAAAATTCTGGCCAGCATGGGACTTTGAAAATTTTCGGCCAGGAGTCAGACTTTGAAAAAATTCTGGCCAGCATGGGACTTTGAAAATTTTCAGCCAGGTGTCAGACTTAGAAAAAATTCTGCCCAGCATGGGACTTTGAAAAAATTCTGGCCAGGCGTCAGACTTAGAAAAAATTCTGGCCTGCATGGGACTTTGAAAAAATTCTGGACAGCATGGGACTTTGAAAATTTTCAGCCAGGCGTCAGACTTAGAAAAAATTCTGCCCAGCATGGGACTTTGAAAATTTTCAGCCAGGCATCAGACTTAGAAAAAATTCTGGCCAGCATGGGACTTTGAAAATTTTCGGCCAGGAGTCAGACTTAGAAAAAATTCTGGCCTGCATGGGACTTTGAAATATTTCAGGCAGGTGTCAGACTTAGAAAAAATTCTGGCCAGCATGGGACTTTGAAAAAATTCTGGACAGCATGGGAGTTTGAAAATTTTCAGCCAGGCGTCAGACTTAGAAAAAATTCTGGCTAGCATGGGACTTAGAAAAAATTCTGCCCAGCATGGGACTTTGAAAATTTTCAGCCAGGCATCAGACTTAGAAAAAATTCTGGCCAGCATGGGACTTTGAAAAAATTCTGGCCAGCATGGGACTTTGAAAATTTTCGGCCAGGCGTCAGACTTAGAAAAAATTCTGGCCTGCATGGGACTTTGAAATATTTCAGGCAGGTGTCAGACTTAGAAAAAATTCTGGCCAGCATGGGTCTTTGAAAAAATTCTGACCAGCATGGGACTTTGAAAATTTTCAGCCAGGCGTCAGACTTAGAAAAAATTCTGGCCTGCATGGGACTTTGAAATATTTCAGGCAGGCATCAGACTTAGAAAAAATTCTGGCCAGCATGGGACTTTGAAAAAATTCTGGCCAGCATGGGACTTTGAAAAAATTCTGGCCAGCATGGGACTTTGAAATATTTCAGGCAGGTGTCAGACTTAGAAAAAATTCTGGCCAGCATGGGACTTTGAAAAAATTCTGGCCAGCATGGGACTTAGAAAAAATTCTGGCCTGCATGGGACTTTGAAATATTTCAGGCAGGTGTCAGACTTAGAAAAAATTCTGGCCAGCATGGGACTTTGAAAATTTTCAGCCAGGCATCAGACTTAGAAAAAATTCTGGCCTGCATGGGACTTTGAAAAATTCTGGCCAGGAGTCAGACTTAGAAAAAATTCTGGCCAGCATGGGACTTTGAAAGAATTCTGGCCAGCATGGGACTTTGAAAATTTTTGGCCAGGAGTCAGACTTAGAAAAAATTCTGGCCAGCATGGGACTTTGAAAAAATTCTGGCCAGCATGGGACTTTGAAATATTTCAGGCAGGTGTCAGACTTAGAAAAAATTCTGGCCAGCATGGGACTTTGAAAATTTTCAGCCAGGCATCAGACTTAGAAAAAATTCTGGCCTGCATGGGACTTTGAAAAATTCTGGCCAGGAGTCAGACTTAGAAAAAATTCTGGCCAGCATGGGACTTTGAAAGAATTCTGGCCAGCATGGGACTTAGAAAAAATTCTGGCCTCCATGGGACTTTGAAATATTTCAGGCAGGTGTCAGACTTAGAAAAAATTCTGGCCAGCATGGGACTTTGAAAATTTTCAGCCAGGCATCAGACTTAGAAAAAATTCTGGCCTGCATGGGACTTTGAAAAATTCTGGCCAGGAGTCAGACTTAGAAAAAATTCTGGCCAGCATGGGACTTTGAAAAAATTCTGGCCAGCATGGGACTTTGAAAATTTTCGGCCAGGCGTCAGACTTAGAAAAAATTCTGGCCAGCATGGGACTTTGAAAAAATTCTGGACAGCATGGGACTTTGAAAATTTTCGGCCAGGCGTCAGACTTAGAAAAAATTCTGGCCAGCATGGGACTTTGAAAAAATTCTGGCCAGGCGTCAGACTTAGAAAACATTCTGGCCAGCATGGGACTTTGAAAAAATTCTGGCCAGCATGGGACTTTGTAAATTTTCGGCCAGGCGTCAGACTTAGAAAAAATTCTGGACAGCATGGGACTTTGAAAATTTTTGGCCAAGCGTCAGACTTAGAAAACATTCTGGCCAGCATGGGACTTTGAAAAAATTCTGGCCTGCATGGGACTTTGAACATTTTCAGCCAGGCATCAGACTTAGAAAAAATTCTGGCCAGCATGGGACTTTGAAAAAATTCTGGCCAGCATGGGACTTTGTAAATTTTCGGCCAGGCGTCAGACTTAGAAAAAATTCTGGCCAGCATGGGACTTTGAAAAAATTCTGGCCAGCATGGGACTTTGAAAATTTTCGGCCAGGAGTCAGACTTAGAAAAAATTCTGCCCAGCATGGGACTTTGAAAATTTTCGGCCAGGAGTCAGACTTTGAAAAAATTCTGGCCAGCATGGGACTTTGAAAATTTTCAGCCAGGCGTCAGACTTAGAAAAAATTCTGGCCAGCATGGGACTTTGAAAAAATTCTGGACAGCATGGGACTTTGAAAATTTTTGGCCAAGCGTCAGACTTAGAAAAAATTCTGGCCTGCATGGGACTTTGAACATTTTCAGCCAGGCATCAGACTTAGAAAAAATTCTGGCCAGCATGGGACTTTGAAAAAATTCTGGCCAGCATGGGACTTTGTAAATTTTCGGCCAGGCGTCAGACTTAGAAAAAATTCTGGCCAGCATGGGACTTTGAAAAAATTCTGGCCAGCATGGGACTTTGAAAATTTTCAGCCAGGCATCAGACTTAGAAAAAATTCTGGCCAGCATGGGTCTTTGAAAAAATTCTGGCCAGCATGGGACTTTGAAAATTTTCGACCAGGCGTCAGACTTAGAAAAAATTCTGTCCTGCATGGGACTTAGAAAAAATTCTGGCCAGCATGGGACTTAGAAAAAATTCTGGCCAGCATGGGACTTTGAAAAAATTCTGGACAGCATGAGACTTTGAAAATTTTCGGCCAGGAGTCAGACTTAGAAAAAATTCTGGCCTGCATGGGACTTTGAAAATTTTTGGCCAAGCGTCAGACTTAGAAAAAATTTTGGCCAGCATGGGACTTTGAAATATTTCAGGCAGGCGTCAGACTTAGAAAAAATTCTGGCCAGCATGGGTCTTTGTAAATTTTCGGCCAGGCATCAGACTTTGAAAAAATTCTGGCTAGCATGGGACTTTGAAAATTTTCAGCCAGGCATCAGACTTAGAAAAAATTCTGGCCAGCATGGGACTTTGAAAAAATTCTGGACAGCATGGGACTTTGAAATATTTCAGGCAGGTGTCAGACTTAGAAAAAATTCTGGCCTGCATGGGACTTTGAAATATTTCAGGCAGGTGTCAGACTTAGAAAAAATTCTGGCCAGCATGGGACTTTGAAAATTTTCGGCCAGGCGTCAGACTTAGAAAAAATTCTGGCCAGCATGGGACTTTGAAAAAATTCTGGACAGCATGGGACTTTGAAAATTTTTGGCCAAGCGTCAGACTTAGAAAAAATTCTGGCCAGTATGGGACTTTGAAATATTTCAGGCAGGCGTCAGACTTAGAAAAAATTCTGGCCTGCATGGGACTTTGAAATATTTCAGGCAGGTGTCAGACTTAGAAAAAATTCTGGCCAGCATGGGACTTTGTAAATTTTTGGCCAGGCGTCAGACTTAGAAAAAATTCTGGCCTGCATGGGACTTAGAAAAAATTCTGGCCTGCATGGGACTTTGAAATATTTCAGGCAGGTGTCAGACTTAGAAAAAATTCTGGCCTGCATGGGACTTTGAAAATTTTCGGCCAGGCGTCAGACTTAGAAAAAATTCTGGCCAGCATGGGACTTTGAAAAAATTCTGGACAGCATGGGACTTTGAAAATTTTTGGCCAAGCGTCAGACTTAGAAAAAATTCTGGCCAGCATGGGACTTTGAATTATTTCAGGCAGGCGTCAGACTTAGAAAAAATTCTGGCCTGCATGGGACTTTGAAATATTTCAGGCAGGTGTCAGACTTAGAAAAAATTCTGGCCAGCATGGGACTTTGAAAATTTTCGGCCAGGCGTCAGACTTAGAAAAAATTCTGTCCTGCATGGGACTTAGAAGAAATTCTGGCCAGCATGGGACTTTGAAAAAATTCTGGACAGCATGAGACTTTGAAAATTTTCGGCCAGGAGTCAGACTTAGAAAAAATTCTGGCCTGCATGGGACTTTGAAAATTTTTGGCCAAGCGTCAGACTTAGAAAAAATTCTGGCCTGCATGGGACTTTGAACATTTTCAGCCAGGCATCAGACTTAGAAAAAATTCTGGCCAGCATGGGACTTTGAAAAAATTCTGGCCAGCATGGGACTTTGTAAATTTTCGGCCAGGCGTCAGACTTAGAAAAAATTCTGGCCAGCATGGGACTTTGAAAAAATTCTGGCCAGCATGGGACTTTGAAAATTTTCGGCCAGGAGTCAGACTTTGAAAAAATTCTGGCCAGCATGGGACTTTGAAAATTTTCGGCCAGGAGTCAGACTTAGAAAAAATTCTGCCCAGCATGGGACTTTGAAAATTTTCGGCCAGGAGTCAGACATTGAAAGAATTCTGGCCAGCATGGGACTTTGAAAATTTTCAGCCAGGCGTCAGACTTAGAAAAAATTCTGGCCAGCATGGGACTTTGAAAAAATTCTGGCCAGCATGGGACTTTGAAAATTTTCGGCCAGGCGTCAGACTTAGAAAAAATTCTGGCCTGCATGGGACTTTGAACATTTTCAGCCAGGCATCAGACTTAGAAAAAATTCTGGCCAGCATGGGACTTTGAAAAAATTCTGGCCAGCATGGGACTTTGTAAATTTTCGGCCAGGCGTCAGACTTAGAAAAAATTCTGGCCAGCATGGGACTTTGAAAAAATTCTGGCCAGCATGGGACTTTGAAAATTTTCAGCCAGGCATCAGACTTAGAAAAAATTCTGGCCAGCATGGGTCTTTGAAAAAATTCTGGCCAGCATGGGACTTTGAAAATTTTCGACCAGGCGTCAGACTTAGAAAAAATTCTGTCCTGCATGGGACTTAGAAAAAATTCTGGCCAGCATGGGACTTAGAAAAAATTCTGGCCAGCATGGGACTTTGAAAAAATTCTGGACAGCATGAGACTTTGAAAATTTTCGGCCAGGAGTCAGACTTAGAAAAAATTCTGGCCTGCATGGGACTTTGAAAATTTTTGGCCAAGCGTCAGACTTAGAAAAAATTTTGGCCAGCATGGGACTTTGAAATATTTCAGGCAGGCGTCAGACTTAGAAAAAATTCTGGCCTGCATGGGACTTAGAAAAAATTCTGGCCAGCATGGGACTTTGAAAAAATTCTGGCCAGCATGGGACTTTGAAAATTTTCGGCCAGGCGTCAGACTTAGAAAAAATTCTGGCCTGCATGGGACTTTGAACATTTTCAGCCAGGCATCAGACTTAGAAAAAATTCTGGCCAGCATGGGTCTTTGAAAATATTCTGACCAGCATGGGACTTTGAAAATTTTCATCCAGGCGTCAGACTTAGAAAAAATTCTGGCCAGCATGGGACTTTGTAAATTTTCGGCCAGGCATCAGACTTTGAAAAAATTCTGGCTAGCATGGGACTTTGAAAATTTTCAGCCAGGCATCAGACTTAGAAAAAATTCTGGCCTGCATGGGACTTAGAAAAAATTCTGGCCTGCATGGGACTTTGAAATATTTCAGGCAGGTGTCAGACTTAGAAAAAATTCTGGCCTGCATGGGACTTTGAAAAAATTCTGGACAGCATGGGACTTTGAAAATTTTCGGCCAGGCGTCAGACTTAGAAAAAATTCTGGCCTGCATGGGACTTTGAACATTTTCAGCCAGGCATCAGACTTAGAAAAAATTCTGGCCAGCATGGGACTTTGAAAAAATTCTGGCCAGCATGGGACTTTGTAAATTTTCGGCCAGGCGTCAGACTTAGAAAAAATTCTGGCCAGCATGGGACTTTGAAAAAATTCTGGCCAGCATGGGACTTTGAAAATTTTCAGCCAGGCATCAGACTTAGAAAAAATTCTGGCCAGCATGGGTCTTTGAAAAAATTCTGGCCAGCATGGGACTTTGAAAATTTTCGACCAGGCGTCAGACTTAGAAAAAATTCTGTCCTGCATGGGACTTAGAAAAAATTCTGGCCAGCATGGGACTTAGAAAAAATTCTGGCCAGCATGGGACTTTGAAAAAATTCTGGACAGCATGAGACTTTGAAAATTTTCGGCCAGGAGTCAGACTTAGAAAAAATTCTGGCCTGCATGGGACTTTGAAAATTTTTGGCCAAGCGTCAGACTTAGAAAAAATTTTGGCCAGCATGGGACTTTGAAATATTTCAGGCAGGCGTCAGACTTAGAAAAAATTCTGGCCTGCATGGGACTTAGAAAAAATTCTGGCCAGCATGTGGCTTTGAAAAAATTCTGGCCAGCATGGGACTTTGAAAATTTTCGGCCAGGCGTCAGACTTAGAAAAAATTCTGGCCTGCATGGGACTTTGAACATTTTCAGCCAGGCATCAGACTTAGAAAAAATTCTGGCCAGCATGGGTCTTTGAAAATATTCTGACCAGCATGGGACTTTGAAAATTTTCATCCAGGCGTCAGACTTAGAAAAAATTCTGGCCAGCATGGGACTTTGTAAATTTTCGGCCAGGCATCAGACTTTGAAAAAATTCTGGCTAGCATGGGACTTTGAAAATTTTCAGCCAGGCATCAGACTTAGAAAAAATTCTGGCCTGCATGGGACTTAGAAAAAATTCTGGCCTGCATGGGACTTTGAAATATTTCAGGCAGGTGTCAGACTTAGAAAAAATTCTGGCCTGCATGGGACTTTGAAAATTTTCGGCCAGGCGTCAGACTTAGAAAAAATTCTGGCCAGCATGGGACTTTGAAAAAATTCTGGACAGCATGGGACTTTGAAAATTTTTGGCCAAGCGTCAGACTTAGAAAAAATTCTGGCCAGCATGGGACTTTGAAATATTTCAGGCAGGTGTCAGACTTAGAAAAAATTCTGGCCAGCATGGGACTTTGAAAATTTTCGGCCAGGCGTCAGACTTAGAAAAAATTCTGTCCTGCATGGGACTTAGAAGAAATTCTGGCCAGCATGGGACTTTGAAAAAATTCTGGACAGCATGAGACTTTGAAAATTTTCGGCCAGGAGTCAGACTTAGAAAAAATTCTGGCCTGCATGGGACTTTGAAAATTTTTGGCCAAGCGTCAGACTTAGAAAAAATTCTGGCCTGCATGGGACTTTGAACATTTTCAGCCAGGCATCAGACTTAGAAAAAATTCTGGCCAGCATGGGACTTTGAAAAAATTCTGGCCAGCATGGGACTTTGTAAATTTTCGGCCAGGCGTCAGACTTAGAAAAAATTCTGGCCAGCATGGGACTTTGAAAATTTTCGGCCAGGAGTCAGACTTAGAAAAAATTCTGGCCAGCATGGGACTTTGAAAAAATTCTGGCCAGCATGGGACTTTGAAAATTTTCGGCCAGGAGTCAGACTTAGAAAAAATTCTGGCCAGCATGGGACTTTGAAAATTTTCAGCCAGGCGTCAGACTTAGAAAAAATTCTGCCCAGCATGGGACTTTGAAAATTTTCGGCCAGGAGTCAGACTTTGAAAAAATTCTGGCCAGCATGGGACTTTGAAAAAATTCTGGACAGCATGGGACTTTGAAATATTTCAGGCAGGTGTCAGACTTAGAAAAAATTCTGGCCTGCATGGGACTTTGAAATATTTCAGGCAGGTGTCAGACTTAGAAAAAATTCTGGCCAGCATGGGACTTTGAAAATTTTCGGCCAGGCGTCAGACTTAGAAAAAATTCTGGCCAGCATGGGACTTTGAAAAAATTCTGGACAGCATGGGACTTTGAAAATTTTTGGCCAAGCGTCAGACTTAGAAAAAATTCTGGCCAGCATGGGACTTTGAAATATTTCAGGCAGGTGTCAGACTTAGAAAAAATTCTGGCCAGCATGGGACTTTGAAAATTTTTGGCCAAGCGTCAGACTTAGAAAAAATTTTGGCCAGCATGGGACTTTGAAATATTTCAGGCAGGCGTCAGACTTAGAAAAAATTCTGGCCAGCATGGGTCTTTGTAAATTTTCGGCCAGGCATCAGACTTTGAAAAAATTCTGGCTAGCATGGGACTTTGAAAATTTTCAGCCAGGCATCAGACTTAGAAAAAATTCTGGCCAGCATGGGACTTTGAAAAAATTCTGGACAGCATGGGACTTTGAAATATTTCAGGCAGGTGTCAGACTTAGAAAAAATTCTGGCCTGCATGGGACTTTGAAATATTTCAGGCAGGTGTCAGACTTAGAAAAAATTCTGGCCAGCATGGGACTTTGAAAATTTTCGGCCAGGCGTCAGACTTAGAAAAAATTCTGGCCAGCATGGGACTTTGAAAAAATTCAGGCAGGCGTCAGACTTAGAAAAAATTCTGGCCTGCATGGGACTTTGAAATATTTCAGGCAGGTGTCAGACTTAGAAAAAATTCTGGCCAGCATGGGACTTTGAAAATTTTCGGCCAGGCGTCAGACTTAGAAAAAATTCTGTCCTGCATGGGACTTAGAAGAAATTCTGGCCAGCATGGGACTTTGAAAAAATTCTGGACAGCATGAGACTTTGAAAATTTTCGGCCAGGAGTCAGACTTAGAAAAAATTCTGGCCTGCATGGGACTTTGAAAATTTTTGGCCAAGCGTCAGACTTAGAAAAAATTCTGGCCTGCATGGGACTTTGAACATTTTCAGCCAGGCATCAGACTTAGAAAAAATTCTGGCCAGCATGGGACTTTGAAAAAATTCTGGCCAGCATGGGACTTTGTAAATTTTCGGCCAGGCGTCAGACTTAGAAAAAATTCTGGCCAGCATGGGACTTTGAAAAAATTCTGGCCAGCATGGGACTTTGAAAATTTTCGGCCAGGAGTCAGACTTAGAAAAAATTCTGGCCAGCATGGGACTTTGAAAAAATTCTGGCCAGCATGGGACTTTGAAAATTTTCGGCCAGGAGTCAGACTTAGAAAAAATTCTGCCCAGCATGGGACTTTGAAAATTTTCGGCCAGGAGTCAGACATTGAAAAAATTCTGGCCAGCATGGGACTTTGAAAATTTTCCTGCCAGGAGTCAGACTTAGAAAAAATTCTGGCCAGCATGGGACTTTGAAAATTTTCGGCCAGGCGTCAGACTTAGAAAAAATTCTGGCCAGCATGGGACTTAGAAAAAATTCTGGCCAGCATGGGACTTTGAAAATTTTCGGCCAGGAGTCAGACTTAGAAAAAATTCTGGCCAGCATGGGACTTTGAAAATTTTCGGCCAGGCGTCAGACTTAGAAAAAATTCTGGCCAGCATGGGACTTTGAAAATTTTCCGCCAGGAGTCAGACTTAGAAAAAATTCTGGCCTGCATGGGACTTTGAAATATTTCAAGCAGGCATCAGACTTAGAAAAAATTCTGGCCAGCATGGGACTTAGAAAAAATTCTGCCCAGCATGGGACTTTGAAAATTTTCAGCCAGGCATCAGACTTAGAAAAAATTCTGGCCAGCATGGGACTTTGAAAAAATTCTGGCCAGCATGGGACTTTGAAAATTTTCGGCCAGGCGTCAGACTTTGAAAAAATTCTGGCCAGCATGGGACTTTGAAAATTTTCAGCCAGGTGTCAGACTTAGAAAAAATTCTGCCCAGCATGGGACTTTGAAAAAATTCTGGCCAGGCGTCAGACTTAGAAAAAATTCTGGCCTGCATGGGACTTTGAAAAAATTCTGGACAGCATGGGACTTTGAAAATTTTCAGCCAGGCGTCAGACTTAGAAAAAATTCTGCCCAGCATGGGACTTTGAAAATTTTCAGCCAGGCATCAGACTTAGAAAAAATTCTGGCCAGCATGGGACTTTGAAAATTTTCGGCCAGGAGTCAGACTTAGAAAAAATTCTGGCCTGCATGGGACTTTGAAATATTTCAGGCAGGTGTCAGACTTAGAAAAAATTCTGGCCAGCATGGGTCTTTGAAAAAATTCTGGCCAGCATGGGACTTTGAAAAAATTCTGGACAGCATGGGAGTTTGAAAATTTTCAGCCAGGCGTCAGACTTAGAAAAAATTCTGGCTAGCATGGGACTTAGAAAAAATTCTGCCCAGCATGGGACTTTGAAAATTTTCAGCCAGGCATCAGACTTAGAAAAAATTCTGGCCAGCATGGGACTTTGAAAAAATTCTGGCCAGCATGGGACTTTGAAAATTTTCGGCCAGGCGTCAGACTTAGAAAAAATTCTGGCCTGCATGGGACTTTGAAATATTTCAGGCAGGTGTCAGACTTAGAAAAAATTCTGGCCAGCATGGGTCTTTGAAAAAATTCTGACCAGCATGGGACTTTGAAAATTTTCAGCCAGGCGTCAGACTTAGAAAAAATTCTGGCCTGCATGGGACTTTGAAATATTTCAGGCAGGCATCAGACTTAGAAAAAATTCTGGCCAGCATGGGACTTTGAAAAAATTCTGGCCAGCATGGGACTTTGAAAAAATTCTGGCCAGCATGGGACTTTGAAATATTTCAGGCAGGTGTCAGACTTAGAAAAAATTCTGGCCAGCATGGGACTTTGAAAAAATTCTGGCCAGCATGGGACTTAGAAAAAATTCTGGCCTGCATGGGACTTTGAAATATTTCAGGCAGGTGTCAGACTTAGAAAAAATTCTGGCCAGCATGGGACTTTGAAAATTTTCAGCCAGGCATCAGACTTAGAAAAAATTCTGGCCTGCATGGGACTTTGAAAAATTCTGGCCAGGAGTCAGACTTAGAAAAAATTCTGGCCAGCATGGGACTTTGAAAGAATTCTGGCCAGCATGGGACTTTGAAAATTTTTGGCCAGGAGTCAGACTTAGAAAAAATTCTGGCCAGCATGGGACTTTGAAAAAATTCTGGCCAGCATGGGACTTTGAAATATTTCAGGCAGGTGTCAGACTTAGAAAAAATTCTGGCCAGCATGGGACTTTGAAAATTTTCAGCCAGGCATCAGACTTAGAAAAAATTCTGGCCTGCATGGGACTTTGAAAAATTCTGGCCAGGAGTCAGACTTAGAAAAAATTCTGGCCAGCATGGGACTTTGTAAATTTTCGGCCAGGCGTCAGACTTAGAAAAAATTCTGGACAGCATGGGACTTTGAAAATTTTTGGCCAAGCGTCAGACTTAGAAAACATTCTGGCCAGCATGGGACTTTGAAAAAATTCTGGCCTGCATGGGACTTTGAACATTTTCAGCCAGGCATCAGACTTAGAAAAAATTCTGGCCAGCATGGGACTTTGAAAAAATTCTGGCCAGCATGGGACTTTGTAAATTTTCGGCCAGGCGTCAGACTTAGAAAAAATTCTGGCCAGCATGGGACTTTGAAAAAATTCTGGCCAGCATGGGACTTTGAAAATTTTCGGCCAGGAGTCAGACTTAGAAAAAATTCTGCCCAGCATGGGACTTTGAAAATTTTCAGCCAGGCATCAGACTTAGAAAAAATTCTGGCCTGCATGGGACTTTGAAAAATTCTGGCCAGGAGTCAGACTTAGAAAAAATTCTGGCCAGCATGGGACTTTGAAAAAATTCTGGCCAGCATGGGACTTTGAAAATTTTCGGCCAGGCGTCAGACTTAGAAAAAATTCTGGCCAGCATGGGACTTTGAAAAAATTCTGGACAGCATGGGACTTTGAAAATTTTCGGCCAGGCGTCAGACTTAGAAAAAATTCTGGCCAGCATGGGACTTTGAAAAAATTCTGGCCAGGCGTCAGACTTAGAAAACATTCTGGCCAGCATGGGACTTTGAAAAAATTCTGGCCAGCATGGGACTTTGTAAATTTTCGGCCAGGCGTCAGACTTAGAAAAAATTCTGGACAGCATGGGACTTTGAAAATTTTTGGCCAGCATGGGACTTTGTAAATTTTCGGCCAGGCGTCAGACTTAGAAAAAATTCTGGCCAGCATGGGACTTTGAAAAAATTCTGGCCAGCATGGGACTTTGAAAATTTTCGGCCAGGAGTCAGACTTAGAAAAAATTCTGCCCAGCATGGGACTTTGAAAATTTTCGGCCAGGAGTCAGACTTTGAAAAAATTCTGGCCAGCATGGGACTTTGAAAATTTTCAGCCAGGCGTCAGACTTAGAAAAAATTCTGGCCAGCATGGGACTTTGAAAAAATTCTGGACAGCATGGGACTTTGAAAATTTTTGGCCAAGCGTCAGACTTAGAAAAAATTCTGGCCTGCATGGGACTTTGAACATTTTCAGCCAGGCATCAGACTTAGAAAAAATTCTGGCCAGCATGGGACTTTGAAAAAATTCTGGCCAGCATGGGACTTTGTAAATTTTCGGCCAGGCGTCAGACTTAGAAAAAATTCTGGCCAGCATGGGACTTTGAAAAAATTCTGGCCAGCATGGGACTTTGAAAATTTTCAGCCAGGCATCAGACTTAGAAAAAATTCTGGCCAGCATGGGTCTTTGAAAAAATTCTGGCCAGCATGGGACTTTGAAAATTTTCGACCAGGCGTCAGACTTAGAAAAAATTCTGTCCTGCATGGGACTTAGAAAAAATTCTGGCCAGCATGGGACTTAGAAAAAATTCTGGCCAGCATGGGACTTTGAAAAAATTCTGGACAGCATGAGACTTTGAAAATTTTCGGCCAGGAGTCAGACTTAGAAAAAATTCTGGCCTGCATGGGACTTTGAAAATTTTTGGCCAAGCGTCAGACTTAGAAAAAATTTTGGCCAGCATGGGACTTTGAAATATTTCAGGCAGGCGTCAGACTTAGAAAAAATTGTGGCCAGCATGGGTCTTTGTAAATTTTCGGCCAGGCATCAGACTTTGAAAAAATTCTGGCTAGCATGGGACTTTGAAAATTTTCAGCCAGGCATCAGACTTAGAAAAAATTCTGGCCAGCATGGGACTTTGAAAAAATTCTGGACAGCATGGGACTTTGAAATATTTCAGGCAGGTGTCAGACTTAGAAAAAATTCTGGCCTGCATGGGACTTTGAAATATTTCAGGCAGGTGTCAGACTTAGAAAAAATTCTGGCCAGCATGGGACTTTGAAAATTTTCGGCCAGGCGTCAGACTTAGAAAAAATTCTGGCCAGCATGGGACTTTGAAAAAATTCTGGACAGCATGGGACTTTGAAAATTTTTGGCCAAGCGTCAGACTTAGAAAAAATTCTGGCCAGTATGGGACTTTGAAATATTTCAGGCAGGCGTCAGACTTAGAAAAAATTCTGGCCTGCATGGGACTTTGAAATATTTCAGGCAGGTGTCAGACTTAGAAAAAATTCTGGCCAGCATGGGACTTTGTAAATTTTTGGCCAGGCGTCAGACTTAGAAAAAATTCTGGCCTGCATGGGACTTAGAAAAAATTCTGGCCTGCATGGGACTTTGAAATATTTCAGGCAGGTGTCAGACTTAGAAAAAATTCTGGCCTGCATGGGACTTTGAAAATTTTCGGCCAGGCGTCAGACTTAGAAAAAATTCTGGCCAGCATGGGACTTTGAAAAAATTCTGGACAGCATGGGACTTTGAAAATTTTTGGCCAGGCGTCAGACTTAGAAAAAATTCTGGCCTGCATGGGACTTTGAAATATTTCAGGCAGGCATCAGACTTAGAAAAAATTCTGGCCAGCATGGGACTTTGAAAAAATTCTGGCCAGCATGGGACTTTGAAAAAATTCTGGCCAGCATGGGACTTTGAAATATTTCAGGCAGGTGTCAGACTTAGAAAAAATTCTGGCCAGCATGGGACTTTGAAAAAATTCTGGCCAGCATGGGACTTAGAAAAAATTCTGGCCTGCATGGGACTTTGAAATATTTCAGGCAGGTGTCAGACTTAGAAAAAATTCTGGCCAGCATGGGACTTTGAAAATTTTCAGCCAGGCATCAGACTTAGAAAAAATTCTGGCCTGCATGGGACTTTGAAAAATTCTGGCCAGGAGTCAGACTTAGAAAAAATTCTGGCCAGCATGGGACTTTGAAAGAATTCTGGCCAGCATGGGACTTTGAAAATTTTTGGCCAGGAGTCAGACTTAGAAAAAATTCTGGCCAGCATGGGACTTTGAAAAAATTCTGGCCAGCATGGGACTTTGAAATATTTCAGGCAGGTGTCAGACTTAGAAAAAATTCTGGCCAGCATGGGACTTTGAAAATTTTCAGCCAGGCATCAGACTTAGAAAAAATTCTGGCCTGCATGGGACTTTGAAAAATTCTGGCCAGGAGTCAGACTTAGAAAAAATTCTGGCCAGCATGGGACTTTGTAAATTTTCGGCCAGGCGTCAGACTTAGAAAAAATTCTGGACAGCATGGGACTTTGAAAATTTTTGGCCAAGCGTCAGACTTAGAAAACATTCTGGCCAGCATGGGACTTTGAAAAAATTCTGGCCTGCATGGGACTTTGAACATTTTCAGCCAGGCATCAGACTTAGAAAAAATTCTGGCCAGCATGGGACTTTGAAAAAATTCTGGCCAGCATGGGACTTTGTAAATTTTCGGCCAGGCGTCAGACTTAGAAAAAATTCTGGCCAGCATGGGACTTTGAAAAAATTCTGGCCAGCATGGGACTTTGAAAATTTTCGGCCAGGAGTCAGACTTAGAAAAAATTCTGCCCAGCATGGGACTTTGAAAATTTTCAGCCAGGCATCAGACTTAGAAAAAATTCTGGCCTGCATGGGACTTTGAAAAATTCTGGCCAGGAGTCAGACTTAGAAAAAATTCTGGCCAGCATGGGACTTTGAAAAAATTCTGGCCAGCATGGGACTTTGAAAATTTTCGGCCAGGCGTCAGACTTAGAAAAAATTCTGGCCAGCATGGGACTTTGAAAAAATTCTGGACAGCATGGGACTTTGAAAATTTTCGGCCAGGCGTCAGACTTAGAAAAAATTCTGGCCAGCATGGGACTTTGAAAAAATTCTGGCCAGGCGTCAGACTTAGAAAACATTCTGGCCAGCATGGGACTTTGAAAAAATTCTGGCCAGCATGGGACTTTGTAAATTTTCGGCCAGGCGTCAGACTTAGAAAAAATTCTGGACAGCATGGGACTTTGAAAATTTTTGGCCAAGCGTCAGACTTAGAAAACATTCTGGCCAGCATGGGACTTTGAAAAAATTCTGGCCTGCATGGGACTTTGAACATTTTCAGCCAGGCATCAGACTTAGAAAAAATTCTGGCCAGCATGGGACTTTGAAAAAATTCTGGCCAGCATGGGACTTTGTAAATTTTCGGCCAGGCGTCAGACTTAGAAAAAATTCTGGCCAGCATGGGACTTTGAAAAAATTCTGGCCAGCATGGGACTTTGAAAATTTTCGGCCAGGAGTCAGACTTAGAAAAAATTCTGCCCAGCATGGGACTTTGAAAATTTTCGGCCAGGAGTCAGACTTTGAAAAAATTCTGGCCAGCATGGGACTTTGAAAATTTTCAGCCAGGCGTCAGACTTAGAAAAAATTCTGGCCAGCATGGGACTTTGAAAAAATTCTGGACAGCATGGGACTTTGAAAATTTTTGGCCAAGCGTCAGACTTAGAAAAAATTCTGGCCTGCATGGGACTTTGAACATTTTCAGCCAGGCATCAGACTTAGAAAAAATTCTGGCCAGCATGGGACTTTGAAAAAATTCTGGCCAGCATGGGACTTTGTAAATTTTCGGCCAGGCGTCAGACTTAGAAAAAATTCTGGCCAGCATGGGACTTTGAAAAAATTCTGGCCAGCATGGGACTTTGAAAATTTTCAGCCAGGCATCAGACTTAGAAAAAATTCTGGCCAGCATGGGTCTTTGAAAAAATTCTGGCCAGCATGGGACTTTGAAAATTTTCGACCAGGCGTCAGACTTAGAAAAAATTCTGTCCTGCATGGGACTTAGAAAAAATTCTGGCCAGCATGGGACTTAGAAAAAATTCTGGCCAGCATGGGACTTTGAAAAAATTCTGGACAGCATGAGACTTTGAAAATTTTCGGCCAGGAGTCAGACTTAGAAAAAATTCTGGCCTGCATGGGACTTTGAAAATTTTTGGCCAAGCGTCAGACTTAGAAAAAATTTTGGCCAGCATGGGACTTTGAAATATTTCAGGCAGGCGTCAGACTTAGAAAAAATTGTGGCCAGCATGGGTCTTTGTAAATTTTCGGCCAGGCATCAGACTTTGAAAAAATTCTGGCTAGCATGGGACTTTGAAAATTTTCAGCCAGGCATCAGACTTAGAAAAAATTCTGGCCAGCATGGGACTTTGAAAAAATTCTGGACAGCATGGGACTTTGAAATATTTCAGGCAGGTGTCAGACTTAGAAAAAATTCTGGCCTGCATGGGACTTTGAAATATTTCAGGCAGGTGTCAGACTTAGAAAAAATTCTGGCCAGCATGGGACTTTGAAAATTTTCGGCCAGGCGTCAGACTTAGAAAAAATTCTGGCCAGCATGGGACTTTGAAAAAATTCTGGACAGCATGGGACTTTGAAAATTTTTGGCCAAGCGTCAGACTTAGAAAAAATTCTGGCCAGTATGGGACTTTGAAATATTTCAGGCAGGCGTCAGACTTAGAAAAAATTCTGGCCTGCATGGGACTTTGAAATATTTCAGGCAGGTGTCAGACTTAGAAAAAATTCTGGCCAGCATGGGACTTTGTAAATTTTTGGCCAGGCGTCAGACTTAGAAAAAATTCTGGCCTGCATGGGACTTAGAAAAAATTCTGGCCTGCATGGGACTTTGAAATATTTCAGGCAGGTGTCAGACTTAGAAAAAATTCTGGCCTGCATGGGACTTTGAAAATTTTCGGCCAGGCGTCAGACTTAGAAAAAATTCTGGCCAGCATGGGACTTTGAAAAAATTCTGGACAGCATGGGACTTTGAAAATTTTTGGCCAAGCGTCAGACTTAGAAAAAATTCTGGCCAGCATGGGACTTTGAATTATTTCAGGCAGGCGTCAGACTTAGAAAAAATTCTGGCCTGCATGGGACTTTGAAATATTTCAGGCAGGTGTCAGACTTAGAAAAAATTCTGGCCAGCATGGGACTTTGAAAATTTTCGGCCAGGCGTCAGACTTAGAAAAAATTCTGGCCTGCATGGGACTTAGAAGAAATTCTGGCCAGCATGGGACTTTGAAAAAATTCTGGACAGCATGAGACTTTGAAAATTTTCGGCCAGGAGTCAGACTTAGAAAAAATTCTGGCCTGCATGGGACTTTGAAAATTTTTGGCCAAGCGTCAGACTTAGAAAAAATTCTGGCCTGCATGGGACTTTGAACATTTTCAGCCAGGCATCAGACTTAGAAAAAATTCTGGCCAGCATGGGACTTTGAAAAAATTCTGGCCAGCATGGGACTTTGTAAATTTTCGGCCAGGCGTCAGACTTAGAAAAAATTCTGGCCAGCATGGGACTTTGAAAAAATTCTGGCCAGCATGGGACTTTGAAAATTTTCGGCCAGGAGTCAGACTTTGAAAAAATTCTGGCCAGCATGGGACTTTGAAAATTTTCGGCCAGGAGTCAGACTTAGAAAAAATTCTGCCCAGCATGGGACTTTGAAAATTTTCGGCCAGGAGTCAGACATTGAAAGAATTCTGGCCAGCATGGGACTTTGAAAATTTTCAGCCAGGCGTCAGACTTAGAAAAAATTCTGGCCAGCATGGGACTTTGAAAAAATTCTGGCCAGCATGGGACTTTGTAAATTTTCGGCCAGGCGTCAGACTTAGAAAAAATTCTGGCCAGCATGGGACTTTGAAAAAATTCTGGCCAGCATGGGACTTTGAAAATTTTCAGCCAGGCATCAGACTTAGAAAAAATTCTGGCCAGCATGGGTCTTTGAAAAAATTCTGGCCAGCATGGGACTTTGAAAATTTTCGACCAGGCGTCAGACTTAGAAAAAATTCTGTCCTGCATGGGACTTAGAAAAAATTCTGGCCAGCATGGGACTTAGAAAAAATTCTGGCCAGCATGGGACTTTGAAAAAATTCTGGACAGCATGAGACTTTGAAAATTTTCGGCCAGGAGTCAGACTTAGAAAAAATTCTGGCCTGCATGGGACTTTGAAAATTTTTGGCCAAGCGTCAGACTTAGAAAAAATTTTGGCCAGCATGGGACTTTGAAATATTTCAGGCAGGCGTCAGACTTAGAAAAAATTGTGGCCAGCATGGGTCTTTGTAAATTTTCGGCCAGGCATCAGACTTTGAAAAAATTCTGGCTAGCATGGGACTTTGAAAATTTTCAGCCAGGCATCAGACTTAGAAAAAATTCTGGCCAGCATGGGACTTTGAAAAAATTCTGGACAGCATGGGACTTTGAAATATTTCAGGCAGGTGTCAGACTTAGAAAAAATTCTGGCCTGCATGGGACTTTGAAATATTTCAGGCAGGTGTCAGACTTAGAAAAAATTCTGGCCAGCATGGGACTTTGAAAATTTTCGGCCAGGCGTCAGACTTAGAAAAAATTCTGGCCAGCATGGGACTTTGAAAAAATTCTGGACAGCATGGGACTTTGAAAATTTTTGGCCAAGCGTCAGACTTAGAAAAAATTCTGGCCAGTATGGGACTTTGAAATATTTCAGGCAGGCGTCAGACTTAGAAAAAATTCTGGCCTGCATGGGACTTTGAAATATTTCAGGCAGGTGTCAGACTTAGAAAAAATTCTGGCCAGCATGGGACTTTGTAAATTTTTGGCCAGGCGTCAGACTTAGAAAAAATTCTGGCCTGCATGGGACTTAGAAAAAATTCTGGCCTGCATGGGACTTTGAAATATTTCAGGCAGGTGTCAGACTTAGAAAAAATTCTGGCCTGCATGGGACTTTGAAAATTTTCGGCCAGGCGTCAGACTTAGAAAAAATTCTGGCCAGCATGGGACTTTGAAAAAATTCTGGACAGCATGGGACTTTGAAAATTTTTGGCCAAGCGTCAGACTTAGAAAAAATTCTGGCCAGCATGGGACTTTGAATTATTTCAGGCAGGCGTCAGACTTAGAAAAAATTCTGGCCTGCATGGGACTTTGAAATATTTCAGGCAGGTGTCAGACTTAGAAAAAATTCTGGCCAGCATGGGACTTTGAAAATTTTCGGCCAGGCGTCAGACTTAGAAAAAATTCTGGCCTGCATGGGACTTAGAAGAAATTCTGGCCAGCATGGGACTTTGAAAAAATTCTGGACAGCATGAGACTTTGAAAATTTTCGGCCAGGAGTCAGACTTAGAAAAAATTCTGGCCTGCATGGGACTTTGAAAATTTTTGGCCAAGCGTCAGACTTAGAAAAAATTCTGGCCTGCATGGGACTTTGAACATTTTCAGCCAGGCATCAGACTTAGAAAAAATTCTGGCCAGCATGGGACTTTGAAAAAATTCTGGCCAGCATGGGACTTTGTAAATTTTCGGCCAGGCGTCAGACTTAGAAAAAATTCTGGCCAGCATGGGACTTTGAAAAAATTCTGGCCAGCATGGGACTTTGAAAATTTTCGGCCAGGAGTCAGACTTTGAAAAAATTCTGGCCAGCATGGGACTTTGAAAATTTTCGGCCAGGAGTCAGACTTAGAAAAAATTCTGCCCAGCATGGGACTTTGAAAATTTTCGGCCAGGAGTCAGACATTGAAAGAATTCTGGCCAGCATGGGACTTTGAAAATTTTCAGCCAGGCGTCAGACTTAGAAAAAATTCTGGCCAGCATGGGACTTTGAAAAAATTCTGGCCAGCATGGGACTTTGTAAATTTTCGGCCAGGCGTCAGACTTAGAAAAAATTCTGGCCAGCATGGGACTTTGAAAAAATTCTGGCCAGCATGGGACTTTGAAAATTTTCAGCCAGGCATCAGACTTAGAAAAAATTCTGGCCAGCATGGGTCTTTGAAAAAATTCTGGCCAGCATGGGACTTTGAAAATTTTCGACCAGGCGTCAGACTTAGAAAAAATTCTGTCCTGCATGGGACTTAGAAAAAATTCTGGCCAGCATGGGACTTAGAAAAAATTCTGGCCAGCATGGGACTTTGAAAAAATTCTGGACAGCATGAGACTTTGAAAATTTTCGGCCAGGAGTCAGACTTAGAAAAAATTCTGGCCTGCATGGGACTTTGAAAATTTTTGGCCAAGCGTCAGACTTAGAAAAAATTTTGGCCAGCATGGGACTTTGAAATATTTCAGGCAGGCGTCAGACTTAGAAAAAATTCTGGCCTGCATGGGACTTAGAAAAAATTCTGGCCAGCATGGGACTTTGAAAAAATTCTGGCCAGCATGGGACTTTGAAAATTTTCGGCCAGGCGTCAGACTTAGAAAAAATTCTGGCCTGCATGGGACTTTGAACATTTTCAGCCAGGCATCAGACTTAGAAAAAATTCTGGCCAGCATGGGTCTTTGAAAATATTCTGACCAGCATGGGACTTTGAAAATTTTCATCCAGGCGTCAGACTTAGAAAAAATTCTGGCCAGCATGGGACTTTGTAAATTTTCGGCCAGGCATCAGACTTTGAAAAAATTCTGGCTAGCATGGGACTTTGAAAATTTTCAGCCAGGCATCAGACTTAGAAAAAATTCTGGCCTGCATGGGACTTAGAAAAAATTCTGGCCTGCATGGGACTTTGAAATATTTCAGGCAGGTGTCAGACTTAGAAAAAATTCTGGCCTGCATGGGACTTTGAAAAAATTCTGGACAGCATGGGACTTTGAAAATTTTTGGCCAAGCGTCAGACTTAGAAAAAATTCTGGCCAGCATGGGACTTTGAAATATTTCAGGCAGGTGTCAGACTTAGAAAAAATTCTGGCCAGCATGGGACTTTGAAAATTTTCGGCCAGGCGTCAGACTTAGAAAAAATTCTGTCCTGCATGGGACTTAGAAGAAATTCTGGCCAGCATGGGACTTTGAAAAAATTCTGGACAGCATGAGACTTTGAAAATTTTCGGCCAGGAGTCAGACTTAGAAAAAATTCTGGCCTGCATGGGACTTTGAAAATTTTTGGCCAAGCGTCAGACTTAGAAAAAATTCTGGCCTGCATGGGACTTTGAACATTTTCAGCCAGGCATCAGACTTAGAAAAAATTCTGGCCAGCATGGGACTTTGAAAAAATTCTGGCCAGCATGGGACTTTGTAAATTTTCGGCCAGGCGTCAGACTTAGAAAAAATTCTGGCCAGCATGGGACTTTGAAAATTTTCGGCCAGGAGTCAGACTTAGAAAAAATTCTGGCCAGCATGGGACTTTGAAAAAATTCTGGCCAGCATGGGACTTTGAAAATTTTCGGCCAGGAGTCAGACTTAGAAAAAATTCTGGCCAGCATGGGACTTTGAAAATTTTCAGCCAGGCGTCAGACTTAGAAAAAATTCTGCCCAGCATGGGACTTTGAAAATTTTCGGCCAGGAGTCAGACTTTGAAAAAATTCTGGCCAGCATGGGACTTTGAAAAAATTCTGGACAGCATGGGACTTTGAAATATTTCAGGCAGGTGTCAGACTTAGAAAAAATTCTGGCCTGCATGGGACTTTGAAATATTTCAGGCAGGTGTCAGACTTAGAAAAAATTCTGGCCAGCATGGGACTTTGAAAATTTTCGGCCAGGCGTCAGACTTAGAAAAAATTCTGGCCAGCATGGGACTTTGAAAAAATTCTGGACAGCATGGGACTTTGAAAATTTTTGGCCAAGCGTCAGACTTAGAAAAAATTCTGGCCAGCATGGGACTTTGAAATATTTCAGGCAGGTGTCAGACTTAGAAAAAATTCTGGCCAGCATGGGACTTTGAAAATTTTTGGCCAAGCGTCAGACTTAGAAAAAATTTTGGCCAGCATGGGACTTTGAAATATTTCAGGCAGGCGTCAGACTTAGAAAAAATTCTGGCCAGCATGGGTCTTTGTAAATTTTCGGCCAGGCATCAGACTTTGAAAAAATTCTGGCTAGCATGGGACTTTGAAAATTTTCAGCCAGGCATCAGACTTAGAAAAAATTCTGGCCAGCATGGGACTTTGAAAAAATTCTGGACAGCATGGGACTTTGAAATATTTCAGGCAGGTGTCAGACTTAGAAAAAATTCTGGCCTGCATGGGACTTTGAAATATTTCAGGCAGGTGTCAGACTTAGAAAAAATTCTGGCCAGCATGGGACTTTGAAAATTTTCGGCCAGGCGTCAGACTTAGAAAAAATTCTGGCCAGCATGGGACTTTGAAAAAATTCAGGCAGGCGTCAGACTTAGAAAAAATTCTGGCCTGCATGGGACTTTGAAATATTTCAGGCAGGTGTCAGACTTAGAAAAAATTCTGGCCAGCATGGGACTTTGAAAATTTTCGGCCAGGCGTCAGACTTAGAAAAAATTCTGTCCTGCATGGGACTTAGAAGAAATTCTGGCCAGCATGGGACTTTGAAAAAATTCTGGACAGCATGAGACTTTGAAAATTTTCGGCCAGGAGTCAGACTTAGAAAAAATTCTGGCCTGCATGGGACTTTGAAAATTTTTGGCCAAGCGTCAGACTTAGAAAAAATTCTGGCCTGCATGGGACTTTGAACATTTTCAGCCAGGCATCAGACTTAGAAAAAATTCTGGCCAGCATGGGACTTTGAAAAAATTCTGGCCAGCATGGGACTTTGTAAATTTTCGGCCAGGCGTCAGACTTAGAAAAAATTCTGGCCAGCATGGGACTTTGAAAAAATTCTGGCCAGCATGGGACTTTGAAAATTTTCGGCCAGGAGTCAGACTTAGAAAAAATTCTGGCCAGCATGGGACTTTGAAAAAATTCTGGCCAGCATGGGACTTTGAAAATTTTCGGCCAGGAGTCAGACTTAGAAAAAATTCTGCCCAGCATGGGACTTTGAAAATTTTCGGCCAGGAGTCAGACATTGAAAAAATTCTGGCCAGCATGGGACTTTGAAAATTTTCAGCCAGGCGTCAGACTTAGAAAAAATTCTGGCCAGCATGGGACTTTGAAAAAATTCTGGCCAGCATGGGACTTTGAAAATTTTCGGCCAGGCGTCAGACTTAGAAAAAATTCTGGCCTGCATGGGACTTTGAACATTTTCAGCCAGGCATCAGACTTAGAAAAAATTCTGGCCAGCATGGGACTTTGAAAAAATTCTGGCCAGCATGGGACTTTGTAAATTTTCGGCCAGGCGTCAGACTTAGAAAAAATTCTGGCCAGCATGGGACTTTGAAAAAATTCTGGCCAGCATGGGACTTTGAAAATTTTCAGCCAGGCATCAGACTTAGAAAAAATTCTGGCCAGCATGGGTCTTTGAAAAAATTCTGGCCAGCATGGGACTTTGAAAATTTTCGACCAGGCGTCAGACTTAGAAAAAATTCTGTCCTGCATGGGACTTAGAAAAAATTCTGGCCAGCATGGGACTTAGAAAAAATTCTGGCCAGCATGGGACTTTGAAAAAATTCTGGACAGCATGAGACTTTGAAAATTTTCGGCCAGGAGTCAGACTTAGAAAAAATTCTGGCCTGCATGGGACTTTGAAAATTTTTGGCCAAGCGTCAGACTTAGAAAAAATTTTGGCCAGCATGGGACTTTGAAATATTTCAGGCAGGCGTCAGACTTAGAAAAAATTCTGTCCTGCATGGGACTTAGAAAAAATTCTGGCCAGCATGGGACTTTGAAAAAATTCTGGCCAGCATGGGACTTTGAAAATTTTCGGCCAGGCGTCAGACTTAGAAAAAATTCTGGCCTGCATGGGACTTTGAAATATTTCAGCCAGGCATCAGACTTAGAAAAAATTCTGGCCAGCATGGGTCTTTGAAAATATTCTGACCAGCATGGGACTTTGAAAATTTTCATCCAGGCGTCAGACTTAGAAAAAATTCTGGCCAGCATGGGACTTTGTAAATTTTCGGCCAGGCATCAGACTTTGAAAAAATTCTGGCTAGCATGGGACTTTGAAAATTTTCAGCCAGGCATCAGACTTAGAAAAAATTCTGGCCTGCATGGGACTTTGAACATTTTCAGCCAGGCATCAGACTTAGAAAAAATTCTGGCCAGCATGGGACTTTGAAAAAATTCTGGCCAGCATGGGACTTTGTAAATTTTCGGCCAGGCGTCAGACTTAGAAAAAATTCTGGCCAGCATGGGACTTTGAAAAAATTCTGGCCAGCATGGGACTTTGAAAATTTTCAGCCAGGCATCAGACTTAGAAAAAATTCTGGCCAGCATGGGTCTTTGAAAAAATTCTGGCCAGCATGGGACTTTGAAAATTTTCGACCAGGCGTCAGACTTAGAAAAAATTCTGTCCTGCATGGGACTTAGAAAAAATTCTGGCCAGCATGGGACTTAGAAAAAATTCTGGCCAGCATGGGACTTTGAAAAAATTCTGGACAGCATGAGACTTTGAAAATTTTCGGCCAGGAGTCAGACTTAGAAAAAATTCTGGCCTGCATGGGACTTTGAAAATTTTTGGCCAAGCGTCAGACTTAGAAAATATTTTGGCCAGCATGGGACTTTGAAATATTTCAGGCAGGCGTCAGACTTAGAAAAAATTCTGTCCTGCATGGGACTTAGAAAAAATTCTGGCCAGCATGGGACTTTGAAAAAATTCTGGCCAGCATGGGACTTTGAAAATTTTCGGCCAGGCGTCAGACTTAGAAAAAATTCTGGCCTGCATGGGACTTTGAAATATTTCAGCCAGGCATCAGACTTAGAAAAAATTCTGGCCAGCATGGGTCTTTGAAAATATTCTGACCAGCATGGGACTTTGAAAATTTTCATCCAGGCGTCAGACTTAGAAAAAATTCTGGCCAGCATGGGACTTTGTAAATTTTCGGCCAGGCATCAGACTTTGAAAAAATTCTGGCTAGCATGGGACTTTGAAAATTTTCAGCCAGGCATCAGACTTAGAAAAAATTCTGGCCTGCATGGGACTTAGAAAATTTTCGGCCAGGAGTCAGACTTAGAAAAAATTCTGGCCAGCATGGGACTTTGAAAAAATTCTGGCCAGCATGGGACTTTGAAAATTTTCGGCCAGGAGTCAGACTTAGAAAAAATTCTGGCCAGCATGGGACTTTGAAAATTTTCAGCCAGGCGTCAGACTTAGAAAAAATTCTGCCCAGCATGGGACTTTGAAAATTTTCGGCCAGGAGTCAGACTTTGAAAAAATTCTGGCCAGCATGGGACTTTGAAAAAATTCTGGACAGCATGGGACTTTGAAATATTTCAGGCAGGTGTCAGACTTAGAAAAAATTCTGGCCTGCATGGGACTTTGAAATATTTCAGGCAGGTGTCAGACTTAGAAAAAATTCTGGCCAGCATGGGACTTTGAAAATTTTCGGCCAGGCGTCAGACTTAGAAAAAATTCTGGCCAGCATGGGACTTTGAAAAAATTCTGGACAGCATGGGACTTTGAAAATTTTTGGCCAAGCGTCAGACTTAGAAAAAATTCTGGCCAGCATGGGACTTTGAAATATTTCAGGCAGGTGTCAGACTTAGAAAAAATTCTGGCCAGCATGGGACTTTGAAAATTTTTGGCCAAGCGTCAGACTTAGAAAAAATTTTGGCCAGCATGGGACTTTGAAATATTTCAGGCAGGCGTCAGACTTAGAAAAAATTCTGGCCAGCATGGGTCTTTGTAAATTTTCGGCCAGGCATCAGACTTTGAAAAAATTCTGGCTAGCATGGGACTTTGAAAATTTTCAGCCAGGCATCAGACTTAGAAAAAATTCTGGCCAGCATGGGACTTTGAAAAAATTCTGGACAGCATGGGACTTTGAAATATTTCAGGCAGGTGTCAGACTTAGAAAAAATTCTGGCCTGCATGGGACTTTGAAATATTTCAGGCAGGTGTCAGACTTAGAAAAAATTCTGGCCAGCATGGGACTTTGAAAATTTTCGGCCAGGCGTCAGACTTAGAAAAAATTCTGGCCAGCATGGGACTTTGAAAAAATTCAGGCAGGCGTCAGACTTGGAAAAAATTCTGGCCTGCATGGGACTTTGAAATATTTCAGGCAGGTGTCAGACTTAGAAAAAATTCTGGCCAGCATGGGACTTTGAAAATTTTCGGCCAGGCGTCAGACTTAGAAAAAATTCTGTCCTGCATGGGACTTAGAAGAAATTCTGGCCAGCATGGGACTTTGAAAAAATTCTGGACAGCATGAGACTTTGAAAATTTTCGGCCAGGAGTCAGACTTAGAAAAAATTCTGGCCTGCATGGGACTTTGAAAATTTTTGGCCAAGCGTCAGACTTAGAAAAAATTCTGGCCTGCATGGGACTTTGAACATTTTCAGCCAGGCATCAGACTTAGAAAAAATTCTGGCCAGCATGGGACTTTGAAAAAATTCTGGCCAGCATGGGACTTTGTAAATTTTCGGCCAGGCGTCAGACTTAGAAAAAATTCTGGCCAGCATGGGACTTTGAAAAAATTCTGGCCAGCATGGGACTTTGAAAATTTTCGGCCAGGAGTCAGACTTAGAAAAAATTCTGGCCAGCATGGGACTTTGAAAAAATTCTGGCCAGCATGGGACTTTGAAAATTTTCGGCCAGGAGTCAGACTTAGAAAAAATTCTGCCCAGCATGGGACTTTGAAAATTTTCGGCCAGGAGTCAGACATTGAAAAAATTCTGGCCAGCATGGGACTTTGAAAATTTTCAGCCAGGCGTCAGACTTAGAAAAAATTCTGGCCAGCATGGGACTTTGAAAAAATTCTGGCCAGCATGGGACTTTGAAAATTTTCGGCCAGGCGTCAGACTTAGAAAAAATTCTGGCCTGCATGGGACTTTGAACATTTTCAGCCAGGCATCAGACTTAGAAAAAATTCTGGCCAGCATGGGACTTTGAAAAAATTCTGGCCAGCATGGGACTTTGTAAATTTTCGGCCAGGCGTCAGACTTAGAAAAAATTCTGGCCAGCATGGGACTTTGAAAAAATTCTGGCCAGCATGGGACTTTGAAAATTTTCAGCCAGGCATCAGACTTAGAAAAAATTCTGGCCAGCATGGGTCTTTGAAAAAATTCTGGCCAGCATGGGACTTTGAAAATTTTCGACCAGGCGTCAGACTTAGAAAAAATTCTGTCCTGCATGGGACTTAGAAAAAATTCTGGCCAGCATGGGACTTAGAAAAAATTCTGGCCAGCATGGGACTTTGAAAAAATTCTGGACAGCATGAGACTTTGAAAATTTTCGGCCAGGAGTCAGACTTAGAAAAAATTCTGGCCTGCATGGGACTTTGAAAATTTTTGGCCAAGCGTCAGACTTAGAAAAAATTTTGGCCAGCATGGGACTTTGAAATATTTCAGGCAGGCGTCAGACTTAGAAAAAATTCTGTCCTGCATGGGACTTAGAAAAAATTCTGGCCAGCATGGGACTTTGAAAAAATTCTGGCCAGCATGGGACTTTGAAAATTTTCGGCCAGGCGTCAGACTTAGAAAAAATTCTGGCCTGCATGGGACTTTGAAATATTTCAGCCAGGCATCAGACTTAGAAAAAATTCTGGCCAGCATGGGTCTTTGAAAATATTCTGACCAGCATGGGACTTTGAAAATTTTCATCCAGGCGTCAGACTTAGAAAAAATTCTGGCCAGCATGGGACTTTGTAAATTTTCGGCCAGGCATCAGACTTTGAAAAAATTCTGGCTAGCATGGGACTTTGAAAATTTTCAGCCAGGCATCAGACTTAGAAAAAATTCTGGCCTGCATGGGACTTAGAAAAAATTCTGGCCTGCATGGGACTTTGAAATATTTCAGGCAGGTGTCAGACTTAGAAAAAATTCTGGCCTGCATGGGACTTTGAAAATTTTCGGCCAGGCGTCAGACTTAGAAAAAATTCTGGCCAGCATGGGACTTTGAAAAAATTCTGGACAGCATGGGACTTTGAAAATTTTTGGCCAAGCGTCAGACTTAGAAAAAATTCTGGCCAGCATGGGACTTTGAAATATTTCAGGCAGGTGTCAGACTTAGAAAAAATTCTGGCCAGCATGGGACTTTGAAAATTTTCGGCCAGGCGTCAGACTTAGAAAAAATTCTGTCCTGCATGGGACTTAGAAGAAATTCTGGCCAGCATGGGACTTTGAAAAAATTCTGGACAGCATGAGACTTTGAAAATTTTCGGCCAGGAGTCAGACTTAGAAAAAATTCTGGCCTGCATGGGACTTTGAAAATTTTTGGCCAAGCGTCAGACTTAGAAAAAATTCTGGCCTGCATGGGACTTTGAACATTTTCAGCCAGGCATCAGACTTAGAAAAAATTCTGGCCAGCATGGGACTTTGAAAAAATTCTGGCCAGCATGGGACTTTGTAAATTTTCGGCCAGGCGTCAGACTTAGAAAAAATTCTGGCCAGCATGGGACTTTGAAAATTTTCGGCCAGGAGTCAGACTTAGAAAAAATTCTGGCCAGCATGGGACTTTGAAAAAATTCTGGCCAGCATGGGACTTTGAAAATTTTCGGCCAGGAGTCAGACTTAGAAAAAATTCTGGCCAGCATGGGACTTTGAAAATTTTCAGCCAGGCGTCAGACTTAGAAAAAATTCTGCCCAGCATGGGACTTTGAAAATTTTCGGCCAGGAGTCAGACTTTGAAAAAATTCTGGCCAGCATGGGACTTTGAAAATTTTCAGCCAGGCATCAGACTTAGAAAAAATTCTGGCCAGCATGGGACTTTGAAAAAATTCTGGACAGCATGGGACTTTGAAATATTTCAGGCAGGTGTCAGACTTAGAAAAAATTCTGGCCTGCATGGGACTTTGAAATATTTCAGGCAGGTGTCAGACTTAGAAAAAATTCTGGCCAGCATGGGACTTTGAACATTTTCGGCCAGGCGTCAGACTTAGAAAAAATTCTGGCCAGCATGGGACTTTGAAAAAATTCTGGACAGCATGGGACTTTGAAAATTTTTGGCCAAGCGTCAGACTTAGAAAAAATTCTGGCCAGCATGGGACTTTGAAATATTTCAGGCAGGTGTCAGACTTAGAAAAAATTCTGGCCAGCATGGGACTTTGTAAATTTTCGGCCAGGCGTCAGACTTAGAAAAAATTCTGGCCTGCATGGGACTTAGAAAAAATTCTGGCCTGCATGGGACTTTGAAATATTTCAGGCAGGTGTCAGACTTAGAAAAAATTCTGGCCTGCATGGGACTTTGAAAATTTTCGGCCAGGCGTCAGACTTAGAAAAAATTCTGGCCAGCATGGGACTTTGAAAAAATTCTGGACAGCATGGGACTTTGAAAATTTTTGGCCAAGCGTCAGACTTAGAAAAAATTCTGGCCTGCATGGGACTTTGAAAAAATTCTGGCCAGCATGGGACTTTGAAAATTTTCGGCCAGGAGTCAGACTTAGAAAAAATTCTGGACAGCATGGGACTTTGAAAAAATTCTGGACAGCATGAGACTTTGAAAATTTTCGGCCAGGAGTCAGACTTAGAAAAAATTCTGGCCTGCATGGGACTTTGAAAATTTTTGGCCAAGCGTCAGACTTAGAAAAAATTCTGGCCTGCATGGGACTTTGAACATTTTCAGCCAGGCATCAGACTTAGAAAAAATTCTGGCCAGCATGGGACTTTGAAAAAATTCTGGCCAGCATGGGACTTTGTAAATTTTCGGCCAGGCGTCAGACTTAGAAAAAATTCTGGCCAGCATGGGACTTTGAAAAAATTCTGGCCAGCATGGGACTTTGAAAATTTTCGGCCAGGAGTCAGACTTAGAAAAAATTCTGGCCAGCATGGGACTTTGAAAAAATTCTGGCCAGCATGGGACTTTGAAAATTTTCGGCCAGGAGTCAGACTTAGAAAAAATTCTGGCCAGCATGGGACTTTGAAAATTTTCAGCCAGGCGTCAGACTTAGAAAAAATTCTGCCCAGCATGGGACTTTGAAAATTTTCGGCCAGGAGTCAGACTTTGAAAAAATTCTGGCCAGCATGGGACATTGAAAATTTTCAGCCAGGCGTCACTTAGAAAAAATTCTGGCCAGCATGGGACTTTGAAAAAATTCTGGCCAGCATGGGACTTTGAAAATTTTCGGCCAGGCGTCAAACTTAGAAAAAATTCTGGCCTGCATGGGACTTTGAAAAAATTCTGGCCAGCATGGGACTTTGAAAATTTTCAGCCAGGCATCAGACTTAGAAAAAATTCTGGCCAGCATGGGTCTTTGAAAAAATTCTGGCCAGCATGGGACTTTGAAAATTTTCGACCAGGCGTCAGACTTAGAAAAAATTCTGTCCTGCATGGGACTTAGAAAAAATTCTGGCCAGCATGGGACTTAGAAAAAATTCTGGCCAGCATGGGACTTTGAAATATTTCAGGCAGGCGTCAGACTTAGAAAAAATTCTGGCCTGCATGGGACTTTGAAATATTTCAGGCAGGTGTCAGACTTAGAAAAAATTTTGGCCAGCATGGGACTTTGAAATATTTCAGGCAGGCGTCAGACTTAGAAAAAATTCTGGCCAGCATGGGTCTTTGAAAATATTCTGACCAGCATGGGACTTTGAAAATTTTCATCCAGGCGTCAGACTTAGAAAAAATTCTGGCCAGCATGGGACTTTGTAAATTTTCGGCCAGGCATCAGACTTTGAAAAAATTCTGGCTAGCATGGGACTTTGAAAATTTTCAGCCAGGCATCAGACTTAGAAAAAATTCTGGCCAGCATGGGACTTTGAAAAAATTCTGGACAGCATGGGACTTTGAAATATTTCAGGCAGGTGTCAGACTTAGAAAAAATTCTGGCCTGCATGGGACTTTGAAATATTTCAGGCAGGTGTCAGACTTAGAAAAAATTCTGGCCAGCATGGGACTTTGAAAATTTTCGGCCAGGCGTCAGACTTAGAAAAAATTCTGGCCAGCATGGGACTTTGAAAAAATTCTGGACAGCATGGGACTTTGAAAATTTTTGGCCAAGCGTCAGACTTAGAAAAAATTCTGGCCAGCATGGGACTTTGAAATATTTCAGGCAGGCGTCAGACTTAGAAAAAATTCTGGCCTGCATGGGACTTTGAAATATTTCAGGCAGGTGTCAGACTTAGAAAAAATTCTGGCCAGCATGGGACTTTGTAAATTTTCGGCCAGGCGTCAGACTTAGAAAAAATTCTGGCCTGCATGGGACTTAGAAAAAATTCTGGCCAGCATGGGACTTAGAAAAAATTCTGGCCAGCATGGGACTTTGAAAAAATTCTGGACAGCATGAGACTTTGAAAATTTTCGGCCAGGAGTCAGACTTAGAAAAAATTCTGGCCAGCATGGGACTTTGAAATATTTCAGGCAGGCGTCAGACTTAGAAAAAATTCTGGCCTGCATGGGACTTTGAAATATTTCAGGCAGGTGTCAGACTTAGAAAAAATTCTGGCCAGCATGGGACTTTGTAAATTTTCGGCCAGGCGTCAGACTTAGAAAAAATTCTGGCCAGCATGGGACTTTGAAAAAATTCTGGACAGCATGGGACTTTGAAAATTTTTGGCCAAGCGTCAGACTTAGAAAAAATTCTGGCCAGCATGGGACTTTGAATTATTTCAGGCAGGCGTCAGACTTAGAAAAAATTCTGGCCTGCATGGGACTTTGAAATATTTCAGGCAGGTGTCAGACTTAGAAAAAATTCTGGCCAGCATGGGACTTTGAAAATTTTCGGCCAGGCGTCAGACTTAGAAAAAATTCTGTCCTGCATGGGACTTAGAAGAAATTCTGGCCAGCATGGGACTTTGAAAAAATTCTGGACAGCATGAGACTTTGAAAATTTTCGGCCAGGAGTCAGACTTAGAAAAAATTCTGGCCTGCATGGGACTTTGAAAATTTTTGGCCAAGCGTCAGACTTAGAAAAAATTCTGGCCTGCATGGGACTTTGAACATTTTCAGCCAGGCATCAGACTTAGAAAAAATTCTGGCCAGCATGGGACTTTGAAAAAATTCTGGCCAGCATGGGACTTTGTAAATTTTCGGCCAGGCGTCAGACTTAGAAAAAATTCTGGCCAGCATGGGACTTTGAAAAAATTCTGGCCAGCATGGGACTTTGAAAATTTTCGGCCAGGAGTCAGACTTAGAAAAAATTCTGGCCAGCATGGGACTTTGAAAAAATTCTGGCCAGCATGGGACTTTGAAAATTTTCGGCCAGGAGTCAGACTTAGAAAAAATTCTGGCCAGCATGGGACTTTGAAAATTTTCAGCCAGGCGTCAGACTTAGAAAAAATTCTGCCCAGCATGGGACTTTGAAAATTTTCGGCCAGGAGTCAGACATTGAAAAAATTCTGGCCAGCATGGGACTTTGAAAATTTTCAGCCAGGCGTCAGACTTAGAAAAAATTCTGGCCAGCATGGGACTTTGAAAAAATTCTGGCCAGCATGGGACTTTGAAAATTTTCGGCCAGGCGTCAGACTTAGAAAAAATTCTGGCCTGCATGGGACTTTGAACATTTTCAGCCAGGCATCAGACTTAGAAAAAATTCTGGCCAGCATGGGACTTTGAAAAAATTCTGGCCAGCATGGGACTTTGTAAATTTTCGGCCAGGCGTCAGACTTAGAAAAAATTCTGGCCAGCATGGGACTTTGAAAAAATTCTGGCCAGCATGGGACTTTGAAAATTTTCAGCCAGGCATCAGACTTAGAAAAAATTCTGGCCAGCATGGGTCTTTGAAAAAATTCTGGCCAGCATGGGACTTTGAAAATTTTCGACCAGGCGTCAGACTTAGAAAAAATTCTGTCCTGCATGGGACTTAGAAAAAATTCTGGCCAGCATGGGACTTAGAAAAAATTCTGGCCAGCATGGGACTTTGAAAAAATTCTGGACAGCATGAGACTTTGAAAATTTTCGGCCAGGAGTCAGACTTAGAAAAAATTCTGGCCTGCATGGGACTTTGAAAATTTTTGGCCAAGCGTCAGACTTAGAAAAAATTTTGGCCAGCATGGGACTTTGAAATATTTCAGGCAGGCGTCAGACTTAGAAAAAATTCTGGCCAGCATGGGTCTTTGAAAATATTCTGACCAGCATGGGACTTTGAAAATTTTCATCCAGGCGTCAGACTTAGAAAAAATTCTGGCCAGCATGGGACTTTGTAAATTTTCGGCCAGGCATCAGACTTTGAAAAAATTCTGGCTAGCATGGGACTTTGAAAATTTTCAGCCAGGCATCAGACTTAGAAAAAATTCTGGCCTGCATGGGACTTAGAAAAAATTCTGGCCTGCATGGGACTTTGAAATATTTCAGGCAGGTGTCAGACTTAGAAAAAATTCTGGCCTGCATGGGACTTTGAAAAAATTCTGGACAGCATGGGACTTTGAAAATTTTTGGCCAAGCGTCAGACTTAGAAAAAATTCTGGCCAGCATGGGACTTTGAAATATTTCAGGCAGGTGTCAGACTTAGAAAAAATTCTGGCCAGCATGGGACTTTGAAAATTTTCGGCCAGGCGTCAGACTTAGAAAAAATTCTGTCCTGCATGGGACTTAGAAGAAATTCTGGCCAGCATGGGACTTTGAAAAAATTCTGGACAGCATGAGACTTTGAAAATTTTCGGCCAGGAGTCAGACTTAGAAAAAATTCTGGCCTGCATGGGACTTTGAAAATTTTTGGCCAAGCGTCAGACTTAGAAAAAATTCTGGCCTGCATGGGACTTTGAACATTTTCAGCCAGGCATCAGACTTAGAAAAAATTCTGGCCAGCATGGGACTTTGAAAAAATTCTGGCCAGCATGGGACTTTGTAAATTTTCGGCCAGGCGTCAGACTTAGAAAAAATTCTGGCCAGCATGGGACTTTGAAAATTTTCGGCCAGGAGTCAGACTTAGAAAAAATTCTGGCCAGCATGGGACTTTGAAAAAATTCTGGCCAGCATGGGACTTTGAAAATTTTCAGCCAGGCGTCAGACTTAGAAAAAATTCTGCCCAGCATGGGACTTTGAAAATTTTCGGCCAGGAGTCAGACTTTGAAAAAATTCTGGCCAGCATGGGACTTTGAAAATTTTCAGCCAGGCGTCAGACTTAGAAAAAATTCTGGCCAGCATGGGACTTAGAAAAAATTCTGGCCAGCATGGGACTTAGAAAAAATTCTGGCCAGCATGGGACTTTGAAAAAATTCTGGACAGCATGAGACTTTGAAAATTTTCGGCCAGGAGTCAGACTTAGAAAAAATTCTGGCCAGCATGGGACTTTGAAAATTTTCGGCCAGGCGTCAGACTTAGAAAAAATTCTGGCCAGCATGGGACTTTGAAAAAATTCTGGACAGCATGGGACTTTGAAAATTTTTGGCCAAGCGTCAGACTTAGAAAAAATTCTGGCCAGCATGGGACTTTGAAATATTTCAGGCAGGCGTCAGACTTAGAAAAAATTCTGGCCAGCATGGGACTTTGAAAATTTTCGGCCAGGCGTCAGACTTAGAAAAAATTCTGTCCTGCATGGGACTTAGAAGAAATTCTGGCCAGCATGGGACTTTGAAAAAATTCTGGACAGCATGAGACTTTGAAAATTTTCGGCCAGGAGTCAGACTTAGAAAAAATTCTGGCCTGCATGGGACTTTGAAAATTTTTGGCCAAGCGTCAGACTTAGAAAAAATTCTGGCCTGCATGGGACTTTGAAAATTTTTGGCCAAGCGTCAGACTTAGAAAAAATTTTGGCCAGCATGGGACTTTGAAATATTTCAGGCAGGCGTCAGACTTAGAAAAAATTCTGGCCAGCATGGGTCTTTGAAAATATTCTGACCAGCATGGGACTTTGAAAATTTTCATCCAGGCGTCAGACTTAGAAAAAATTCTGGCCAGCATGGGACTTTGTAAATTTTCGGCCAGGCATCAGACTTTGAAAAAATTCTGGCTAGCATGGGACTTTGAAAATTTTCAGCCAGGCATCAGACTTAGAAAAAATTCTGGCCAGCATGGGACTTTGAAAAAATTCTGGACAGCATGGGACTTTGAAATATTTCAGGCAGGTGTCAGACTTAGAAAAAATTCTGGCCTGCATGGGACTTTGAAATATTTCAGGCAGGTGTCAGACTTAGAAAAAATTCTGGCCTGCATGGGACTTTGAAAATTTTCGGCCAGGCGTCAGACTTAGAAAAAATTCTGGCCAGCATGGGACTTTGAAAAAATTCTGGACAGCATGGGACTTTGAAAATTTTTGGCCAAGCGTCAGACTTAGAAAAAATTCTGGCCAGCATGGGACTTTGAAATATTTCAGGCAGGTGTCAGACTTAGAAAAAATTCTGGCCAGCATGGGACTTTGAAAATTTTCGGCCAGGCGTCAGACTTAGAAAAAATTCTGTCCTGCATGGGACTTAGAAGAAATTCTGGCCAGCATGGGACTTTGAAAAAATTCTGGACAGCATGAGACTTTGAAAATTTTTGGCCAGGAGTCAGACTTAGAAAAAATTCTGGCCTGCATGGGACTTTGAAATATTTCAGGCAGGTGTCAGACTTAGAAAAAATTCTGGCCAGCATGGGACTTTGTAAATTTTCGGCCAGGCGTCAGACTTAGAAAAAATTCTGGCCTGCATGGGACTTAGAAAAAATTCTGGCCTGCATGGGACTTTGAAAATTTTCGGCCAGGCGTCAGACTTAGAAAAAATTCTGGCCAGCATGGGACTTTGAAAAAATTCTGGACAGCATGGGACTTTGAAAATTTTTGGCCAAGCGTCAGACTTAGAAAAAATTCTGGCCTGCATGGGACTTTGAAATATTTCAGGCAGGTGTCAGACTTAGAAAAAATTCTGGCCAGCATGGGACTTTGAAAATTTTCGGCCAGGCGTCAGACTTAGAAAAAATTCTGTCCTGCATGGGACTTAGAAGAAATTCTGGCCAGCATGGGACTTAGAAAAAATTCTGGCCTGCATGGGACTTTGAAAATTTTTGGCCAAGCGTCAGACTTAGAAAAAATTCTGGCCTGCATGGGACTTTGAACATTTTCAGCCAGGCATCAGACTTAGAAAAAATTCTGGCCAGCATGGGACTTTGAAAAAATTCTGGCCAGCATGGGACTTTGTAAATTTTCGGCCAGGCGTCAGACTTAGAAAAAATTCTGGCCAGCATGGGACTTTGTAAATTTTCGGCCAGGCATCAGACTTTGAAAAAATTCTGGCTAGCATGGGACTTTGAAAATTTTCAGCCAGGCATCAGACTTAGAAAAAATTCTGGCCAGCATGGGACTTTGAAAAAATTCTGGACAGCATGGGACTTTGAAATATTTCAGGCAGGTGTCAGACTTAGAAAAAATTCTGGCCTGCATGGGACTTTGAAATATTTCAGGCAGGCGTCAGACTTAGAAAAAATTCTGGCCAGCATGGGACTTTGAAAATTTTCGGCCAGGCGTCAGACTTAGAAAAAATTCTGTCCTGCATGGGACTTAGAAGAAATTCTGGCCAGCATGGGACTTTGAAAAAATTCTGGACAGCATGAGACTTTGAAAATTTTCGGCCAGGAGTCAGACTTAGAAAAAATTCTGGCCAGCATGGGACTTTGAAAAAATTCTGGACAGCATGGGACTTTGAAAATTTTCGGCCAGGCGTCAGACTTAGAAAAAATTCTGGCCAGCATGGGACTTTGTAAATTTTCGGCCAGGCATCAGACTTTGAAAAAATTCTGGCTAGCATGGGACTTTGAAAATTTTCAGCCAGGCATCAGACTTAGAAAAAATTCTGGCCAGCATGGGACTTTGAAAAAATTCTGGACAGCATGGGACTTTGAAAATTTTTGGCCAAGCGTCAGACTTAGAAAAAATTCTGGCCAGCATGGGACTTTGAAATATTTCAGGCAGGCGTCAGACTTAGAAAAAATTCTGGCCAGCATGGGACTTTGAAAATTTTCGGCCAGGCGTCAGACTTAGAAAAAATTCTGTCCTGCATGGGACTTAGAAGAAATTCTGGCCAGCATGGGACTTTGAAAAAATTCTGGACAGCATGAGACTTTGAAAATTTTCGGCCAGGAGTCAGACTTAGAAAAAATTCTGGCCTGCATGGGACTTTGAAAATTTTTGGCCAGGCGTCAGACTTAGAAAAAATTCTGGCCAGCATGGGACTTTGTAAATTTTCGGCCAGGCATCAGACTTTGAAAAAATTCTGGCTAGCATGGGACTTTGAAAATTTTCAGCCAGGCATCAGACTTAGAAAAAATTCTGGCCAGCATGGGACTTTGAAAAAATTCTGGACAGCATGGGACTTTGAAAATTTTTGGCCAAGCGTCAGACTTAGAAAAAATTCTGGCCAGCATGGGACTTTGAAATATTTCAGGCAGGCGTCAGACTTAGAAAAAATTCTGGCCAGCATGGGACTTTGAAAATTTTCGGCCAGGCGTCAGACTTAGAAAAAATTCTGTCCTGCATGGGACTTAGAAGAAATTCTGGCCAGCATGGGACTTTGAAAAAATTCTGGACAGCATGAGACTTTGAAAATTTTCGGCCAGGAGTCAGACTTAGAAAAAATTCTGGCCTGCATGGGACTTTGAAAATTTTTGGCCAAGCGTCAGACTTAGAAAAAATTTTGGCCAGCATGGGACTTTGAAATATTTCAGGCAGGCGTCAGACTTAGAAAAAATTCTGGCCAGCATGGGTCTTTGAAAATATTCTGACCAGCATGGGACTTTGAAAATTTTCATCCAGGCGTCAGACTTAGAAAAAATTCTGGCCAGCATGGGACTTTGTAAATTTTCGGCCAGGCATCAGACTTTGAAAAAATTCTGGCTAGCATGGGACTTTGAAAATTTTCAGCCAGGCATCAGACTTAGAAAAAATTCTGGCCAGCATGGGACTTTGAAAAAATTCTGGACAGCATGGGACTTTGAAATATTTCAGGCAGGTGTCAGACTTAGAAAAAATTCTGGCCTGCATGGGACTTTGAAATATTTCAGGCAGGTGTCAGACTTAGAAAAAATTCTGGCCTGCATGGGACTTTGAAAATTTTCGGCCAGGCGTCAGACTTAGAAAAAATTCTGGCCAGCATGGGACTTTGAAAAAATTCTGGACAGCATGGGACTTTGAAAATTTTTGGCCAAGCGTCAGACTTAGAAAAAATTCTGGCCAGCATGGGACTTTGAAATATTTCAGGCAGGTGTCAGACTTAGAAAAAATTCTGGCCAGCATGGGACTTTGAAAATTTTCGGCCAGGCGTCAGACTTAGAAAAAATTCTGTCCTGCATGGGACTTAGAAGAAATTCTGGCCAGCATGGGACTTTGAAAAAATTCTGGACAGCATGAGACTTTGAAAATTTTTGGCCAGGAGTCAGACTTAGAAAAAATTCTGGCCTGCATGGGACTTTGAAATATTTCAGGCAGGTGTCAGACTTAGAAAAAATTCTGGCCAGCATGGGACTTTGTAAATTTTCGGCCAGGCGTCAGACTTAGAAAAAATTCTGGCCTGCATGGGACTTAGAAAAAATTCTGGCCTGCATGGGACTTTGAAAATTTTCGGCCAGGCGTCAGACTTAGAAAAAATTCTGGCCAGCATGGGACTTTGAAAAAATTCTGGACAGCATGGGACTTTGAAAATTTTTGGCCAAGCGTCAGACTTAGAAAAAATTCTGGCCTGCATGGGACTTTGAAATATTTCAGGCAGGTGTCAGACTTAGAAAAAATTCTGGCCAGCATGGGACTTTGAAAATTTTCGGCCAGGCGTCAGACTTAGAAAAAATTCTGTCCTGCATGGGACTTAGAAGAAATTCTGGCCAGCATGGGACTTAGAAAAAATTCTGGCCTGCATGGGACTTTGAAAATTTTTGGCCAAGCGTCAGACTTAGAAAAAATTCTGGCCTGCATGGGACTTTGAACATTTTCAGCCAGGCATCAGACTTAGAAAAAATTCTGGCCAGCATGGGACTTTGAAAAAATTCTGGCCAGCATGGGACTTTGTAAATTTTCGGCCAGGCGTCAGACTTAGAAAAAATTCTGGCCAGCATGGGACTTTGAAAAAATTCTGGCCAGCATGGGACTTTGAAAATTTTCGGCCAGGCATCAGACTTAGAAAAAATTCTGGCCAGCATGGGACTTTGAAAATTTTCGACCAGGCGTCAGACTTAGAAAAAATTCTGTCCTGCATGGGACTTAGAAAAAATTCTGGCCAGCATGGGACTTAGAAAAAATTCTGGCCAGCATGGGACTTTGAAAAAATTCTGGACAGCATGAGACTTTGAAAATTTTCGGCCAGGAGTCAGACTTAGAAAAAATTCTGGCCTGCATGGGACTTTGAAAATTTTTGGCCAAGCGTCAGACTTAGAAAAAATTTTGGCCAGCATGGGACTTTGAAATATTTCAGGCAGGCGTCAGACTTAGAAAAAATTCTGGCCAGCATGGGTCTTTGAAAATATTCTGACCAGCATGGGACTTTGAAAATTTTCATCCAGGCGTCAGACTTAGAAAAAATTCTGGCCAGCATGGGACTTTGTAAATTTTCGGCCAGGCATCAGACTTTGAAAAAATTCTGGCTAGCATGGGACTTTGAAAATTTTCAGCCAGGCATCAGACTTAGAAAAAATTCTGGCCAGCATGGGACTTTGAAAAAATTCTGGACAGCATGGGACTTTGAAATATTTCAGGCAGGTGTCAGACTTAGAAAAAATTCTGGCCTGCATGGGACTTTGAAATATTTCAGGCAGGTGTCAGACTTAGAAAAAATTCTGGCCAGCATGGGACTTAGAAAAAATTCTGGCCAGCATGGGACTTTGAAAAAATTCTGGACAGCATGAGACTTTGAAAATTTTCGGCCAGGAGTCAGACTTAGAAAAAATTCTGGCCAGCATGGGACTTTGAAAATTTTCGGCCAGGCGTCAGACTTAGAAAAAATTCTGGCCAGCATGGGACTTTGAAAAAATTCTGGACAGCATGGGACTTTGAAAATTTTTGGCCAAGCGTCAGACTTAGAAAAAATTCTGGCCAGCATGGGACTTTGAAATATTTCAGGCAGGCGTCAGACTTAGAAAAAATTCTGGCCTGCATGGGACTTTGAAATATTTCAGGCAGGTGTCAGACTTAGAAAAAATTCTGGCCAGCATGGGACTTTGAAAATTTTCGGCCAGGCGTCAGACTTAGAAAAAATTCTGTCCTGCATGGGACTTAGAAGAAATTCTGGCCAGCATGGGACTTTGAAAAAATTCTGGACAGCATGAGACTTTGAAAATTTTCGGCCAGGAGTCAGACTTAGAAAAAATTCTGGCCTGCATGGGACTTTGAACATTTTCAGCCAGGCATCAGACTTAGAAAAAATTCTGGCCAGCATGGGACTTTGAAAAAATTCTGGCCAGCATGGGACTTTGTAAATTTTCGGCCAGGCGTCAGACTTAGAAAAAATTCTGGCCAGCATGGGACTTTGAAAAAATTCTGGCCAGCATGGGACTTTGAAAATTTTCGGCCAGGCATCAGACTTAGAAAAAATTCTGGCCAGCATGGGACTTTGAAAATTTTCGACCAGGCGTCAGACTTAGAAAAAATTCTGGCCAGCATGGGACTTTGTAAATTTTCGGCCAGGCATCAGACTTTGAAAAAATTCTGGCTAGCATGGGACTTTGAAAATTTTCAGCCAGGCATCAGACTTAGAAAAAATTCTGGCCAGCATGGGACTTTGAAAAAATTCTGGACAGCATGGGACTTTGAAATATTTCAGGCAGGTGTCAGACTTAGAAAAAATTCTGGCCTGCATGGGACTTTGAAATATTTCAGGCAGGTGTCAGACTTAGAAAAAATTCTGGCCAGCATGGGACTTAGAAAAAATTCTGGCCAGCATGGGACTTTGAAAAAATTCTGGACAGCATGAGACTTTGAAAATTTTCGGCCAGGAGTCAGACTTAGAAAAAATTCTGGCCAGCATGGGACTTTGAAAATTTTCGGCCAGGCGTCAGACTTAGAAAAAATTCTGGCCAGCATGGGACTTTGAAAAAATTCTGGACAGCATGGGACTTTGAAAATTTTTGGCCAAGCGTCAGACTTAGAAAAAATTCTGGCCAGCATGGGACTTTGAAATATTTCAGGCAGGCGTCAGACTTAGAAAAAATTCTGGCCTGCATGGGACTTTGAAATATTTCAGGCAGGTGTCAGACTTAGAAAAAATTCTGGCCAGCATGGGACTTTGAAAATTTTCGGCCAGGCGTCAGACTTAGAAAAAATTCTGTCCTGCATGGGACTTAGAAGAAATTCTGGCCAGCATGGGACTTTGAAAAAATTCTGGACAGCATGAGACTTTGAAAATTTTCGGCCAGGAGTCAGACTTAGAAAAAATTCTGGCCTGCATGGGACTTTGAACATTTTCAGCCAGGCATCAGACTTAGAAAAAATTCTGGCCAGCATGGGACTTTGAAAAAATTCTGGCCAGCATGGGACTTTGTAAATTTTCGGCCAGGCGTCAGACTTAGAAAAAATTCTGGCCAGCATGGGACTTTGAAAAAATTCTGGCCAGCATGGGACTTTGAAAATTTTCGGCCAGGCATCAGACTTAGAAAAAATTCTGGCCAGCATGGGACTTTGAAAATTTTCGACCAGGCGTCAGACTTAGAAAAAATTCTGTCCTGCATGGGACTTAGAAAAAATTCTGGCCAGCATGGGACTTAGAAAAAATTCTGGCCAGCATGGGACTTTGAAAAAATTCTGGACAGCATGAGACTTTGAAAATTTTCGGCCAGGAGTCAGACTTAGAAAAAATTCTGGCCTGCATGGGACTTTGAAAATTTTTGGCCAAGCGTCAGACTTAGAAAAAATTTTGGCCAGCATGGGACTTTGAAATATTTCAGGCAGGCGTCAGACTTAGAAAAAATTCTGGCCAGCATGGGTCTTTGAAAATATTCTGACCAGCATGGGACTTTGAAAATTTTCATCCAGGCGTCAGACTTAGAAAAAATTCTGGCCAGCATGGGACTTTGTAAATTTTCGGCCAGGCATCAGACTTTGAAAAAATTCTGGCTAGCATGGGACTTTGAAAATTTTCAGCCAGGCATCAGACTTAGAAAAAATTCTGGCCAGCATGGGACTTTGAAAAAATTCTGGACAGCATGGGACTTTGAAATATTTCAGGCAGGTGTCAGACTTAGAAAAAATTCTGGCCTGCATGGGACTTTGAAATATTTCAGGCAGGTGTCAGACTTAGAAAAAATTCTGGCCAGCATGGGACTTAGAAAAAATTCTGGCCAGCATGGGACTTTGAAAAAATTCTGGACAGCATGAGACTTTGAAAATTTTCGGCCAGGAGTCAGACTTAGAAAAAATTCTGGCCAGCATGGGACTTTGAAAATTTTCGGCCAGGCGTCAGACTTAGAAAAAATTCTGGCCAGCATGGGACTTTGAAAAAATTCTGGACAGCATGGGACTTTGAAAATTTTTGGCCAAGCGTCAGACTTAGAAAAAATTCTGGCCAGCATGGGACTTTGAAATATTTCAGGCAGGCGTCAGACTTAGAAAAAATTCTGGCCTGCATGGGACTTTGAAATATTTCAGGCAGGTGTCAGACTTAGAAAAAATTCTGGCCAGCATGGGACTTTGAAAATTTTCGGCCAGGCGTCAGACTTAGAAAAAATTCTGTCCTGCATGGGACTTAGAAGAAATTCTGGCCAGCATGGGACTTTGAAAAAATTCTGGACAGCATGAGACTTTGAAAATTTTCGGCCAGGAGTCAGACTTAGAAAAAATTCTGGCCTGCATGGGACTTTGAAAATTTTTGGCCAAGCGTCAGACTTAGAAAAAATTCTGGCCTGCATGGGACTTTGAAATATTTCAGGCAGGTGTCAGACTTAGAAAAAATTCTGGCCAGCATGGGACTTTGAAAAATTCTGGCCAGGAGTCAGACTTAGAAAAAATTCTGGCCAGCATGGGTCTTTGAAAAAATTCTGGCCAGCATGGGACTTTGAAAAAATTCTGGCCTGCATGGGACTTTGAAAATTTTTGGCCAAGCGTCAGACTTAGAAAAAATTCTGGCCTGCATGGGACTTTGAAATATTTCAGGCAGGTGTCAGACTTAGAAAAAATTCTGGCCAGCATGGGACTTTGAAAATTTTCGGCCAGGCGTCAGACTTAGAAAAAATTCTGGCCAGCATGGGACTTTGAAAAAATTCTGGCCAGCATGGGACTTTGAAATATTTCAGGCAGGCGTCAGACTTAGAAAAAATTCTGGCCTGCATGGGACTTTGAAATATTTCAGGCAGGTGTCAGACTTAGAAAAAATTCTGGCCAGCATGGGACTTTGTAAATTTTCGGCCAGGCGTCAGACTTAGAAAAAATTCTGGCCTGCATGGGACTTAGAAAAAATTCTGGCCAGCATGGGACTTAGAAAAAATTCTGGCCAGCATGGGACTTTGAAAAAATTCTGGACAGCATGAGACTTTGAAAATTTTCGGCCAGGAGTCAGACTTAGAAAAAATTCTGGCCAGCATGGGACTTTGAAAATTTTCGGCCAGGCGTCAGACTTAGAAAAAATTCTGGCCAGCATGGGACTTTGAAAAAATTCTGGACAGCATGGGACTTTGAAAATTTTTGGCCAAGCGTCAGACTTAGAAAAAATTCTGGCCAGCATGGGACTTTGAAATATTTCAGGCAGGCGTCAGACTTAGAAAAAATTCTGGCCTGCATGGGACTTTGAAATATTTCAGGCAGGTGTCAGACTTAGAAAAAATTCTGGCCAGCATGGGACTTTGAAAATTTTCGGCCAGGCGTCAGACTTAGAAAAAATTCTGTCCTGCATGGGACTTAGAAGAAATTCTGGCCAGCATGGGACTTTGAAAAAATTCTGGACAGCATGAGACTTTGAAAATTTTCGGCCAGGAGTCAGACTTAGAAAAAATTCTGGCCTGCATGGGACTTTGAAAATTTTGGGCCAAGCGTCAGACTTAGAAAAAATTCTGGCCTGCATGGGACTTTGAAATATTTCAGGCAGGTGTCAGACTTAGAAAAAATTCTGGCCTGCATGGGACTTTGAAAATTTTCGGCCAGGCGTCAGACTTAGAAAAAATTCTGGCCAGCATGGGACTTTGAAAAATTCTGGCCAGGAGTCAGACTTAGAAAAAATTCTGGCCAGCATGGGTCTTTGAAAAAATTCTGGCCAGCATGGGACTTTGAAAAAATTCTGGCCTGCATGGGACTTTGAAAATTTTTGGCCAAGCGTCAGACTTAGAAAAAATTCTGGCCTGCATGGGACTTTGAAATATTTCAGGCAGGTGTCAGACTTAGAAAAAATTCTGGCCTGCATGGGACTTTGAAAATTTTCGGCCAGGCGTCAGACTTAGAAAAAATTCTGGCCAGCATGGGACTTTGAAAAATTCTGGCCAGGAGTCAGACTTAGAAAAAATTCTGGCCAGCATGGGTCTTTGAAAAAATTCTGGCCAGCATGGGACTTTGAAAAAATTCTGGACAGCATGGGACTTTGAAAATTTTTGGCCAAGCGTCAGACTTAGAAAAAATTCTGGCCAGCATGGGACTTTGAACATTTTCAGCCAGGCATCAGACTTAGAAAAAATTGTGGCCTGCTTGGGACTTTGAAATATTTCAGGCAGGCGTCAGACTTAGAAATAATTGTGGCCTGCCTGGGACTTTGAAATATTTCAGGCAGGTGTCAGACTTAGAAAAAATTCTGGCCAGCATGGGACTTTGAAATTTTTCGGCCAGGCGTCAGACTTAGAAAAAATTCTGGCCAGCATGGGACTTTGTAAATTTTCGGCCAGGTGTCAGACTTAGAAAAAATTCTGGCCTGCATGGGACTTAGAAAAAATTCTGGCCAGCATGGGACTTTGAAAATTTTCGGCCAGGCATCAGACTTAGAAAAAATTCTGGCCTGCATGGGACTTTGAAAATTTTCGGCCAGGCGTCAGACTTAGAAAAAATTCTGGCCAGCATGGGACTTTGAAAAATTCTGGCCAGGAGTCAGACTTAGAAAAAATTCTGGCCAGCATGGGACTTTGAAAATTTTCAGCCAGGCATCAGACTTAGAAAAAATTCTGGCCAGCATGGGACTTTGAAAAAATTCTGGACAGCATGGGACTTTGAAAATTTTTGGCCAAGCGTCAGACTTAGAAAAAATTCTGGCCAGCATGGGACTTTGTTAATTTTCGGCCAGGCATCAGACTTAGAAAAAATTCTGGCCAGCATGGGACTTAGAAAAAATTCTGGCCAGCATGGGACTTTGAAAAAATTCTGGACAGCATGGGACTTTGAACATTTTCAGCCAGGCATCAGACTTAGAAAAAATTCTGGCCTGCATGGGACTTTGAAATATTTCAGGCAGGTGTCAGACTTAGAAAAAATTCTGGCCAGCATGGGACTTTGAAAATTTTCGGCCAGGCGTCAGACTTAGAAAAAATTCTGGCCTGCTTGGGACTTTGAAAATTTTTGGCCAAGCGTCAGACTTAGAAAAAATTCTGGCCTGCTTGGGACTGAAATATTTCTGGCCAGCATGGGACTTTGAAAATTTTCAGCCAGGCATCAGACTTAGAAAAAATTCTGGCCAGCATGGGACTTTGAAAAAATTCTGGACAGCATGGGACTTTGAAAATTTTTGGCCAAGCGTCAGACTTAGAAAAAATTCTGGCCAGCATGGGACTTTGAACATTTTCAGCCAGGCATCAGACTTAGAAAAAATTGTGGCCTGCTTGGGACTTTGAAATATTTCAGGCAGGCGTCAGACTTAGAAAAAATTGTGGCCTGCCTGGGACTTTGAAATATTTCAGGCAGGTGTCAGACTTAGAAAAAATTCTGGCCAGCATGGGACTTTGAAATTTTTCGGCCAGGCGTCAGACTTAGAAAAAATTCTGGCCAGCATGGGACTTTGTAAATTTTCGGCCAGGTGTCAGACTTAGAAAAAATTCTGGCCTGCATGGGACTTAGAAAAAATTCTGGCCAGCATGGGACTTTGAAAATTTTCGGCCAGGCATCAGACTTAGAAAAAATTCTGGCCTGCATGGGACTTTGAAAATTTTCGGCCAGGCGTCAGACTTAGAAAAAATTCTGGCCAGCATGGGACTTTGAAAAATTCTGGCCAGGAGTCAGACTTAGAAAAAATTCTGGCCAGCATGGGACTTTGAAAATTTTCAGCCAGGCATCAGACTTAGAAAAAATTCTGGCCAGCATGGGACTTTGAAAAAATTCTGGACAGCATGGGACTTTGAAAATTTTTGGCCAAGCGTCAGACTTAGAAAAAATTCTGGCCAGCATGGGACTTTGTTAATTTTCGGCCAGGCATCAGACTTAGAAAAAATTCTGGCCAGCATGGGACTTAGAAAAAATTCTGGCCAGCATGGGACTTTGAAAAAATTCTGGACAGCATGGGACTTTGAACATTTTCAGCCAGGCATCAGACTTAGAAAAAATTCTGGCCTGCATGGGACTTTGAAATATTTCAGGCAGGTGTCAGACTTAGAAAAAATTCTGGCCAGCATGGGACTTTGAAAATTTTCGGCCAGGCGTCAGACTTAGAAAAAATTCTGGCCTGCTTGGGACTTTGAAAATTTTTGGCCAAGCGTCAGACTTAGAAAAAATTCTGGCCTGCTTGGGACTGAAATATTTCTGGCCAGCATGGGACTTTGAAAATTTTCAGCCAGGCATCAGACTTAGAAAAAATTCTGGCCAGCATGGGACTTTGAAAATTTTCGGCCAGGAGTCAGACTTAGAAAAAATTCTGGCCTGCATGGGACTTTGAAAATTTTTGGCCAAGCGTCAGACTTAGAAAAAATTCTGGCCTGCTTGGGACTGAAATATTTCTGGCCAGCATGGGACTTTGAAAATTTTCAGCCAGGCATCAGACTTTGAAAAAATTCTGGCCAGCATGGGACTTTGAAAATTTTTGGCCAAGCGTCAGACTTAGAAAACATTCTGGCCAGCATGGGACTTTGAAAAAATTCTGGCCAGCATGGGACTTTGAAAATTTTCGGCCAGGCGTCAGACTTAGAAAAAATTCTGGCCTGCATGGGACTTTGAACATTTTCAGCCAGGCATCAGACTTAGAAAAAATTCTGGCCAGCATGGGACTTTGAAAAAATTCTGGCCAGCATGGGACTTTGTAAATTTTCGGCCAGGAGTCAGACTTAGAAAAAATTCTGGCCAGCATGCGACTTAGAAAAAATTCTGGCCAGCATGGGACTTAGAAAAAAATCTGGCCAGCATGGGACTTTGAAAAAATTCTGGACAGCATGAGACTTTGAAAATTTTCGGCCAGGAGTCAGACTTAGAAAAAATTCTGGCCTGCATGGGACTTTGAAAATTTTTGGCCAAGCGTCAGACTTAGAAAAAATTTTGGCCAGCATGGGACTTTGAAATATTTCAGGCAGGCGTCAGACTTAGAAAACATTCTGGCCAGCATGGGACTTTGAAATATTTCAGGCAGGTGTCAGACTTAGAAAAAATTCTGGCCAGCATGGGACTTTGAAAATTTTCGGCCAGGCATCAGACTTAGAAAAAATTCTGGCCAGCATGGGACTTTGAAAATTTTCGGCCAGGAGTCAGACTTAGAAAAAATTCTGGCCAGCATGGGACTTTGAAAAAATTCTGGACAGCATGGGACTTTGAACATTTTTGGCCAAGCGTCAGACTTAGAAAAAATTCTGGCCTGCTTGGGACTGAAATATTTCAGGCAGGCATCAGACTTAGAAAAAATTCTGGCCAGCATGGGACTTTGAAAATTTTCGGCCAGGCGTCAGACTTAGAAAAAATTCTGGCCAGCATGGGACTTTGAACATTTTCAGCCAGGCGTCAGACTTAGAAAAAATTCTGGCCTGCTTGGGACTTTGAAATATTTCAGGCAGGCGTCAGACTTAGAAAACATTCTGGCCAGCATGGGACTTTGAAATATTTCAGGCAGGTGTCAGACTTAGAAAAAATTCTGGCCAGCATGGGACTTTGAAAATTTTCAGCCAGGCATCAGACTTAGAAAAAATTCTCGCAGCATGGGACTTTGAAAATTTTCGGCCAGGCGTCAGACTTAGAAAAAATTCTGGCCAGCATGGGACTTTGAAAAAATTCTGGACAGCATAGGACTTTGAAAATTTTTGGCCAAGCGTCAGACTTAGAAAAAATTCTGGCCAGCATGGGACTTTGAACATTTTCAGCCAGGCGTCAGACTTAGAAAAAATTCTGGCCTGCTTGGGACTTTGAAATATTTCAGGCAGGCGTCAGACTTAGAAAACATTCTGGCCTGCATGGGACTTTGAAATATTTCAGGCAGGTGTCAGACTTAGAAAAAATTCTGGCCAGCATGGGACTTTGAAAATTTTCAGCCAGGCATCAGACTTAGAAAAAATTCTGGCCAGCATGGGACTTTGAAAAATTCTGGCCAGGAGTCAGACTTAGAAAAAATTCTGGCCAGCATGGGACTTTGAAAATTTTCAGCCAGGCATCAGACTTAGAAAAAATTCTGGCCAGCATGGGACTTTGAAAATTTTCGGCCAGGAGTCAGACTTAGAAAAAATTCTGGCCAGCATGGGACTTTGAAAAAATTCTGGACAGCATGGGACTTTGAACATTTTTGGCCAAGCGTCAGACTTAGAAAAAATTCTGGCCAGCATGGGACTTTGAACATTTTCAGCCAGGCGTCAGACTTAGAAAAAATTCTGGCCAGCATGGGACTTTGAAAAAATTCTGGACAGCATGGGACTTTGAAAATTTTCAGCCAGGCGTCAGACTTAGAAAAAATTCTGGCCAGCATGGGACTTTGTTAATTTTCGGCCAGGCATCAGACTTAGAAAAAATTCTGGCCAGCATGGGACTTTGAAAATTTTCGGCCAAGCGTCAGACTTAGAAAAAATTCTGGCCTGCTTGGGACTGAAATATTTCAGGCAGGCATCAGACTTAGAAAAAATTCTGGCCAGCATGGGACTTTGAAAATTTTCAGCCAGGCATCAGACTTAGAAAAAATTCTGGCCAGCATGGGACTTTGAAAATTTTCGGCCAGGCATCAGACTTAGAAAAAATTCTGGACAGCATGGGACTTTGAAAAAATTCTGGACAGCATGGGACTTTGAAAATTTTTGGCCAAGCGTCAGACTTAGAAAAAATTCTGGCCAGCATGGGACTTTGTTAATTTTCGGCCAGGCATCAGACTTAGAAAAAATTCTGGCCAGCATGGGACTTAGAAAAAATTCTGGACAGCATGGGACTTTGAAAAAATTCTGGACAGCATGGGACTTTGAAAATTTTTGGCCAAGCGTCAGACTTAGAAAAAATTCTGGCCAGCATGGGACTTTGAACATTTTCAGCCAGGCATCAGACTTAGAAAAAATTGTGGCCTGCTTGGGACTTTGAAATATTTCAGGCAGGCGTCAGACTTAGAAAAAATTGTGGCCTGCCTGGGACTTTGAAATATTTCAGGCAGGTGTCAGACTTAGAAAAAATTCTGGCCAGCATGGGACTTTGTAAATTTTCGGCCAGGTGTCAGACTTAGAAAAAATTCTGGCCTGCATGGGACTTAGAAAAAATTCTGGCCTGCATGGGACTTTGAAAATTTTCGGCCAGGCGTCAGACTTAGAAAAAATTCTGGCCAGCATGGGACTTTGAAAAATTCTGGCCAGGAGTCAGACTTAGAAAAAATTCTGGCCAGCATGGGACTTTGAAAATTTTCAGCCAGGCATCAGACTTAGAAAAAATTCTGGCCAGCATGGGACTTTGAAAAAATTCTGGACAGCATGGGACTTTGAAAATTTTTGGCCAAGCGTCAGACTTAGAAAAAATTCTGGCCAGCATGGGACTTTGTTAATTTTCGGCCAGGCATCAGACTTAGAAAAAATTCTGGCCAGCATGGGACTTAGAAAAAATTCTGGCCAGCATGGGACTTTGAAAAAATTCTGGACAGCATGGGACTTTGAACATTTTCAGCCAGGCATCAGACTTAGAAAAAATTCTGGCCTGCATGGGACTTTGAAATATTTCAGGCAGGTGTCAGACTTAGAAAAAATTCTGGCCAGCATGGGACTTTGAAAATTTTTGGCCAAGCGTCAGACTTAGAAAAAATTCTGGCCTGCTTGGGACTGAAATATTTCTGGCCAGCATGGGACTTTGAAAATTTTCAGCCAGGCATCAGACTTAGAAAAAATTCTGGCCAGCATGGGACTTTGAAAATTTTCGGCCAGGAGTCAGACTTAGAAAAAATTCTGGCCTGCATGGGACTTTGAAAATTTTTGGCCAAGCGTCAGACTTAGAAAAAATTCTGGCCTGCTTGGGACTGAAATATTTCTGGCCAGCATGGGACTTTGAAAATTTTCAGCCAGGCATCAGACTTTGAAAAAATTCTGGCCAGCATGGGACTTTGAAAATTTTTGGCCAAGCGTCAGACTTAGAAAACATTCTGGCCAGCATGGGACTTTGAAAAAATTCTGGCCAGCATGGGACTTTGAAAATTTTCGGCCAGGCGTCAGACTTAGAAAAAATTCTGGCCTGCATGGGACTTTGAACATTTTCAGCCAGGCATCAGACTTAGAAAAAATTCTGGCCAGCATGGGACTTTGAAAAAATTCTGGCCAGCATGGGACTTTGTAAATTTTCGGCCAGGAGTCAGACTTAGAAAAAATTCTGGCCAGCATGCGACTTAGAAAAAATTCTGGCCAGCATGGGACTTAGAAAAAATTCTGGCCAGCATGGGACTTTGAAAAAATTCTGGACAGCATGAGACTTTGAAAATTTTCGGCCAGGAGTCAGACTTAGAAAAAATTCTGGCCTGCATGGGACTTTGAAAATTTTTGGCCAAGCGTCAGACTTAGAAAAAATTTTGGCCAGCATGGGACTTTGAAATATTTCAGGCAGGCGTCAGACTTAGAAAACATTCTGGCCAGCATGGGACTTTGAAATATTTCAGGCAGGTGTCAGACTTAGAAAAAATTCTGGCCAGCATGGGACTTTGAAAATTTTCGGCCAGGCATCAGACTTAGAAAAAATTCTGGCCTGCATGGGACTTTGAAAATTTTTGGCCAAGCGTCAGACTTAGAAAAAATTCTGGCCTGCTTGGGACTGAAATATTTCAGGCAGGCATCAGACTTAGAAAAAATTCTGGCCAGCATGGGACTTTGAAAATTTTCGGCCAGGCGTCAGACTTAGAAAAAATTCTGGCCAGCATGGGACTTTGAACATTTTCAGCCAGGCGTCAGACTTAGAAAAAATTCTGGCCTGCTTGGGACTTTGAAATATTTCAGGCAGGCGTCAGACTTAGAAAACATTCTGGCCAGCATGGGACTTTGAAATATTTCAGGCAGGTGTCAGACTTAGAAAAAATTCTGGCCAGCATGGGACTTTGAAAATTTTCAGCCAGGCATCAGACTTAGAAAAAATTCTCGCAGCATGGGACTTTGAAAATTTTCGGCCAGGCGTCAGACTTAGAAAAAATTCTGGCCAGCATGGGACTTTGAAAAAATTCTGGACAGCATAGGACTTTGAAAATTTTTGGCCAAGCGTCAGACTTAGAAAAAATTCTGGCCAGCATGGGACTTTGAACATTTTCAGCCAGGCGTCAGACTTAGAAAAAATTCTGGCCTGCTTGGGACTTTGAAATATTTCAGGCAGGCGTCAGACTTAGAAAAAATTCTGGCCAGCATGGGACTTTGAAAATTTTCAGCCAGGCATCAGACTTAGAAAAAATTCTGGCCAGCATGGGACTTTGAAAAATTCTGGCCAGGAGTCAGACTTAGAAAAAATTCTGGCCAGCATGGGACTTTGAAATTTTTCGGCCAGGCGTCAGACTTAGAAAAAATTCTGGCCAGCATGGGACTTTGTAAATTTTCGGCCAGGTGTCAGACTTAGAAAAAATTCTGGCCTGCATGGGACTTAGAAAAAATTCTGGCCAGCATGGGACTTTGAAAATTTTCGGCCAGGCATCAGACTTAGAAAAAATTCTGGCCTGCATGGGACTTTGAAAATTTTCGGCCAGGCGTCAGACTTAGAAAAAATTCTGGCCAGCATGGGACTTTGTTAATTTTCGGCCAGGCATCAGACTTAGAAAAAATTCTGGCCAGCATGGGACTTAGAAAAAATTCTGGACAGCATGGGACTTTGAAAAAATTCTGGACAGCATGGGACTTTGAAAATTTTTGGCCAAGCGTCAGACTTAGAAAAAATTCTGGCCAGCATGGGACTTTGAACATTTTCAGCCAGGCATCAGACTTAGAAAAAATTGTGGCCTGCTTGGGACTTTGAAATATTTCAGGCAGGCGTCAGACTTAGAAAAAATTGTGGCCTGCCTGGGACTTTGAAATATTTCAGGCAGGTGTCAGACTTAGAAAAAATTCTGGCCAGCATGGGACTTTGTAAATTTTCGGCCAGGTGTCAGACTTAGAAAAAATTCTGGCCTGCATGGGACTTAGAAAAAATTCTGGCCTGCATGGGACTTTGAAAATTTTCGGCCAGGCGTCAGACTTAGAAAAAATTCTGGCCAGCATGGGACTTTGAAAAATTCTGGCCAGGAGTCAGACTTAGAAAAAATTCTGGCCAGCATGGGACTTTGAAAATTTTCAGCCAGGCATCAGACTTAGAAAAAATTCTGGCCAGCATGGGACTTTGAAAAAATTCTGGACAGCATGGGACTTTGAAAATTTTTGGCCAAGCGTCAGACTTAGAAAAAATTCTGGCCAGCATGGGACTTTGTTAATTTTCGGCCAGGCATCAGACTTAGAAAAAATTCTGGCCAGCATGGGACTTAGAAAAAATTCTGGCCAGCATGGGACTTTGAAAAAATTCTGGACAGCATGGGACTTTGAACATTTTCAGCCAGGCATCAGACTTAGAAAAAATTCTGGCCTGCATGGGACTTTGAAATATTTCAGGCAGGTGTCAGACTTAGAAAAAATTCTGGCCAGCATGGGACTTTGAAAATTTTTGGCCAAGCGTCAGACTTAGAAAAAATTCTGGCCTGCTTGGGACTGAAATATTTCTGGCCAGCATGGGACTTTGAAAATTTTCAGCCAGGCATCAGACTTAGAAAAAATTCTGGCCAGCATGGGACTTTGAAAATTTTCGGCCAGGAGTCAGACTTAGAAAAAATTCTGGCCTGCATGGGACTTTGAAAATTTTTGGCCAAGCGTCAGACTTAGAAAAAATTCTGGCCTGCTTGGGACTGAAATATTTCTGGCCAGCATGGGACTTTGAAAATTTTCAGCCAGGCATCAGACTTTGAAAAAATTCTGGCCAGCATGGGACTTTGAAAATTTTTGGCCAAGCGTCAGACTTAGAAAACATTCTGGCCAGCATGGGACTTTGAAAAAATTCTGGCCAGCATGGGACTTTGAAAATTTTCGGCCAGGCGTCAGACTTAGAAAAAATTCTGGCCTGCATGGGACTTTGAACATTTTCAGCCAGGCATCAGACTTAGAAAAAATTCTGGCCAGCATGGGACTTTGAAAAAATTCTGGCCAGCATGGGACTTTGTAAATTTTCGGCCAGGAGTCAGACTTAGAAAAAATTCTGGCCAGCATGCGACTTAGAAAAAATTCTGGCCAGCATGGGACTTAGAAAAAATTCTGGCCAGCATGGGACTTTGAAAAAATTCTGGACAGCATGAGACTTTGAAAATTTTCGGCCAGGAGTCAGACTTAGAAAAAATTCTGGCCTGCATGGGACTTTGAAAATTTTTGGCCAAGCGTCAGACTTAGAAAAAATTTTGGCCAGCATGGGACTTTGAAATATTTCAGGCAGGCGTCAGACTTAGAAAACATTCTGGCCAGCATGGGACTTTGAAATATTTCAGGCAGGTGTCAGACTTAGAAAAAATTCTGGCCAGCATGGGACTTTGAAAATTTTCGGCCAGGCATCAGACTTAGAAAAAATTCTGGCCTGCATGGGACTTTGAAAATTTTTGGCCAAGCGTCAGACTTAGAAAAAATTCTGGCCTGCTTGGGACTGAAATATTTCAGGCAGGCATCAGACTTAGAAAAAATTCTGGCCAGCATGGGACTTTGAAAATTTTCGGCCAGGCGTCAGACTTAGAAAAAATTCTGGCCAGCATGGGACTTTGAACATTTTCAGCCAGGCGTCAGACTTAGAAAAAATTCTGGCCTGCTTGGGACTTTGAAATATTTCAGGCAGGCGTCAGACTTAGAAAACATTCTGGCCAGCATGGGACTTTGAAATATTTCAGGCAGGTGTCAGACTTAGAAAAAATTCTGGCCAGCATGGGACTTTGAAAATTTTCAGCCAGGCATCAGACTTAGAAAAAATTCTCGCAGCATGGGACTTTGAAAATTTTCGGCCAGGCGTCAGACTTAGAAAAAATTCTGGCCAGCATGGGACTTTGAAAAAATTCTGGACAGCATAGGACTTTGAAAATTTTTGGCCAAGCGTCAGACTTAGAAAAAATTCTGGCCAGCATGGGACTTTGAACATTTTCAGCCAGGCGTCAGACTTAGAAAAAATTCTGGCCTGCTTGGGACTTTGAAATATTTCAGGCAGGCGTCAGACTTAGAAAAAATTCTGGCCAGCATGGGACTTTGAAAATTTTCAGCCAGGCATCAGACTTAGAAAAAATTCTGGCCAGCATGGGACTTTGAAAAATTCTGGCCAGGAGTCAGACTTAGAAAAAATTCTGGCCAGCATGGGACTTTGAAATTTTTCGGCCAGGCGTCAGACTTAGAAAAAATTCTGGCCAGCATGGGACTTTGTAAATTTTCGGCCAGGTGTCAGACTTAGAAAAAATTCTGGCCTGCATGGGACTTAGAAAAAATTCTGGCCAGCATGGGACTTTGAAAATTTTCGGCCAGGCATCAGACTTAGAAAAAATTCTGGCCTGCATGGGACTTTGAAAATTTTCGGCCAGGCGTCAGACTTAGAAAAAATTCTGGCCAGCATGGGACTTTGAAAAATTCTGGCCAGGAGTCAGACTTAGAAAAAATTCTGGCCAGCATGGGACTTTGAAAATTTTCAGCCAGGCATCAGACTTAGAAAAAATTCTGGCCAGCATGGGACTTTGAAAAAATTCTGGACAGCATGGGACTTTGAAAATTTTTGGCCAAGCGTCAGACTTAGAAAAAATTCTGGCCAGCATGGGACTTTGTTAATTTTCGGCCAGGCATCAGACTTAGAAAAAATTCTGGCCAGCATGGGACTTAGAAAAAATTCTGGCCAGCATGGGACTTTGAAAAAATTCTGGACAGCATGGGACTTTGAACATTTTCAGCCAGGCATCAGACTTAGAAAAAATTCTGGCCTGCATGGGACTTTGAAATATTTCAGGCAGGTGTCAGACTTAGAAAAAATTCTGGCCAGCATGGGACTTTGAAAATTTTCGGCCAGGCGTCAGACTTAGAAAAAATTCTGGCCTGCTTGGGACTTTGAAAATTTTTGGCCAAGCGTCAGACTTAGAAAAAATTCTGGCCTGCTTGGGACTGAAATATTTCTGGCCAGCATGGGACTTTGAAAATTTTCAGCCAGGCATCAGACTTAGAAAAAATTCTGGCCAGCATGGGACTTTGAAAATTTTCGGCCAGGAGTCAGACTTAGAAAAAATTCTGGCCTGCATGGGACTTTGAAAATTTTTGGCCAAGCGTCAGACTTAGAAAAAATTCTGGCCTGCTTGGGACTGAAATATTTCTGGCCAGCATGGGACTTTGAAAATTTTCAGCCAGGCATCAGACTTTGAAAAAATTCTGGCCAGCATGGGACTTTGAAAATTTTTGGCCAAGCGTCAGACTTAGAAAACATTCTGGCCAGCATGGGACTTTGAAAAAATTCTGGCCAGCATGGGACTTTGAACATTTTCGGCCAGGCGTCAGACTTAGAAAAAATTCTGGCCTGCATGGGACTTTGAACATTTTCAGCCAGGCATCAGACTTAGAAAAAATTCTGGCCAGCATGGGACTTTGAAAAAATTCTGGCCAGCATGGGACTTTGTAAATTTTCGGCCAGGAGTCAGACTTAGAAAAAATTCTGGCCAGCATGCGACTTAGAAAAAATTCTGGCCAGCATGGGACTTAGAAAAAATTCTGGCCAGCATGGGACTTTGAAAAAATTCTGGACAGCATGAGACTTTGAAAATTTTCGGCCAGGAGTCAGACTTAGAAAAAATTCTGGCCTGCATGGGACTTTGAAAATTTTTGGCCAAGCGTCAGACTTAGAAAAAATTTTGGCCAGCATGGGACTTTGAAATATTTCAGGCAGGCGTCAGACTTAGAAAACATTCTGGCCAGCATGGGACTTTGAAATATTTCAGGCAGGTGTCAGACTTAGAAAAAATTCTGGCCAGCATGGGACTTTGAAAATTTTCGGCCAGGCATCAGACTTAGAAAAAATTCTGGCCTGCATGGGACTTTGAAAATTTTTGGCCAAGCGTCAGACTTAGAAAAAATTCTGGCCTGCTTGGGACTGAAATATTTCAGGCAGGCATCAGACTTAGAAAAAATTCTGGCCAGCATGGGACTTTGAAAATTTTCGGCCAGGCGTCAGACTTAGAAAAAATTCTGGCCAGCATGGGACTTTGTAAATTTTCGGCCAGGTGTCAGACTTAGAAAAAATTCTGGCCTGCATGGGACTTTGAAAAAATTCTGGCCAGCATGGGACTTTGAAAATTTTTGGCCAAGCGTCAGACTTAGAAAACATTCTGGCCAGCATGGGACTTTGAAAAAATTCTGGCCAGCATGGGACTTTGAAAATTTTCGGCCAGGCGTCAGACTTAGAAAAAATTCTGGCCTGCATGGGACTTTGAACATTTTCAGCCAGGCATCAGACTTAGAAAAAATTCTGGCCAGCATGGGACTTTGAAAAAATTCTGGCCAGCATGGGACTTTGTAAATTTTCGGCCAGGAGTCAGACTTAGAAAAAATTCTGGCCAGCATGCGACTTAGAAAAAATTCTGGCCAGCATGGGACTTAGAAAAAATTCTGGCCAGCATGGGACTTTGAAAAAATTCTGGACAGCATGAGACTTTGAAAATTTTCGGCCAGGAGTCAGACTTAGAAAAAATTCTGGCCTGCATGGGACTTTGAAAATTTTTGGCCAAGCGTCAGACTTAGAAAAAATTTTGGCCAGCATGGGACTTTGAAATATTTCAGGCAGGCGTCAGACTTAGAAAACATTCTGGCCAGCATGGGACTTTGAAATATTTCAGGCAGGTGTCAGACTTAGAAAAAATTCTGGCCAGCATGGGACTTTGAAAATTTTCGGCCAGGCATCAGACTTAGAAAAAATTCTGGCCTGCATGGGACTTTGAAAATTTTTGGCCAAGCGTCAGACTTAGAAAAAATTCTGGCCTGCTTGGGACTGAAATATTTCAGGCAGGCATCAGACTTAGAAAAAATTCTGGCCAGCATGGGACTTTGAAAATTTTCGGCCAGGCGTCAGACTTAGAAAAAATTCTGGCCAGCATGGGACTTTGAACATTTTCAGCCAGGCGTCAGACTTAGAAAAAATTCTGGCCTGCTTGGGACTTTGAAATATTTCAGGCAGGCGTCAGACTTAGAAAACATTCTGGCCAGCATGGGACTTTGAAATATTTCAGGCAGGTGTCAGACTTAGAAAAAATTCTGGCCAGCATGGGACTTTGAAAATTTTCAGCCAGGCATCAGACTTAGAAAAAATTCTCGCAGCATGGGACTTTGAAAATTTTCGGCCAGGCGTCAGACTTAGAAAAAATTCTGGCCAGCATGGGACTTTGAAAAAATTCTGGACAGCATAGGACTTTGAAAATTTTTGGCCAAGCGTCAGACTTAGAAAAAATTCTGGCCAGCATGGGACTTTGAACATTTTCAGCCAGGCGTCAGACTTAGAAAAAATTCTGGCCTGCTTGGGACTTTGAAATATTTCAGGCAGGCGTCAGACTTAGAAAAAATTCTGGCCAGCATGGGACTTTGAAAATTTTCAGCCAGGCATCAGACTTAGAAAAAATTCTGGCCAGCATGGGACTTTGAAAAATTCTGGCCAGGAGTCAGACTTAGAAAAAATTCTGGCCAGCATGGGACTTTGAAATTTTTCGGCCAGGCGTCAGACTTAGAAAAAATTCTGGCCAGCATGGGACTTTGTAAATTTTCGGCCAGGTGTCAGACTTAGAAAAAATTCTGGCCTGCATGGGACTTAGAAAAAATTCTGGCCAGCATGGGACTTTGAACATTTTCGGCCAGGCATCAGACTTAGAAAAAATTCTGGCCTGCATGGGACTTTGAAAATTTTCGGCCAGGCGTCAGACTTAGAAAAAATTCTGGCCAGCATGGGACTTTGAAAAATTCTGGCCAGGAGTCAGACTTAGAAAAAATTCTGGCCAGCATGGGACTTTGAAAATTTTCAGCCAGGCATCAGACTTAGAAAAAATTCTGGCCAGCATGGGACTTTGAAAAAATTCTGGACAGCATGGGACTTTGAAAATTTTTGGCCAAGCGTCAGACTTAGAAAAAATTCTGGCCAGCATGGGACTTTGTTAATTTTCGGCCAGGCATCAGACTTAGAAAAAATTCTGGCCAGCATGGGACTTAGAAAAAATTCTGGCCAGCATGGGACTTTGAAAAAATTCTGGACAGCATGGGACTTTGAACATTTTCAGCCAGGCATCAGACTTAGAAAAAATTCTGGCCTGCATGGGACTTTGAAATATTTCAGGCAGGTGTCAGACTTAGAAAAAATTCTGGCCAGCATGGGACTTTGAAAATTTTCGGCCAGGCGTCAGACTTAGAAAAAATTCTGGCCTGCTTGGGACTTTGAAAATTTTTGGCCAAGCGTCAGACTTAGAAAAAATTCTGGCCTGCTTGGGACTGAAATATTTCTGGCCAGCATGGGACTTTGAAAATTTTCAGCCAGGCATCAGACTTAGAAAAAATTCTGGCCAGCATGGGACTTTGAAAATTTTCGGCCAGGAGTCAGACTTAGAAAAAATTCTGGCCTGCATGGGACTTTGAAAATTTTTGGCCAAGCGTCAGACTTAGAAAAAATTCTGGCCTGCTTGGGACTGAAATATTTCTGGCCAGCATGGGACTTTGAAAATTTTCAGCCAGGCATCAGACTTTGAAAAAATTCTGGCCAGCATGGGACTTTGAAAATTTTTGGCCAAGCGTCAGACTTAGAAAACATTCTGGCCAGCATGGGACTTTGAAAAAATTCTGGCCAGCATGGGACTTTGAACATTTTCGGCCAGGCGTCAGACTTAGAAAAAATTCTGGCCTGCATGGGACTTTGAACATTTTCAGCCAGGCATCAGACTTAGAAAAAATTCTGGCCAGCATGGGACTTTGAAAAAATTCTGGCCAGCATGGGACTTTGTAAATTTTCGGCCAGGAGTCAGACTTAGAAAAAATTCTGGCCAGCATGCGACTTAGAAAAAATTCTGGCCAGCATGGGACTTAGAAAAAATTCTGGCCAGCATGGGACTTTGAAAAAATTCTGGACAGCATGAGACTTTGAAAATTTTCGGCCAGGAGTCAGACTTAGAAAAAATTCTGGCCTGCATGGGACTTTGAAAATTTTTGGCCAAGCGTCAGACTTAGAAAAAATTTTGGCCAGCATGGGACTTTGAAATATTTCAGGCAGGCGTCAGACTTAGAAAACATTCTGGCCAGCATGGGACTTTGAAATATTTCAGGCAGGTGTCAGACTTAGAAAAAATTCTGGCCAGCATGGGACTTTGAAAATTTTCGGCCAGGCATCAGACTTAGAAAAAATTCTGGCCTGCATGGGACTTTGAAAATTTTTGGCCAAGCGTCAGACTTAGAAAAAATTCTGGCCTGCTTGGGACTGAAATATTTCAGGCAGGCATCAGACTTAGAAAAAATTCTGGCCAGCATGGGACTTTGAAAATTTTCGGCCAGGCGTCAGACTTAGAAAAAATTCTGGCCAGCATGGGACTTTGTAAATTTTCGGCCAGGTGTCAGACTTAGAAAAAATTCTGGCCTGCATGGGACTTAGAAAAAATTCTGGCCAGCATGGGACTTTGAAAATTTTTGGCCAAGCGTCAGACTTAGAAAACATTCTGGCCAGCATGGGACTTTGAAAAAATTCTGGCCAGCATGGGACTTTGAACATTTTCGGCCAGGCGTCAGACTTAGAAAAAATTCTGGCCTGCATGGGACTTTGAACATTTTCAGCCAGGCATCAGACTTAGAAAAAATTCTGGCCAGCATGGGACTTTGAAAAAATTCTGGCCAGCATGGGACTTTGTAAATTTTCGGCCAGGAGTCAGACTTAGAAAAAATTCTGGCCAGCATGCGACTTAGAAAAAATTCTGGCCAGCATGGGACTTAGAAAAAATTCTGGCCAGCATGGGACTTTGAAAAAATTCTGGACAGCATGAGACTTTGAAAATTTTCGGCCAGGAGTCAGACTTAGAAAAAATTCTGGCCTGCATGGGACTTTGAAAATTTTTGGCCAAGCGTCAGACTTAGAAAAAATTTTGGCCAGCATGGGACTTTGAAATATTTCAGGCAGGCGTCAGACTTAGAAAACATTCTGGCCAGCATGGGACTTTGAAATATTTCAGGCAGGTGTCAGACTTAGAAAAAATTCTGGCCAGCATGGGACTTTGAAAATTTTCGGCCAGGCATCAGACTTAGAAAAAATTCTGGCCTGCATGGGACTTTGAAAATTTTTGGCCAAGCGTCAGACTTAGAAAAAATTCTGGCCTGCTTGGGACTGAAATATTTCAGGCAGGCATCAGACTTAGAAAAAATTCTGGCCAGCATGGGACTTTGAAAATTTTCGGCCAGGCGTCAGACTTAGAAAAAATTCTGGCCAGCATGGGACTTTGAACATTTTCAGCCAGGCGTCAGACTTAGAAAAAATTCTGGCCTGCTTGGGACTTTGAAATATTTCAGGCAGGCGTCAGACTTAGAAAACATTCTGGCCAGCATGGGACTTTGAAATATTTCAGGCAGGTGTCAGACTTAGAAAAAATTCTGGCCAGCATGGGACTTTGAAAATTTTCAGCCAGGCATCAGACTTAGAAAAAATTCTCGCAGCATGGGACTTTGAAAATTTTCGGCCAGACGTCAGACTTAGAAAAAATTCTGGCCAGCATGGGACTTTGAAAAAATTCTGGACAGCATAGGACTTTGAAAATTTTTGGCCAAGCGTCAGACTTAGAAAAAATTCTGGCCAGCATGGGACTTTGAACATTTTCAGCCAGGCGTCAGACTTAGAAAAAATTCTGGCCTGCTTGGGACTTTGAAATATTTCAGGCAGGCGTCAGACTTAGAAAACATTCTGGCCTGCATGGGACTTTGAAATATTTCAGGCAGGTGTCAGACTTAGAAAAAATTCTGGCCAGCATGGGACTTTGAAAATTTTCAGCCAGGCATCAGACTTAGAAAAAATTCTGGCCAGCATGGGACTTTGAAAAATTCTGGCCAGGAGTCAGACTTAGAAAAAATTCTGGCCAGCATGGGACTTTGAAAATTTTCAGCCAGGCATCAGACTTAGAAAAAATTCTGGCCAGCATGGGACTTTGAAAATTTTCGGCCGGAGTCAGACTTAGAAAAAATTCTGGCCAGCATGGGACTTTGAAAAAATTCTGGACAGCATGGGACTTTGAACATTTTTGGCCAAGCGTCAGACTTAGAAAAAATTCTGGCCAGCATGGGACTTTGAACATTTTCAGCCAGGCGTCAGACTTAGAAAAAATTCTGGCCAGCATGGGACTTTGAAAAAATTCTGGACAGCATGGGACTTTGAAAATTTTCAGCCAGGCGTCAGACTTAGAAAAAATTCTGGCCAGCATTCGACTTTGTTAATTTTCGGCCCGAGCATCAGACTTAGAAAAAATTCTGGCCAGCATGGGACTCTGAAAATTTTCAGCCAGGCATCAGACTTAGAAAAAATTCTGGCCAGCATGGGACTTTGAAAATTTTCGGCCAAGCGTCAGACTTAGAAAAAATTCTGGCCTGCTTGGGACTGAAATATTTCAGGCAGGCATCAGACTTAGAAAAAATTCTGGCCAGCATGGGACTTTGAAAATTTTCAGCCAGGCATCAGACTTAGAAAAAATTCTGGCCAGCATGGGACTTTGAAAATTTTCGGCCAGGCATCAGACTTAGAAAAAATTCTGGACAGCATGGGACTTTGAAAAAATTCTGGACAGCATGGGACTTTGAAAATTTTTGGCCAAGCGTCAGACTTAGAAAAAATTCTGGCCAGCATGGGACTTTGTTAATTTTCGGCCAGGCATCAGACTTAGAAAAAATTCTGGCCAGCATGGGACTTTGAAAAAATTCTGGACAGCATGGGACTTTGAAAATTTTTGGCCAAGCGTCAGACTTAGAAAAAATTCTGGCCAGCATGGGACTTTGAACATTTTCAGCCAGGCATCAGACTTAGAAAAAATTGTGGCCTGCTTGGGACTTTGAAATATTTCAGACAGGCGTCAGACTTAGAAAAAATTGTGGCCTGCTTGGGACTTTGAAATATTTCAGGCAGGCGTCAGACTTAGAAAAAAGTCTGGCCTGCATGGGACTTTGAAATATTTCAGGCAGGTGTCAGACTTAGAAAAAATTCTGGCCAGCATGGGACTTTGAAAATTTTCGGCCAGGCGTCAGACTTAGAAAAAATTCTGGCCAGCATGGGACTTTGTAAATTTTCGGCCAGGCGTCAGACTTAGAAAAAATTCTGGCCTGCATGGGACTTAGAAAAAATTCTGGCCAGCATGGGACTTAGAAAAAATTCTGGCCAGCATAGGACTTTGAAAAAATTCTGGACAGCATGAGACTTTGAAAATTTTCGGCCAGGAGTCAGACTTAGAAAAAATTCTGGCCTGCATGGGACTTTGAAAATTTTTGGCCAAGCGTCAGACTTTTGTTCAACTTTTATGTGGGAGAGCAATAACTCCAGTATCAAAAACAAGGAGGGAGCTTCAACACAAAAATGTAAACACGTCTGACTATGTTATTGTACTGCAAGGACAGTCTATTTTATATCATTTGAAAACAGCATCTGTGCTGACTGCTATGAAAAGGACACTCTGCTCCAAAAACTTTTCGCAAACCAACATGGATTTGATTAGCTGGTCTGTAAGTGCATTTGACAAAATCTTCTCAATGATGAGACCTGCACCTACTGATCGTTCATGTCCAAGTGGTACTCACATGTCTGGATATGCTGAGGATTCCTGGGCAAGGTGGAGACCAGTGTGTCTGACCTCTTTTGACCTTGAGGACGTGGAGGACATCTACCTGCTGGCTGTGCTGGTGGTCTTGCTGATGCTGCTGGGGATTGGAACCCACTGGCTGTTTCGTACGCTGCGTAAAATGTCTGATCGCCAGAAGATTGCAGAGGAAATGGCTGAGGCCACCCTGAGAGCCATCACTGGCGTGCAAGCCGGCCGAACTAAGGCCTTTGATGACACTTCTGTGGTGAAAAACGACATTGCAGCACTCAACCTTGCCATGAAAGGAATGAGGAGAGACATGGCCACAAGGTTGCTTGAACTGGAGAAAAAGGTCGCGATGAACCAAAATCGCGATGAAGACGGATCGGACTGAAGGAGGTGTCGGACACATGGTCTTCACTAAGCCCAGTTATCTAAAGCTGCTGGACTGTGATAATCCACATGGTATGAATCAACAAGTGATCAACAAACTATTGGAAAGAATCTTTTGGCATGATCTATATGCGATCAAATCACTGGTGAAGAGGACCCGATTGACTTTCAATAATCCATTTGCCTGAATCAAAAGTCTCCGAATGTAATCAACTCGACAACCTGCTAGTTGGACTGATGAACTGAGTGAACTATCAATAATCCATCTGCTTGAATCAATTGTCTCCGAATGCAATCAACTGGATTTCTAACTTCATGGACTTTATAATCTGAGTGAAATTTTATCATTTCTGCTGACTCTATATTTTTATTTGATTTTATGCGTCCTAGTTTAGTATGGGGGCGGGAATCTATAAGCTTTATGCTTCTTCCTGCCAGCCCTTTTTCTTTTCGGTTATTGTTTGTCAAAATTGTATGATGTAATGTTTGATTGTCAACAATGTTGTCCGAAAGGAAAAATGAACAAATAAATCAAATCAAATCAAATCAAATCAAATCAGACTTAGAAAAAATTCTGGCCAGCATGGGACTTTGAAAATTTTCGGCCAGGCATCAGACTTAGAAAAAATTCTGGCCTGCATGGGACTTTGAAATATTTCAGGCAGGTGTCAGACTTAGAAAAAATTCTGGCCAGCATGGGACTTTGAAAATTTTCAGCCAGGCATCAGACTTAGAAAAAATTCTGGCCTGCATGGGACTTTGAAAATTTTCGGCCAGGCGTCAGACAGAAAAAATTCTGGCCAGCATGGGACTTTGAAAAATTCTGGCCAGGAGTCAGACTTAGAAAAAATTCTGGCCTGCTTGGGACTGAAATATTTCAGGCAGGCATCAGACTTAGAAAAAATTCTGGCCAGCATGGGACTTTGAAAATTTTCAGCCAGGCATCAGACTTAGAAAAAATTCTGGCCAGCATGGGACTTTGAAAATTTTCAGCCAGGCATCAGACTTAGAAAAAATTCTGGCCAGCATGGGACTTTGAAAATTTTCGGCCAGGAGTCAGACTTAGAAAAAATTCTGGCCTGCATGGGACTTTGAAAATTTTTGGCCAAGCGTCAGACTTAGAAAAAATTCTGGCCAGCATGGGACTTAGAAAAATTTCTGGCCAGCATGGGACTTTGAAAATTTTCAGCCAGGCATCAGACTTAGAAAAAATTCTGGCCAGCATGGGACTTTGAACATTTTCAGCCAGGCATCAGACTTAGAAAAAATTCTGGCCAGCATGGGACTTTGAAAATTTTCGGCCAGGCATCAGACTTAGAAAAAATTCTGGCCTGCATGGGACTTTGAAATATTTCAGGCAGGTGTCAGACTTAGAAAAAATTCTGGCCAGCATGGGACTTTGAAAATTTTCAGCCAGGCATCAGACTTAGAAAAAATTCTGGCCTGCATGGGACTTTGAAAATTTTCGGCCAGGCGTCAGACTTAGAAAAAATTCTGGCCAGCATGGGACTTTGAAAAATTCTGGCCAGGAGTCAGACTTAGAAAAAATTCTGGCCTGCTTGGGACTGAAATATTTCAGGCAGGCATCAGACTTAGAAAAAATTCTGGCCAGCATGGGACTTTGAAAATTTTCAGCCAGGCATCAGACTTAGAAAAAATTCTGGCCAGCATGGGACTTTGAAAATTTTCGGCCAGGAGTCAGACTTAGAAAAAATTCTGGCCTGCATGGGACTTTGAAAATTTTTGGCCAAGCGTCAGACTTAGAAAAAATTCTGGCCAGCATGGGACTTAGAAACATTTCTGGCCAGCATGGGACTTTGAAAATTTTCAGCCAGGCATCAGACTTAGAAAAAATTCTGGCCAGCATGGGACTTTGAACATTTTCAGCCAGGCGTCAGACTTAGAAAAAATTCTGCCCAGCATGGGACTTTGAAAATTTTCAGCCAGGCATCAGACTTTGAAAAAATTCTGGACAGCATGGGACTTTGAAAATTTTTGGCCAAGCGTCAGACTTAGAAAAAATTCTGGCCAGCATGGGACTTAGAAAAAATTCTGGCCAGCATGGGACTTTGAAAAAATTCTGGACAGCATGGGACTTTGAAAATTTTTGGCCAAGCGTCAGACTTAGAAAAAATTCTGGCCTGCATGGGACTTTGAAATATTTCAGGCAGGTGTCAGACTTAGAAAAAATTCTGGCCAGCATGGGACTTTGAAAATTTTCGGCCAGGCGTCAGACTTAGAAAAAATTCTGGCCAGAATGGGACTTTGTAAATTTTCGGCCAGGCGTCAGACTTAGAAAAAATTCTGTCCTGCATGGGACTTAGAAAAAATTCTGGCCAGCATGGGACTTAGAAAAAATTCTGGCCAGCATGGGACTTTGAAAAAATTCTGGACAGCATGAGACTTTGAAAATTTTCGGCCAGGAGTCAGACTTAGAAAAAATTCTGGACAGCATGAGACTTTGAAAATTTTCGGCCAGGAGTCAGACTTAGAAAAAATTCTGGCCAGCATGGGACTTTGAAAATTTTCGGCCAGGCATCAGACTTAGAAAAAATTCTGGCCTGCATGGGACTTTGAAAATTTTTGGCCAAGCGTCAGACTTAGAAAAAATTCTGGCCTGCTTGGGACTGAAATATTTCAGGCAGGCATCAGACTTAGAAAAAATTCTGGCCAGCATGGGACTTTGAAAATTTTCGGCCAGGCGTCAGACTTAGAAAAAATTCTGGCCAGCATGGGACTTTGAACATTTTCAGCCAGGCGTCAGACTTAGAAAAAATTCTGGCCTGCTTGGGACTTTGAAATATTTCAGGCAGGCGTCAGACTTAGAAAACATTCTGGCCAGCATGGGACTTTGAAATATTTCAGGCAGGTGTCAGACTTAGAAAAAATTCTGGCCAGCATGGGACTTTGAAAATTTTCAGCCAGGCATCAGACTTAGAAAAAATTCTGGCCAGCATGGGACTTTGAAAATTTTCGGCCAGGCGTCAGACTTAGAAAAAATTCTGGCCAGCATGGGACTTTGAAAAAATTCTGGACAGCATAGGACTTTGAAAATTTTTGGCCAAGCGTCAGACTTAGAAAAAATTCTGGCCAGCATGGGACTTTGAAATATTTCAGGCAGGTGTCAGACTTAGAAAAAATTCTGGCCAGCATGGGACTTTGAAAATTTTCAGCCAGGCATCAGACTTAGAAAAAATTCTGGCCTGCATGGGACTTTGAAAATTTTCGGCCAGGCGTCAGACTTAGAAAAAATTCTGGCCAGCATGGGACTTTGAAAAATTCTGGCCAGGAGTCAGACTTAGAAAAAATTCTGGCCAGCATGGGACTTTGAAAATTTTCAGCCAGGCATCAGACTTAGAAAAAATTCTGGCCAGCATGGGACTTTGAAAATTTTCGGCCAGGAGTCAGACTTAGAAAAAATTCTGGCCTGCATGGGACTTTGAAAATTTTTGGCCAAGCGTCAGACTTAGAAAAAATTCTGGCCTGCTTGGGACTGAAATATTTCAGGCAGGCATCAGACTTAGAAAAAATTCTGGCCAGCATGGGACGTTGAAAATTTTCAGCCAGGCATCAGACTTAGAAAAAATTCTGGCCAGCATGGGACTTTGAAAATTTTCGGCCAGGAGTCAGACTTAGAAAAAATTCTGGCCTGCATGGGACTTTGAAAATTTTTGGCCAAGCGTCAGACTTAGAAAAAATTCTGGCCTGCTTGGGACTGAAATATTTCTGGCCAGCATGGGACTTTGAAAATTTTCAGCCAGGCATCAGACTTAGAAAAAATTCTGGCCAGCCTGGGACTTTGAAAAAATTCTGGACAGCATGGGACTTTGAAAATTTTTGGCCAAGCGTCAGACTTAGAAAACATTCTGGCCAGCATGGGACTTTGAAAAAATTCTGGCCAGCATGGGACTTTGAAAATTTTCGGCCAGGCGTCAGACTTAGAAAAAATTCTGGCCTGCATGGGACTTTGAACATTTTCAGCCAGGCATCAGACTTAGAAAAAATTCTGGCCAGCATGGGACTTTGAAAAAATTCTGGCCAGCATGGGACTTTGTAAATTTTCGGCCAGGAGTCAGACTTAGAAAAAATTCTGGCCAGCATGGGACTTTGAAAAAATTCTGGACAGCATGAGACTTTGAAAATTTTCGGCCAGGAGTCAGACTTAGAAAAAATTCTGGCCTGCATGGGACTTTGAAAATTTTTGGCCAAGCGTCAGACTTAGAAAAAATTTTGGCCAGCATGGGACTTTGAAATATTTCAGGCAGGCGTCAGACTTAGAAAACATTCTGGCCAGCATGGGACTTTGAAATATTTCAGGCAGGTGTCAGACTTAGAAAAAATTCTGGCCAGCATGGGACTTTGAAAATTTTCGGCCAGGCATCAGACTTAGAAAAAATTCTGGCCTGCATGGGACTTTGAAAATTTTTGGCCAAGCGTCAGACTTAGAAAAAATTCTGGCCTGCTTGGGACTGAAATATTTCAGGCAGGCATCAGACTTAGAAAAAATTCTGGCCAGCATGGGACTTTGAAAATTTTCGGCCAGGCGTCAGACTTAGAAAAAATTCTGGCCAGCATGGGACTTTGAACATTTTCAGCCAGGCGTCAGACTTAGAAAAAATTCTGGCCTGCTTGGGACTTTGAAATATTTCAGGCAGGCGTCAGACTTAGAAAACATTCTGGCCAGCATGGGACTTTGAAATATTTCAGCCAGGCATCAGACTTTGAAAAAATTCTGGCCAGCATGGGACTTTGAAAATTTTTGGCCAAGCGTCAGACTTAGAAAAAATTCTGGCCAGCATGGGACTTTGAACATTTTCAGCCAGGCGTCAGACTTAGAAAACATTCTGGCCTGCATGGGACTTTGAAATATTTCAGGCAGGTGTCAGACTTAGAAAAAATTCTGGCCAGCATGGGACTTTGAAAATTTTCAGCCAGGCATCAGACTTAGAAAAAATTCTGGCCTGCATGGGACTTTGAAAATTTTCGGCCAGGCGTCAGACTTAGAAAAAATTCTGGCCAGCATGGGACTTTGAAAAATTCTGGCCAGGAGTCAGACTTAGAAAAAATTCTGGCCAGCATGGGACTTTGAAAATTTTCAGCCAGGCATCAGACTTAGAAAAAATTCTGGCCAGCATGGGACTTTGAAAATTTTCGGCCAGGAGTCAGACTTAGAAAAAATTCTGGCCAGCATGGGACTTTGAAAAAATTCTGGACAGCATGGGACTTTGAAAATTTTTGGCCAAGCGTCAGACTTAGAAAAAATTCTGGCCAGCATGGGACTTTGAACATTTTCAGCCAGGCGTCAGACTTAGAAAAAATTCTGGCCAGCATGGGACTTTGAAAAAATTCTGGACAGCATGGGACTTTGAAAATTTTCAGCCAGGCATCAGACTTAGAAAAAATTCTGGCCAGCATGGGACTTTGTTAATTTTCGGCCAGGCATCAGACTTAGAAAAAATTCTGGCCAGCATGGGACTTAGAAAAAATTCTGGCCAGCATGGGACTTTGAAAAAATTCTGGACAGCATGGGACTTTGAAAATTTTTGGCCAAGCGTCAGACTTAGAAAAAATTCTGGCCAGCATGGTACTTTGAACATTTTCAGCCAGGCATCAGACTTAGAAAAAATTCTGGCCTGCTTGGGACTGAAATATTTCAGGCAGGCATCAGACTTAGAAAAAATTCTGGCCAGCATGGGACTTTGAAAATTTTCGGCCAGGCGTCAGACTTAGAAAAAATTCTGGCCAGCATGGGACTTTGAACATTTTCAGCCAGGCGTCAGACTTAGAAAAAATTCTGGCCTGCTTGGGACTTTGAAATATTTCAGGCAGGCGTCAGACTTAGAAAACATTCTGGCCAGCATGGGACTTTGAAATATTTCAGCCAGGCATCAGACTTTGAAAAAATTCTGGCCAGCATGGGACTTTGAAAATTTTTGGCCAAGCGTCAGACTTAGAAAAAATTCTGGCCAGCATGGGACTTTGAACATTTTCAGCCAGGCGTCAGACTTAGAAAACATTCTGGCCTGCATGGGACTTTGAAATATTTCAGGCAGGTGTCAGACTTAGAAAAAATTCTGGCCAGCATGGGACTTTGAAAATTTTCAGCCAGGCATCAGACTTAGAAAAAATTCTGGCCTGCATGGGACTTTGAAAATTTTCGGCCAGGCGTCAGACTTAGAAAAAATTCTGGCCAGCATGGGACTTTGAAAAATTCTGGCCAGGAGTCAGACTTAGAAAAAATTCTGGCCAGCATGGGACTTTGAAAATTTTCAGCCAGGCATCAGACTTAGAAAAAATTCTGGCCAGCATGGGACTTTGAAAATTTTCGGCCAGGAGTCAGACTTAGAAAAAATTCTGGCCAGCATGGGACTTTGAAAAAATTCTGGACAGCATGGGACTTTGAAAATTTTTGGCCAAGCGTCAGACTTAGAAAAAATTCTGGCCAGCATGGGACTTTGAACATTTTCAGCCAGGCGTCAGACTTAGAAAAAATTCTGGCCAGCATGGGACTTTGAAAAAATTCTGGACAGCATGGGACTTTGAAAATTTTCAGCCAGGCATCAGACTTAGAAAAAATTCTGGCCAGCATGGGACTTTGTTAATTTTCGGCCAGGCATCAGACTTAGAAAAAATTCTGGCCAGCATGGGACTTAGAAAAAATTCTGGCCAGCATGGGACTTTGAAAAAATTCTGGACAGCATGGGACTTTGAAAATTTTTGGCCAAGCGTCAGACTTAGAAAAAATTCTGGCCAGCATGGTACTTTGAACATTTTCAGCCAGGCATCAGACTTAGAAAAAATTCTGGCCTGCTTGGGACTTTGAAATATTTCAGGCAGGCGTCAGACTTAGAAAAAATTCTGGCCTGCATGGGACTTTGAAATATTTCAGGCAGGTGTCAGACTTAGAAAAAATTCTGGCCAGCATGGGACTTTGAAAATTTTCGGCCAGGCGTCAGACTTAGAAAAAATTCTGGCCTGCATGGGACTTAGAAAAAATTCTGGCCAGCATGGGACTTAGAAAAAATTCTGGCCAGCATGGGACTTTGAAAAAATTCTGGACAGCATGAGACTTTGAAAATTTTCGGCCAGGAGTCAGACTTAGAAAAAATTCTTGCCTGCATGGGACTTTGAAAATTTTTGGCCAAGCGTCAGACTTAGAAAAAATTCTGGCCAGCATGGGACTTTGAAAATTTTCGGCCAGGCATCAGACTTAGAAAAAATTCTGGCCAGCATGGGACTTTGAAAATTTTCAGCCAGGCATCAGACTTAGAAAAAATTCTGGCCAGCATGGGACTTTGAAAATTTTCAGCCAGGCATCAGACTTAGAAAAAATTCTGGCCAGCATGGGACTTTGAAAATTTTCGGCCAGGAGTCAGACTTAGAAAAAATTCTGGCCTGCATGGGACTTTGAAAATTTTTGGCCAAGCGTCAGACTTAGAAAAAATTCTGGCCTGCTTGGGACTGAAATATTTCAGGCAGGCATCAGACTTAGAAAAAATTCTGGCCAGCATGGGACGTTGAAAATTTTCAGCCAGGCATCAGACTTAGAAAAAATTCTGGCCAGCATGGGACTTTGAAAATTTTCGGCCAGGAGTCAGACTTAGAAAAAATTCTGGCCTGCATGGGACTTTGAAAATTTTTGGCCAAGCGTCAGACTTAGAAAAAATTCTGGCCTGCTTGGGACTGAAATATTTCTGGCCAGCATGGGACTTTGAAAATTTTCAGCCAGGCATCAGACTTAGAAAAAATTCTGGCCAGCATGGGACTTTGAAAAAATTCTGGACAGCATGGGACTTTGAAAATTTTTGGCCAAGCGTCAGACTTAGAAAACATTCTGGCCAGCATGGGACTTTGAAAAAATTCTGGCCAGCATGGGACTTTGAAAATTTTCGGCCAGGCGTCAGACTTAGAAAAAATTCTGGCCTGCATGGGACTTTGAACATTTTCAGCCAGGCATCAGACTTAGAAAAAATTCTGGCCAGCATGGGACTTTGAAAAAATTCTGGCCAGCATGGGACTTTGTAAATTTTCGGCCAGGAGTCAGACTTAGAAAAAATTCTGGCCAGCATGGGACTTAGAAAAAATTCTGGCCAGCATGGGACTTAGAAAAAATTCTGGCCAGCATGGGACTTTGAAAAAATTCTGGACAGCATGAGACTTTGAAAATTTTCGGCCAGGAGTCAGACTTAGAAAAAATTCTGGCCTGCATGGGACTTTGAAAATTTTTGGCCAAGCGTCAGACTTAGAAAAAATTTTGGCCAGCATGGGACTTTGAAATATTTCAGGCAGGCGTCAGACTTAGAAAACATTCTGGCCAGCATGGGACTTTGAAATATTTCAGGCAGGTGTCAGACTTAGAAAAAATTCTGGCCAGCATGGGACTTTGAAAATTTTCGGCCAGGCATCAGACTTAGAAAAAAATTCTGGCCTGCATGGGACTTTGAAAATTTTTGGCCAAGCGTCAGACTTAGAAAAAATTCTGGCCTGCTTGGGACTGAAATATTTCGGACAGGCGTGGGACTTTGATAATGTTTGGGTCTGAATCAGACTTTGAAAATTTTCGGACAGGCGTCAGACTTTGAAAATGTTTGGGCCTGCGTCAGACTGAAAATTTTCGGACAGGCGTTGGACTTGGAATTATTTCGGGCCTGCGTCAGACTTTGAAAATTTTCGGGCAGGCGTCAGACTTTGAAAATTTTCGGGCAGGCGTGGGACTTTGAAAAAATCTGACAACCAGGCCAGAGAGCAGGCTGTCTGCCCAAGGAGGCCGCCCCAACCCTCCTCTTTGTCGGACATAAGTCTGGTGAGCCTCCCTTGTTCGGCCCTGGAGGTGCCTCGTCTGAAATTGCTCCCTTCTGAAATCGTGACAACTCCATTTTGCGGTTTGGGTGGAAAGGTCCCCAGATAGGGAACCGGGTGCCTTATCTGCGTCAGACTTTGAAAATTTTCGGGCAGGCATTGGACTTTGAAAATGTTTGGGCCTGCGTCAGACTTTGAAAATTTTCGGGCAGGCGTGGGACTTTGAAAATTTTCGGGCAGGCGTGGGACTTTGAAAATTTTCGGACAGGTGTCAGACTTTGAAAATGTTTGGGCCTGCGTCAGACTGAATATTTTCGGGCAGGCGTGGGACTTTGAAAATTTTCGGACAGGCGTGGGACTTTGAAAATGTTTGGGCCTGCATCAGACTTTGAAAATGTTTGGGGCTGCGTCAGACTTTGAAAATGTTTGGGGCTGCGTCAGACTTTGAAAATTTTCGGACAGGCGTGGGACTTTGAAAATTTTCGGGCAGGCGTGAGACTTTGAAAATTTTCGGACAGGCGTCAGACTTTGAAAATGTCTGGGCCTGCGTCAGACTTTGAAAATTTTCGGACAGGAGTGGGACTTTGAAAATTTTCGGACAGGCGTGGGACTTTGAAAATGTTTGGGCCTGCATCAGACTTTGAAAATGTTTGGGCCTGCGTCAGACTTTGAAAAAATCTGACAACCAGGCCAGAGAGCAGGCCGTCTGCCCAAGGAGGCCGCCCCAACCCTCCTCTTTGTCGGACATAAGTCTGGTGAGCCTCCCTTGTTCGGCCCTGGAGGTGCCTCGTCTGAAATTGCTCCCTTCTGAAATCGTGACAACTCCATTTTGCGGTTTTGGTGGAAAGGTCCCCAGATAGGGAACCGGGTGCCTTATCTACAGCGCCCCCCGATGGTGGCCGGCGGTACTGCAACCCTTTTAACCCAGGCTATTGAAATGATTGGTGTGGGACTTTGAAAATTTTCGGGCAGGCGTGGGACTTTGAAAATTTTCGGACAGGTGTTGGACTTTGAAAATGTTTGGGCCTGTATCAGACTTTGAAAATTTTCGGACAGGCGTTGGACTTTGAATTATTTCGGGCCTTCGTCAGACTTTGAAAGTTTTCGGGCAGGCGTGAGACTTTGAAAGTTTTCGGGCAGGCGTGAGACTTTGAAAATTTTCGGGCAGTTGTGGGACTTTGAAAATGTTTGGGCCTGCATCAGACTTTGAAAATTTTCGGGCTGGCGTTGGACTTTGAAAATGTTTGGGCCTGCGTCAGACTTTGAAAATTTTCGGACAGGCGTGAGACTTTGAAAATTTTCGGACAGGCGTAGGACTTTGAAAATTTTCCGGCAGGCGTAGGACTTTGAAAATTTTCGGACAGGCATGGGACTTTGAAAATTTTCGGACAGGCGTGGGACTTTGAAAATCTTTGGGCCTGTATCAGACTTTGAAAATGTTCGGGCAGGCGTCAGACTGTTAAAATTTTGGGGCCTGCATCAGACTTTGTAAATTTCGGGCAGGCGTGAGACTTTGAATTATTTCGGTCGTGCGTCAGACTTAGAAAAAATTCCGGCCAGTGTGGGACTTTGAAATATTTCGGGCAGGCGTCAGACTTAGAAAAAATTCTGGCCAGCGTGAGACTTTGAAATATTTCAGGCAGGCGTCAGACTTAGAAAAGATGGGTCACGCCCGATGCGTGCGAGCTCGCGCTCACAGCCGCCGGGGCGCTGGCGGGCGACCCGCAGGCCGGAGGAGCCGTCCGCCCGAACACCGGCGCGAGGCCGGCCGGCGGGGGCCTTCCGAAGGCGGGTCTTGGATGCTGTTCAGTCAGAGGGAGAGGCGTCAAACTTTTACCGCCCCCTGAGGTTGGACTTCGAAATATTTCGGTCGTGCGTCAGATTTAAAAAAATTCTGGCCAGCGTGAGACTTTGAAATATTTCGGGCAGGCATCAGACTTCGAAAAGATGGGTCGCGCCGATGCGTGCGAGCCCGTGCTTATTTCTGGCCTGCGTCACCCTATCTCTAAGGCCCTGCAGAGGAAACTCATTTCGGCCGCTTGTATCCGGGATCTTGTCCTTTCGGTCACGACCCACAGCTCGTGACCATAGGTGAGGGTCGGAACGTAGATCGACCGGTAAACCGAGAGCTTCGCCTTTCGACTCAGCTCCTTCTTCACCACAACGGACCGATACAGCATCCGCATCACTGCAGACGCTGCACCGATCCGCCTGTCGATCTCCCGCTCCATCCTTCCCTCACTCGTGAACAAAACCCCAAGATACTTGAACTCCTCCACTTGGGGCAGGATCTCATCTCCGACCCGAAGACGGCACTCCACCCTTTTCCGACTGAGGACCATGGTCTCGGATTTGGAGGTGCTGATCTTCATCCCAACCGCTTCACACTCGGCTGCGAACTGCTCCAGTGAGAATTGGAGATCCCGGCTTGATGAAGCCAAAAGCACCACATCATCTGCAAAAAGCAGAGATGCAATATTGAGGCCACCAAACCGGAACCCCTCAACGCCTCGGCTGCGCCTAGAAATTCTGTCCATAAAAGTTATGAACAGAATCGGTGACAAAGGGCAACCTTGGCGGAGTCCAACCCTCCCCGGAAACGAATCCGACCTACTGCCGGCAATGCGGACCAGACTCTGGCAACGGTCGTACAGGGACCGAACAGCCCGTATCAGGGGGCCCGGTACCCCGTACTCCCGAAGCACCCTCCACAGGACTCCCCGAGGGACACGGTCGAACGCCTTTTCCAAATACACAAAACACATGTGGACTGGTTGAGCGAACTCCCACGCACCCTCGAGGATCCTGCTGAGGGTGTAGAGCTGGTCCACTGTTCCACAGCCAGGACGAAAACCACACTGCTCCTCCTGTATCCGAGATTCGATTTCCCGACAGACCCTCCTCTCCAGCACCCCTGAATAGACCTTACCAGGGAGGCCGAGGAGTGTGATCCCTCTATAATTGAAACACACCCTCCGGTCCCCCTTCTGAAAAAGGGGGACCACCACCCGGTCTGCCAATCCAGAGGCACTGTCCCCGATGTCCACGCAATGTTGTAGAGGAGTGTCAACCATGACAATCCCACAACATCCAGAGCCTTTAGGAACTCCGCGCGGATCTCATCCACCCCCGGGGCCCTGCCACAGAGGAGCTTTCCAACCACCTTAGTGAATTCGTCCCCAGAGATAGAAGAGCCCACCTCAGAGTCCCCGGGCTCTGCTTCCTCAAAGGAAGACGTGTTGGTGGAATTGAGGAGGTCTTCGAAGTACTCTCCTCACCGACTCACGATGTCCCGAGTCGAGGTCAGAATTACCCCATCTCCACTATAAACAGTGTTAATGATGTACTGCTTTCCTCTCCTGAGACGCCGGATGGTGGACCACAATTTCTTCAAAGCCGTCTGGAAGTCGTTTTCCATGGCCTCACCGAACTCCTCCCATGCCCGAGTTTTTGCCTCAGCAACCGCCAAAGCCGCCTTCCGCTTGGCCAGCCAGTACCCGTCAGCTGCCTCCGGAGTCCCAACAGGCTAAAAAGGCCCGATAGGACTCCTCCTTCAGCTTGACCGCATCCCTTACCGCTGGTGTCCACCAGCGGGTTCGAGGATTGCCGCCGCGACAGGCACCAACCACCTTACGGCATTTCACCATAGTTAAAAGTTTTTATTATTTTTTTTATTTTATTTTTTTTAAAAGGGGAAAAGAAGCTTCATGTCAAGTCTTGCCCTCAACAAGAACCGTAGCAGTCTCAATTTGAGCTGAAGGACATAAAAAGGGTAAGGATAGTTCTTGTAATAATTGGTGTTGATCATCTCAAACAACATACTTTGCATGGTACATATGTTTATGGAATCATATTTTCAGGAGTCCAGACAGTTTGGTCCAGGCAGAGCTCTTTTGGTGACTGTGGAAACTCAGACCCAAGCAGACTCCAAGCAGAAAATCCACACCAGATCCAGGATGTTGCAAAGGATGGGGATGCAATATGTGCTATCCCAGGGACAGTACAGGAAAGGAGCATTTACAGGACTGTCTCAGAAAATTAGAATCTTGTGATAAATTCCATTATTTTCTGTAATGCAATTAAATAAGCAAAACTGCCATACATTCTGGATTCATTACAAATCAACTGAAATATTGCAAGCCTTTTATGTCTTTTTAATATTGCTGATTATGGTTTACAGCTTAAGAAAACTCAAATATCCTATCTCAAAATATTGGAATATTTCCTCAGACCAAGTTAAAAAAATAAAAATAAAAGCCATAATATTCTAATTTTCTGAGACGGTCCTGTATTGTGCGCAAAGTCCTGGGGCAGCCAACATTTCATATGTATTTTGTATTTGAAATATCTACATCCACAATTAGAATTCAACAATCTAAATCACAACATAGTGGGAAAAAGTAGGAATAGAAATGAAAGTTAATTCTAATTATTTTGCATATATGTACAACACGATTAAATAATTCAATGGGTATATTATTATGTACAGAATACACAATGTGTGGAGGATCTTAAGAAGATTGTGGAGACCATCTGTCAGGGGGCCAATCTGGATGAGGACACACTCCTTGAAAGCTGCTGCTGGACCAGGAAATGCAGAACGAACGCCGAGCACTGTGTGCAGACTTTCAGAAGCCAGACAAGGCAGAGGCTGTGCGGTCATACAAATTGCACTTTACTTATCGTTAACTTTTTCAGTGGAGTAATAGCTGAGTTTTAGGCATGACAATTGCAGACTCGGATATTGGATTTTGTGACCAATTGTAGGAAGCGCAATGAGCTACTGCCTTTCTCTCTCTCTCTCTCTCTCTCTCTCTCTCTCTCTCTCACTCTCTCACTCTCTCACTCTCTCACTCTCTCACTCTATATATATATATATATATATATATATATATATATATATATATATATATATATATATATATATAATCTCCATCCATCTTCTTCCGCTTATCCGGGGTCGGGTCGCGGGGGCGGCAGCTTCAGGAGGGAAACCCAGACTTCCCTCTCCCCAGCCACTTCAACCAGCTCCTCCGGCGGGATCCCGAGACGTTCCCAGGCCAACCGAGAGACATAGTCTCTCCAGCGTGTCCTGGGTCGTCCCCGGGGCCTCCCGCCAGTGGGACATGCCCGGAACACCTCACCAGGGAGGCGTCCAGGAGGCATCCGAACCAGATGCCCGAGCCACCTCAGCTGGCTCCTCTCAACGCGGAGGAGCAGCGGCTCGACTCTGAGTCCCTCCCGGATGACCGAGCTTCTCACCCTATCTCTAAGGGAGAGCCCGGACACCCTGCGGAGGAAACTCATTTCGGCCGCTTGTATCCGGGATCTTTTTTCTTTCGGTCACGACCCACAGCTCGTGACCATAGGTGAGGGTTGGAACGTAGATCGACCGGTAAATCGAGAGCTTTGCCTTTTGGCTCAGCTCATTCTTCACCACGACGGACCGATACAGAGTCCGCATCACTGCAGACGCTGCACCGATCCGCCTGTCGATCTCCCGCTCTATCCCACCCTCACTCGTGAACAAGACCCCAAGATACTTGAACTCCTCCACTTGGGGCAGGATCTCATCCCCGACCTGAAGACGACACTCCACCCTTTTCCGACTGAGGACCATGGTCTCGGATTTGGAGGTGCTGATCCTCATCCCAGCCGCCTCACACTCGGCTGCGAACCGCTCCAGTGAGAGCTGGAGGCCCCGGCCTGATGAAGCCAACAGCACCACATCATCTGCAAAGAGCAGAGATGGAATGCTGAGGCCACCAAACCGGAACCCCTCCACGCCTCGGCTGCGCCTAGAAATTCTGTCCATAAAAGTTATGAACAGAATCGGTGACAAAGGGCAACCTTGGCGGAGTCCAACCCTCACCGGAAACGAATCCGACTTACTGCCGGCAATGCGGACCAAACTCTGGCAACGGTCGTACAGGGACCGAACAGCCCGTAACAAGGGGCCAGGCACCCCGTACTCCCGAAGCACCCCCCACAGAACTCCCCGAGGGACACGGTCGAACGCCTTCTCCAAATCCACAAAACACATGTGGACTGGTAGAGCGAACTCCCACGCACCCTCGAGGATCCTGCGGAGGGTGTAGAGCTGGTCCACTGTTCCACGGCCAGGACGAAAACCACACTGCTCCTCCTGAATCCGAGATTCGACCTCCCGACGGACCCTCCTCTCCAGCACCCCTGAATAGACCTTACCAGGGAGGCTGAGGAGTGTGATCCCTCTGTAGTTGGAACACACCCTCCGGTCCCCCTTCTTGAAAAGGGGGACCACCACCCCGGTCTGCCAATCCAGAGGCACTGTCCCCGATGTCCACGCGATGTTGTAGAGGCGTGTCAACCACGACAGCCCCACAACATCCAGAGTCTTTAGGAACTCCGGGCCGATCTCATCCACCCCCGGGGCCCTGCCACCGAGGAGCTTTCCAACCACCTCAGTGACTTCGA